>NC_142110.1:44512916-44815946 GCF_056152115.1 Neolamprologus brichardi | reverse complement strand
TGCAAAGCAGTGTTTGTGCTTTTAGTTTTGCAAACTCAGTGAGTGGTTTTGCTATAAGTATTAATAGTTTTAGAAATTGTGCTATAAGAATCACAGTTAGGGTTTAAGCATTCAGAAAAAACTGTAAATCACATAATAATTGTTCAATTTAAAATTTAAGGTGGTGTGCATAAGGCAATCCCCAAAAACAACAGCAGATGTGTGCGTGCGTGCGTGCGTGCGTGTGCGTGTGTTCGTCAGTCTGCCTTTCAGACAATTTCAGATGAAGTACTTTAACAGATGCGGTATCAGAGTATATTTTAGGAAGCTTCCTGTACTTGTATTCATTTACCTTTCAAGTTGATACCATGCCATAGATAGAAACTCGTGCAGGGAACGGAGCTATCATTTTACATTTCAATGTCAAAATTAAGGAATGTTTTACCATAATGTGTTTTCAGCTAGAAACCTGCACACTGAACATTAATGTCTGCAGCCTTTTTTTCTATGACCTGACATCATTTGACAAATATCATAATATTTCTATTTACAGGTCTAGAATGATCAAAATGATCCCTCCAAGTAAGTAGAACTATAATTATTCAATGTCAGGTGTAGATGCTCTTTTCTACATAGTGCATTATGATTCCTTTCATCCTCTGAAACTGAATGTGAAATATTTTTCCCCATACAGCAGACATTTGCCCCAAAACCAAACTCGAATTACAAGTGAGAAATCCTTAGAAGCCCTTATAGATGAATGTCTGTATATAATAATCTTTTCATTATGATATCTGAGCAGGAGCTTACAGACAACACAGCAATATTTTTTTAATTTCCTCAGAGAGGCACGCAGACTGGGCCGGGACTCGCACGCCAGTGCTGCAGGTTATAATGTGTCTGGTACTTCTAATAACATTTGTCACAATGTAAACAGCTCATCCACACCTCCCTGCCTCTGCAGCTCTATAAATTGTTCACTTGTTGAGACGAGCACTGGCACTTTTCGGTATCTGCTGAAGATCACGACTCTTCCCTTAGATCAATGACTCAGTCATTTTTCTTCAGAGGTGTTGTCCTGCGACGCTGGATGTGATGATCACAACTGTATAGTGTTTATGTTCGGCTCAGCTTGTGAGCGCAGGACTCTGAGCAGCTCTGCTCCTCCTCCTCTAAATAGCTGATGTCTCTCTGTGTCTGCAAGCGGCTGCAGCTCGCCCGGGGTCTCATCTGAGGAGCGCAGACGAAGGTTGCAGCGATTTTTTCCCTCAAAACAGCAAGTGAAATCCAGACGCAATGCAGGTAGGATGAGCATTTATCACTTTGACTGTTACTTTCTGTCATTGCTGAATATGATTTACCCAGAATACAGACCGATTAATCACAATAATGCTCCTGCAGTGTCTTACCTGCCCTAGCGCACATGGTCTGACCTTCTGGTTATTTATCAGCGCTAAAAAGTCTCACAACTGAACATTTGAAAGAAAGAGGACTGGACCATATGATTTTGTGATATTTTAACGATACAGAGATCCATCAATGCTCCTTTTACAGTACTCCAAAATCAATATTCCAACTTATGGAGTAACTAATACCTTGGTATTATCTGAAAACCACACATGAAGTATTAAAGGTGAAATAAGCCCTTTGAAACTATAACCGACCATAACTTATAATACATGTGCATTATAAGACTATGCAGATGTAATGAATTTTATATTCAGTTATTGATGTTTTATGTTTCCTCAAACATGTTGCAGCCGATTATATGTTATTTTTTGCTCCTTATTGTTTATTTATTAATCATTTTTATATCTAGAGATTTGGACTCCTGTGGTGGAGCAAAACCCGAAGTATTTCTCCTAGAAATGTAAATTTACTAGAAAAGAGTACCTTTCATTATTTAAGTACATTCTAAATGAGATTTGTTTCCTTCCACCAACTGACTATTTAAAACTTAAAAGCTTACTATCCTGCCCTCAAGGAGAATACTAACAGGAATACTCCTTTGTTGTTCATGACTGAGCTCAAACACAGGGCAAAAACATATGCATGCAGCAGAACTGCAAGGCAGTCTTGAAGATAGCAAAAACACGACACAACACTATGTGTGAGGTCATGCCTGCATGCAAAAAGGTAACATATGTGACGCTCAGTGGGGGTCGGGTGCCCAGAGAGTTCACGGCGAGGTAGATCGCACGGAGCATCTCTCTTTTAATAATGCAGCTCCCCGGATGTGAAGACCCAAAATAACCTCCTTTTGGATCTGCTAGAGCAGAATGTGAGTTCTTTACACATCATTTTGTCTAATTTAGTTTTATTTACCCTTTAAAGGTAAATAAATGTGTAAATTCCAATGACATCTATTTGATTGTTGAATTTATTTTGATTCGGGTGAAGTAAAATCAGATTTCAGGTCAGAGGACACCGTTTTAGACGCGCCAGAAGGCTATACGCTGCATTTATGTATGAGACTGCTAAATGTGTAGTCATGCATTTTTAAATGTGAGCGTGTGACTGGCACAGATGCATACAACATGCCCGTGTGTATGTAGGCTATGTGTGTATTCTACTATCACTCCTTATATTCTTAGTCATCCTTCACCTCACCATGGCTGTCCACTCTGATCTTTTATTGATGACGTTTTAAGCAGTCTGAATTATTGAGCAACAGCGTTGATGCTAAGATGATTTAGCATCCTTCCATATTCAAAAAGGGGACAGAGGAACTTTCCAGACAGTTGTTTTCCTACAACACTCTTAATACTTTCATCTAAATATCCTCTAAACAATAAGATCTAATGGCTGCATTATTCATGCAGTGTGCAGAGAGTTAAAAGGAAAGGAGAAGAAACTTCTAAATCTAAACCTGTGGGAAAGGATAAGCAAGCAGAGTTACATATCTTAACAGCACGTGGTACAGTAGCACTGATAGGTTGGGAGATCGTGCCCAAAGAATTCATTCAGAATAAAAAGCAACAAAAGAGACAAAGCCAAAAAAAAAAAAAAGCACTACTCTTATATTATTTCACAGTACATCATTTGTGCTGCTTAAAATCAGAAATGTGAATTACATTGCTGATACAGAAACACTGAATATGTGAGTCGTGATGATATAATGTGGTGGTAACATGAGAGCTTTTGTGCCATTGTTCCCAGAAGCGCTTCTGTCACCGGAGACCTTTTTCATTTCTTTCAGAAAGCACATTTCTAAATCCATCATGTGAAAAAAAGTTAAGGTCACTTCTAAAAACATAGAAATTGTCTGCAGTTTGCTGGTCTGAAGCATTCAGGTGTATTAATGTCAGTGCATCAGCTATGACCTTGGAGAAGCAACTGTCACTGCTCATCAATCTGGGAAGACTTATGAGGCCATTAACACAGAATTCCAACATTATACAGTGAAAAAGATTATTCGCAAGTGAAAAACATTCAAGATGACTGGTCAGACTGTGCGATGCTCAAAGAAACTGCAAAAAATAATCATATCTGGACATGACGCTCAGATTCTACAGGCCTTAGCATGTGAAAGGTTCACGAGAGTGCAGATAACAGAGTTATTATAATGTTATAATTTCTATATAATTGTTCTTTTTTATTTCTTTTAGACTTTTTGTTTTCAGTTCAGTTTAGTTTTTATTGGTTTCTGTGTTACATTTGAATTATTATTGTATGGAGGGCACATGTCAGAGGTCAGATTTGGGAAAAATCAGTGCAGGTATTAGAATAAAAACACAGAGCCTTTTAAATACATCTCAATAACCAAAATCTCAATAACCACGTCCATTAAAGCCTCATCAGGCAAGTTATGATAACATTTTGGTCAAATTAGCAGGTACTAAAAGTGAGGGCATTTCCACTCTATTTTTATTTTAGTTGGTTATCCAAGTTCACAAAATAGTTTTTTTTTCAAAGTCTAGTTTTTATTTTAGTTAACCAAAAGTTTTTTTTTTTCACATTTAGTTTTAGTTTTGCTTACTATATTAACCTTGACAGTTAGGAAAAGACTGAACAAGTCTAGCTTGTTTGAGAGGGTTGCCAGGAGAAGTTGAAAACAAATCCCCAGACTTCTGAAACAAGTGGCGATGTTTGGCTATAATGCACATCAGCACAAACACCTCGTACCAGCTATAAGCACGATGGTGGAGGGATGATAATTCAGGCTTGCTTTGCACCCACTAGAATTTCGGCGCCTTGCAGACATTGAGTGGACCATTTACTCTTTTGTATACCAAAGTATTGTAGAGTCAAATGAGGTAACCTGTCTGATAGCTAAAGCTTGGCCGAAAATGGGTCACACAACAGGACAGATAAATAAAGAAACACTTTTTAATAAAGTCTTTTTAATTGATGACTAAAATGACTAAATGATCATCAATTACAAATTAAATCAATGTCTAAATGTTGCTTTGACTCATTTCACAATATAAATATGGATGCAGCTTGTGATTTCTACACCATTATACTATTAAACATCCACATCAGTTCTACTCCTCGTTAGCACTGTTCACTCTCTGCAGCGCAGTTCTTTGCTTATGTGTGCCAAAGTCTGTTCAGCCACGTCCCAGTCCCAGCTTGTTATTTCTCTAGGTTACAGCTTCCATATTAACCATTGTAGACAACATCCTAGACATCGAGACAATACACTCCAAAAGAGAAGAGCTCTGAGTATATTGGTGAGGTTTTTTAGGCTCTGGTGAAGTGGATAAAATCATTAAACCTGCTTTAAGCAACACATTAACATTCATTTGTGTCCACTTGATAAATGTGGGTCAGATATTGATTCTTGCTTAAAATCTTTGGTGTTCATCTCCACAGGGAAAATCTGGTTTGTTAGCTGGTAAATGTTCAGCTATTTCTCACTGGCTAATTGCTGACTGTGTTTGTATGGATTTAGTCATTTTCAGCTGTTAATGGCATTGAAGAGAACTAAATCAGGCTTACTGAGCTAAATCATGCAACAACAAAAAAAGATCTGCAGAACTGTAATTTTTATTGAAAATGAGAAATACTTTCTCTAAAATCTAATTTGTGACTAAAATACCAAAACATTAAAGAATTAATTCAGTGTAAAGAGACACGCCACAGTTAGCAGTGACTCTATTTTACAGCCTGAAATAATTAGACCTGGTATATTTACATCCACTTACAGAGAGGGGCTTTTGTTTTATTCCCCTGATTTAAAGCGTGGCTAGTTCTTTAAAATCAGGTGTGTCTGCTTCTCTTTTCTCTCTCAGAGGACAGTTTCTTTCTGTCTTCAGGCAGATGAGAAGGCGGTCGATGGCGGACTGCTGCCGGATGCCAATGGGAAAGAGCCAAACCCGGGTGGTCAGACGGAGGGCTCAAAGTGGCAGAGACCACGGCTCTCGCGTAAATCTCTGATGAAGTGCTGCCTTGTGAAGTGGATAATTGCCAGCACCACACAGCAGGGCCCAGGTAGAAGCACAAAGAAGGCTGCAGCACCACGCTAATACCCTCAGTGGAAATTGTTGATTGTGTGTGACAGCAGGGTGGAGGAAGAGAAACGCAGGATTAATATAGGAAGAGTGCATGCCCGCTGTCATGTACTACACAATACATTGATTTTAACCATATTCATATGTGCAGTATAGATTTACTTTATAAGTATCACATTCTTTACCATGTAAACCTTTTTTTCAGCTAAAAACTTCATTTTTCAGCTTTTAAACAGTCAATGAGTGCATTGTGGAGGCTTTCAGTCTTGAGTTTTTATATTTTTACCCTCCTTTGTCATTCGTTCTCTCTCAAACACGCACAGACAGACCGTTGCCATTCTTTGTCTGACTCCCTGAGAAATGAAAAGTGGCACGTTTTTAAAAATGAATGCCACAGAGTCTTCCAGCATCTGCCCTTCTTTTCTTGGTTTATGTAAGTTATTGACATATACCTTCAGTGCAGACATTTTTTTCCCAATACATCCTAACAATTTCACATTCTGTCTTGATTTTCTTTCCATTTCTCACATTTCACTTGTTTTAGCGGAAGAAATATAGAATGAGGTTAATGGAAATTGTCCTGTGCGGTTTCTAGAAACGACCTGCTCCTGTCATCCACACTCATTTTCTGCTGACTTGTCTCTCTGCCAGCAGACAGATGGCAATATGTCTTGGACAGGAAGACAAGAGGGCAAATGCTTTTTGGCAAACAAAATATTTTGCACTTATAAGAGTACCATTATAGTGTAAATATTGTTTTTATCTATAATAATGCATTCCATCTCATGTTTAACATCGGAAAGGGAATGTGTGTGCTAAGCTTAACTCATCCAGTATATTTCTGGTAGCACTATTTTGCACTTAAGGCAGAGAACAACAAAAATTAGAATTAGATTATTTTTAGTTTTTTGAACGGTTATTCAGAGAAATTTAAAGGTTTGTTAAAGCTCCTCCTCAGTCTCTGCACTTTATTACAACACTATCACCATCTACTGGCGTGTGGAGATTACAGCACCTGAATTTCACACACACCACTCTCTGTCTATAGGAGCTGATGGGCTGCACTGACATTCATACTGTGCGGTTGTACAGTGACTGGTAGAGTCTATGAAAGAGGACATTCATCTGCATCAAATGAAATGCATTAAAATGAACTAAAAAACAGATGCAATGTAGGTCTGCACTACACAGCCAATTCAACATACCGTCAACATACCCAGGGAATCTTTCTGTTATCTGGACTCACTTACCTTGAGACTGACGATCAGGATAAGCAGTAACAGGACGCTGGTTATCAGCCGATTCCAGGGTGTCCCTGGCAGCATCCAATCAATCACAGTTATGGATAAGTGAACTGGCAGCAGTGTGGTTGATTTCACAAAAGATAATAGAACTGAGCACCGGGAAAATATGAAGAGGTTAAAAACATTACACAGACTGAAAGCAATACAGCTACTGCTGACAAAGCAGCATGTGTGAGAGGAAAAGCAGTGTACACACTTCAACAACACTTTTAGTATAAAGTGTGTCCACTTTAAACATTTTCCTGTAAGACTGGAACAGAGCTGCTATATTAATGAAACTGAGCCTATTTGAAGACCGACAAGAAAGCTGGCAAAAATGCAAACTATGTGAGTTAACAGACTTATCGATATTATTCTGTCATTAAGTATTTCATTAAATTAATGTTTGCATTATCTATAATTTGTCTGTTTGTCATATTGTGTAGAGTTACACAAACACGGGAGGCAAGCTGACTTACAAAAGAGGAGACACTTTCTTCAGGTTGATGATAAAACAAAAATAGTGAAACATCAACAGAAGGGAAAAAAACCAAAATCTAAATGGATACAAGGAAAGAGGACAAGTACAGAGGATAGCAGACATCTTAACAAAGGACACAGGGAAGACTGGACTGTTTTTGCACATATTAAAGGGCTGATTAGACAAAAGTTGGAATGAGACATCAGTGCAGACATTCAGGAAGTAAAACCCACCTCACGAAACTAACTATAAGAATAAAACAGGAAATGTACTGAAAACAATGAAACACGAATGAACTAACTCAAGGGAAAACACAGAAGGCGAGACAGACAGAGGAACAACTAGAAAAACCTTTGGGAACAAAACAAATTAGAAAGAAACTCACAATAGAAACTGAAGGTATATAAAAACCAGTAATTACTATATATGATAAACAACTCTAAAATCTCAACAATAATTAAAGACTTAACTCTTTAAAGCCTAAACGATGAAATAACAGCCAGAAAAAAGTGTCAAAATAAATCAAAAATGATACACTTAAGGGTTCAATGTGTTAGGATAACATTGGCAATGAAAAGAAAATTCAAAATAAGAATTCAAAAAAAAACTCCAAAGCAACTAAAAACCTGGAGATTGTGACTTTGTTTGTCTTGTTGTTGTTGTTGTGCTATAGTGGGAGCACTTCAAATGCAACACTGACTTGGAAGGTCTTCCACTTTGATGATGCTCAGTGTAAAATCTATATGAAATCACAACTTGTCACCATTAGACAAGGCTCAGTTTAGTGGCTCCATGGTGTAAAGCTTTACACACCTGCCCCAACATGTGAAAGATCCTCAGTTCAATTCTGGGAGGAAATACAAACGACAGCCAAGCTACTGTATGCCTAGTAGTGGTGTAAATCCCTGATAAATGGGAGGATTGTGTCAGGAAGGGGATCTGTGCCAAATCAAACACGTAGATCCACTTGCAGAATAAGGGAGCAGCTGAAAGTACCTTTAGAAAAGACTCTACAGCAAGCTCGCTGTTCCTGCTCTTGGCCAGCTTGTACATCACACCCATCCAGAGGGGACAAATCTGTTAGTCTAAAATAAAAAAAATGCCCTCAATTATATCTTGGAAATCATTACTTTATAATACAGATATTCTGTATCTGTAGAGAGTTTTCTTTCCTTGTTGCTGTATTTGATGTTAGTAAAGAAAATGAAAACACAAGATCTGAAGAAACTGTTAAAATACAGTTAAAATAGTTCATGTTGTTGCTGTTGCTGGCCCTGTTTCTGCAACTAGCAAATGTCATTATAACTTGATAAATAGTGAAAGCATTTATTCTTTTTCCAAATCATATCATCTCTAAAAGGATGAGGTAAGGACATCTTTAAATACCCTATTATGGAAATACAGAACTAACAATGATAGCTTTATAGTTCATGTTTTCTTTGGTGATTCATAGCAGCGGTCCCCAACCTTTTTTGCGCCACAGACCGGTTTATGTCCCACAATATTTTCACAGACCGGCCTTTAAGGTGTTGTGGATAAATACAACAAAATAAAACTAGTACCGGTACCAGAAAAAGACCCAGGGAAACCGAGTTAACGATAAAAACGATCTTTAAAAAATTAACGTTAATAACCGATAAAAACCCTGAAAACCATCAATTTCACACCCAAGCCTCAACTCTCGCGGCCCGGTACCAAACGACTCACGGACCGGTACCGGCCCATGGCCCGGGGGTTGGGAACCGCTGATTCATAGAAGTGACCTCTTAAGTTTCAAAAGCAACACAAGTGTAACCTGAATGGAAAGCCCAAATGTACCATTTGAATGCGTAGATATTAAGACCTGTGCCTTAAACCAGACCTCCATGCCTGCATCAAGAAAAAATGTCCTAGCTAGCTAATTTAATTGTTTGACAAGAAGTTTTGATTGATGGCTTAGACTGCAGGCTGTAATGTTGCTTTCAGTGTAGTCATTAAAGCCTGATGATGGGACTGATGGCTGCACTGTCGGCATCTCTGCGAGCTTAAGCCACCTCACTCTTGTCTGTATTTAATAGAAGAACAGGAATACATCAGCACTTAAGGTGCATTAAACAATGTAATGATGCATTATTTTTATGAAAGGTTCCCTCATGAGCTCATGCATCTTGCATGTTTTATATAATGGCTGAGTCCATCTCACAAAAAAGACAGGTTGCAAAAAACCCATATAAAAGAAATAACAAGTTCCTGCATTTTGTTAGCTGGGCAGTACATCTGCTCTACTTTACAGTTTACAGTGCTGACTAAAAGCCCAAGTTGAGCTCACAATGTAGTAAATGTCATTGAAACTACAATCATTGAGATTTTACAGGATTAAACAGTCATTTTACATCTGTACTCTACAATAACAGTTTCTTACTGTGAAAAACAGTAACAGTAACTATAGCAGTGCTATAATGTATAAAACATACACTTTGTAGTATACTGCAGAGTATTTTAAAGTACTATTTTTTTTTTATCAATGTCCAGAAATTTGTATCTTCTCAAATGTCAGGGTGTCACAACCATGAGACTTTTATTATGAAATAAAAAATAATAACAGCAAGGATCACACAGACCCCAATTGGCAATCAGAATTAAAGTTTTAATGAGCTGTTGTGCTAAACATAGATATTATTTTTGATGATAATAATGTAAACAAAAAAGATGCAAAACCTAGCTAATAGTTTAAGCAGGCAACCATATGCTTCAAAGCTAAATGCAACAGCGCAGGTTTGACTCTGACCTGAGGCCCTTTGATGGGCATGTTTACCCACTTTCCTATTTACTCTTCACTGTAAAAAGCTAAACAATTATGGAAAAAATACAGGTCATGCTGGTGACCAATATAGGAATCATCATGTGTGAACTCAATTTGGAGTCAGAGTTTGAACTCATAAAAGTTTGCCTTCATAGACCATCTTCTTGAGCTGCTACAATAATAGAAATGACTGCTGTTAATATTTTCTACATCAGCATTTGCAGTATATGGCTGTATTTACAAAAAGTGGTGTATTGCTGTACAAAATATATTGTATTTTTACAGCTATTTGCTACAGTGTAGACACATATTATGAAGTAGGTCTAAATTTACTAAAATAAATGAATAATTGATGAATTTGATTATGCCATATATAATGTCCTAATCACATAAACAGAAGCCTTTTTTTTTCAGAAAATGAGCAATAAGTAGCTGATAGACACCTTTTTACAAAAAACCCATACATTTTCATAATGCTCAACGACATCAGGTCTCAGTCTAAATTACATCGTCCAAATGTACGTTTGAGGAGCCCGGCAGCTCTACTATTGATATTTCTTGTATTTTTGGCAGGGCACTATCCCCGTTCATTAGGTCCATTTAAACTCTCTAACTTACATAAACCCTCCCTGACCATCAAAATGCATATCAGGCATACATCCTCTGCCTGCTCACAGACCAATATTGTTCCTCTGCACAATTGATTTGCTTTCCACCCCTCTTTCCTACTTACATTGAGTCCATTATGTTGTGCAGACTCATCAGTTGTGAGCTATCCCAATGATCTTTACAATAGAGCATAATCATAAAAAAAAAACTCAAAAAGTATATATAAATACTGTTACATACATTATTTATAATATATATATATCTGTGTTGTCAGTTTAGCTTTGCAGGATAGCAATAGCTCATTTCAGCTTTTGTTTTTGTTTTGTTTTTTGCAATGTCATAAAAGACCGTTTTTACAATCACAATGGTCTAACTGCTTTTGAGCTCAGAGTGAACACATCTGTATTATTGAGTGTGTGCATCGCTGAGCAGTCCTGTAGACACAGGCAGCACCACACAGGACACAATAGTTTTCTTTATGAGTGCTGCTAATATCCCAAACATCAGAAGATGTGAATCAATGCTTGGTATATCATTTTGCATCTTTATCATGACCGGGCATATTTAGACATTGCAGATTGCCATTCAGAAACTATTAGCAGAGGAATCCCTTCAGTAACACTGATCCACCCACCCGCCCACAACCTCAAACACACAGCTCAAGACAGTGTAAGTGGAGGTGGAGCCCTGAGTTGATGGGACTGTGGGAAAGATCCAGCAGGATGCGAAACACTGCTGAGCAGAACTGAATCATCTGCAACTGGGGATAACTTTGGATAATTTGGGGGAACTCAGATTCAGTGAATTTTTTATCTACCTGCAGGAGCAAAAATGGACTTTGAACCTGTTTCTTTAATGAAGAAGGCTCTGCGGTCACTTTTATTTTTTTCCCCCATTCACTGGCCATTTGCATATGAAAACTAACAACTAGCGGAGCTTGCACTATAGCAAGTGTTATATGTCAGTTGTTATTTTAAAGGGTTTTTTTTTTAAAGGGCTTTTGCAGAAGCTATATCTAATGAATTGCAACGATGGCTTTGGAGGGCATGGAAATAATTGCTATCATTGTTGTTATTGGACTATGTATTGTTGTCCTCAAACAGTTTGGGATTTGCGACCCTTTGTCACAGGAAGGTAAGACAGAGAAAGAGAGAAATTAAACATTGATCTTTGTAGGATAGCCTTTAATATCTCACAGGGTTTTTTATATACGTAATAGAAATGGAAAAGTTAACAATAGTCATGCACATGCAGTAAGTTGAATTTTCCCGTACTGACAGTTAATTAATCCCCTTGTAACTCTTTTCATGACAAAACTTATTGTGTTTATTGGGACAAATTCATGGACTCGAAGTCCATCAATAAAAAAAGAGTAACTTTGAAAGACACTACGAGGCCTCTTCATGAACAAATTCTTACAGTGTTGTTTTTACAGCAACCCTGAACCTACCTTTTAATTTTCTGTATCGGTACAAATTTTGGTCTAACTAAATATTTTTTAACAGTCATATCAATTTCTCCTTCCCTGTTTCTCAACCTCTCCCATATCTTGTTCAACTTGCTATATCTGTGGCATTCTCATGAAGATGGTGAGTACCTACAATGGTATTCCTCTGCACATTATTACATGCGACTGTAATTGCATTCCAGCTGTTCTTGGAAATTCTTGGTTTTTGGTAATTGCAGTATGTACATTTTTTGGTCTTAAAGGCTGACGAAGCAAGCTTTTTTTCTCACAGTTGGCATTTAAGCTTGTCAAACACAGGTGTAACTGCATTAAATGCCAGTGGCTGTCTAAAAATGTGCAACTCCTTTTGCTTTTGCAACCCTAAAAATGTGCTTTAAATCACCCTTGTCTAATATCTTTTCATTTAAGCGTCAGGATGCCAATAGCGACCTTGAAAATGCCAACAAAAAAAAAAGCATGGCAGCATGTACTTTCTGCCTGGTTATTTCTTCATAAACAAAATTATGAAGAAGAAAAAGCTTTTTCTATCAAGATTATTTCTGTTACACCTTTAGCAAAAAATATTCCTTCATGCAATGTTCATAAAAATGTAGCACTGCACCAAATAGCTCAACTAGAACTAGAAGAGCTCGCTGTGTTACTTTAGCATAATACTTCAATGCTACAAGTTTCTCTCTTTCTCTCAAAACAACTCCCACGTCTTTCTTTCTGTTTCATCTTCTTATTTTCTACTTGTACGATGTTGAACATTCTTCTTACGCCGTTGCTTCCACCCATTTGTTTGTCGTCCCTCTCTCTCTTAAACCTCTCCATGTTTGTGTTGTTTCTGTGAAGATGGTGAGCATTTTGAGTTATAGGATGTAAATGTAAATGTTTTGCCTCTATGATTTCCTTTTTCTTTCTTTCTAGTCTTACTGCTGTTTCTTCCCCCTTTCCTTCCACCCTCTCGTTTCCCCTTTTTATCTCTTTTCGTGTGACAGACAGCAGTGACAGTGACCTTGAACTCTCCATGGTGCGTCACCAACCTGAGGGCCTCGAACAGCTCCAAGCCCAGACACAGTTCACCAGGAAGGAGCTGCAGTCGCTTTACAGAGGCTTTAAGAATGTGAGAAAACAACTTAGAAGCGATTCATCAGTTTTACTCTTTATCATTTGGCAGTATTTTAGCACAAAGGAGCATCTTTCCCTAACCACGTGTTTTGCTATTATCCTTTATTTATTTGTGACATTGTGAGTTGCAGTTTGATTGATTAATTATAGAGTAGTTACTTAATTATAAAATATAAGCACACTTCATTACACATAAACTCAATGTACTAAAAGAATAAAAAGAAGCATCAGTGACACCATTTAACTTAATTTCCTGTGGAGCATTCTCTAACCATTCCTTCTATTAAAATGAATATAAATGCTACAAAACAATATTCAATACAATGTAAAGTACAAGAAAAGTTCATGTAAACATATATAGACAACCAGGTTTTTATGTCTAAATTGTGTGTAATTATTAATCATCAAATGTCAATAACATGGACTTCCAGAAAGTTTTGAATCCTGGCTTCAAGGATTGGACCACAAGAGCACTCAAAACTGGCACAAAAATGACCATTACAATATAAACCAGCATCTTTTTTAAATGAAAATCACTAATAAACCAAATAAAACCATAAAACGTCACAGATTGACTGAATACTGAATCTATTTTTAATACGTTATGGGACTATTGCGTCAGTTTTAGACGTTGTGATTTAAGAAGTTCTCCTGTGTTGCTCATGCCACTTTTCAGGTAGCCTACTGTAAACATATGATTGGAATTATAGTGTTTTATGTGCACATTTGTGCACTTAGTCATAAAAACTTTAAAAATACCAGGCTTAGAGGAAATTACTTTTGTATTCTATCTATTTGTTGCATCTTATTGGGTTGTCTAAGCAGAGAAGCTCAGACCTCCCTCGCCCAGGCTCTTCACAGGGGATAGCCAGCCCAGTAACATAATCTCTCCAGTGATTCCTGGGTGTGCGTAGGGTTTCCTCCCTGCAGGACAGGTATAAAGCAACTCACCTATGAGGAATGCAGGAAGCATCCTAGTCAGATACTACCATTTTCCCCTTTTTTCAAACAAAAAAAAATGTGTAATCATGTAAAATAGTTTCTCTCCAAATGTACAATTGAACAAGAAGATTATTGAAAATGAGTGTGTGTGTGTGTAAACAATAAGTGTGCATGCAAGTGCCTAAGGGCAGAATTCTTTATTTTGACGGCAGCTTCAGCACTTTTGTCCATTTCTTTCTTTTTATGAGCCGATGCATGTATTGCTCAAATCGTATTGGTCAACCACGCATGCACGCATAAACTTGGGAGTGACTTAACACATATTTTTGCCCACTGCAGGACGGGGTAATAGATATTGACAGTAAGTGGTTGTAATAGGAAGCAAAGCTCCATTAAAGAGGGGAAGGAGAAGACCGCAAGCTGATGTAAACAAAGAAGCTTTAAACTTAGAAAAAAAAGAAGCCTGAAAATGTTTTAAGAGTCTTCAGAGGCATTAATGATACATAAAGAGTTGCGCAGAGAAATGTCCATCATAAACAAATCTTTAATGATGATAACAAGAAGATGATTTTAACTAACCAAACAGATTTGTTTTCACAGCAGACGTTCTGACTTGTCATAGCAGGATAAGTACAGTAGTATTAAGTACAAGAGTATTAGTTGATACCCGGTGCTGTATTCCACTTTGCTTTGGAATTCCAGGTAACACTAAACGAGCAGCGCAATCACCAAAGTTTAGTGTTCGATCTGAGTTTTTTAGTTGTTTTTGCAGCTTATTACATTTCGCACTAAAACCGGTTTCCACACTTTTTTTGCCAAATGAAATCAAAGTTTTTGCTTCATTCCTGTGTAGTTTATTGCACTTTCTTTTCCCAGCACAAGCAAGGTATTCTCCACACATGTATCAGTGTTACTACAATTGTTGCGTTGTTTTATGACAAATCAGTTCTTTGAGTAAACGATGATCTTATAAGGTCTCAAATAAGATTTCCTTAAGTTTTTTCCTTAAGACAATGCAACATACTCTCTCTCTCTCTCTCTCTCTCTCTCTCTCTCTCTCTCTCTCTCTCTCTCTCTCCATATAGATAGATAGATAGATAGATAGATAGATAGATAGATAGATAGATAACCACCTGTAGCCTTCCAATCTGATTCCTGTCTATTTCCCAAAGGATTTGTTTATATATCATAAAAAATATGCAATATTTGTGCATATTTACTGTAAGCATAAAAGTTTATAAAAAGCGCAAGTAGGGGTGGTTTGCTGGTCTGGGGGACACAAAGCCGACGAGGAATGACATCATCATCTTAGAGAAGCAAGGGCCATGTTGTCTGTGAAGGTTTTTCTGTTATCCAGGTCATCATAGTCTAAGGAGCTTGGAAAGAAAAGCGTCTGGACTTCTTTAAGTTGCTTAAAGACGTTTCACCGAGAAACTTCTTCAGTTCTAGAACTGAAGAAGTTTCTTCAGTTCTTTCAAGCTCCTTAGACCAAGGACCGTGTTCCCATCAATCTGGGAAGGCTTGTATCACTAATTACAATCAATTTGAAGGCGATTATTCAGCTGTAAGAACTATTTTCTATAAGTGGGAAGTATTCAAGACAAGTCCCAATCTTTCCAGGATTGGATGTCCCAGCAATTTCCTGATTCACTTTTAGTGTCTCACCTTTAATGTTGTTAATATTCTGTACTTCATAACTGGTATACACTAAGTCCATACGTGTTAATGACTCCTAACTGTTCATTAGCAGAGTTAAACACTCTTTTCTTTCACTGACTTGTTTTTCTATTGTTTACCTTTCAATAGGAGTGTCCCAGTGGGCTAGTGGATGAGGAAACATTCAAGACGATTTACTCACAGTTCTTCCCTCAAGGAGGTACATTATGCAACTTGATAATAAAAATTATAATAAGCATGATACTTGATATTTTAAAGGTGCAGTTTATATTTGCTAGATGCTGTTTCTTTGTAAAGTTGCCATAGCAACATTAAGTAATTAAGTACATTTTTCTCACTCCCTCTAGATTCATTTTTTTAAAAAGACCACAGTTGATTACAGTTAATATTCAGTACTAAACATGCATTGCAATTAACAATGGTCATTTCTTGCTTTTCATTATTTTCTCTCAGATGCAACTACATATGCACATTTCTTGTTTAATGCTTTTGACATGGACAGAAATGGCTCCATCCGGTTTGAGGTGAGTACAGCAGGGGCTGCAAGTTTAAAGGTTTTCATTTATAAAAAGCTTAAAAGAAATTAAACAATGGATTGCATTTACAGGACTTTGTTCTAGGTCTGTCTGTGTTACTTCGAGGCTCAGTTACGGAGAAACTTCGCTGGGCATTTAATCTATATGACATCAACAAGGATGGGTACATTACAAAAGAGGTACAATCAGTGAACAATGATAAAAATAAATAAATAAATAAAATCCAAATCTGTTGCACTTTTATGATTTCTATAAATGTCCACTTTGTCTGTCTTTCCTGCAGGAAATGATGGCTATCATGACCTCCATTTATGACATGATGGGCAGGTATACTTTACCCAGCGTACGAGACGATTCCCCAGGTGAACATGTGGAGAAGTTCTTCCAGGTATACTTAATCCAGAAACAAAAATCCCAGTTTGATCAGCCGTTTTTAAAATTTGGCACCAACAAAGTTGCCATGCTCAAAGTCACTTAATTATATTGAGTTTGTGACATTTAACTGGCTGATTAGATCCTTGTGTTAGTGTGCAGTTTAACAGAGGACCTAATAACGTATGCGGTGAATGTACATTAGTACATCCAGATATTGTATTGAAGCACTGAGTGCTCAAGTAGAGTAGAAAAGTACTATAAGAACCAGTCCATTTACCAATTACTACCCAGTGCCACATTTTATTTGTTACTGTAACAGGCTACAGGGGTGTACACTTTTGAAATCTTTTTGAAATTTTTTCAGTTAGTCATTCATGAAAGAAATGAATGATAAATAAACTGAAAGAAAGAAAGAACCTGTTATTTTACCTCATGTTTCCACTTTCTTTCTTTAATATGGATCAGAAAATGGACCGTAACAGAGATGGAGTGGTGACAATAGATGAATTCATAGAAACCTGCCAAAAGGTAAATCCTTATGCAAATCTAAAGATTTTGCCACATGATGATTGGCCAAATTTATGCACTATACTCCTTGTATAACTATTGTTTCCATAACAGGATGAAAATATAATGGCTTCTATGCAGCTGTTTGAGAACGTCATCTAGTTTCTGCAGAGAACGGTGGACCAATAATGCTGTATAGAGCTTCCCACTACAAATGTCTGGGCCTGAACAATTTCATTTATCCTAAAAAGGAAAAACTGGGTGTTTTGACACTTTCTACTGCAAACTGATGGACACTATTGAGTTTCCAGTCAAGCTGTTTCATGCAGAGAAATGTACATGATTCACCAAAATCACCTAAGAAAACAATGTTTCTTTGCATGATATTTCTTTCATTTCTGCACATGAAACAACGTGCTGTGATTACCAGATGAGCATGAGTGTTCGCCTGACATTAGAGAGCATGTACTGCAAACCACCTCAAACACAAATGATTCATTTTATTGTATTTTTTGCCACAAACGTGCAAATGAGAATTCTTTGTTACTATATTCAACTGTGCAGAAATGAAACCCAGACATTGTTGTGCTTACCAGAATCCAGTTGAAATAAATATTTGCTCTCACATACTGATACTCCTGCTGAATCCCTTCTTTTTATAAAAAAAAAATGCAACAGGCAAAAAAAAATCCACATGTGCATTTTATCAGTTTCCATATGTTTAACAGTCCTTATAGAAAATAGAGTATAGAGTAAGTGATTGTATCAAATTTGTTGCACTGAATCTGGCATTTTGTAATAGTAAAGCTCTTAAAATGCTGTAAAACAAGTCATTCACAGTCTTAAGTCACTGTATAAGGTCAGACAAACAATACTGCAGTTGTGCAAGATGAAGCCTCAGGGGGCTTCTTTAAATTCCTGATCTAAACCAGTGCTTCATGGTCATGGTCCCAAGAGGGATTATTCCTGATCTTTTAGCCTTTGGCAGACAGTCATCTCTCATGCTCTACATCCTCAGAGTTCTCTTTATCCTCTCCATTTGTCATGATCCTGGGTCCTTTTGACCCAGCATTTTGTGTTTTCTATTAGTGATTTTGGTTCTGTTCCTCCTGTTTAGTGTATTCTGTTCTGCCATCTGTTCCTGTGTTAAGTCCACGTTTCCTAGTCTGTGTCTTTGCGTGTGTGTTTCCTGTTTTATTGTGAAGGTCTGCGTCTTATGTAAGTGTTTTCAGTTTGCCTCCCTAGTCTCGTCACGTTTATTACTCCCAGCTGTGTCCCCCACCTGTGTGTAATCTCCCTGTGTTCTCTGAGTGTTTTTAAGTCGTGTCTTCTGTCATAGTCGTTGCTGGTTCGTCTGTGTTGTTTCCCCTCGGTCTCCCTGCGTCTCTCCATCCGTCTCTCTGTGTGTTTTTCCCCGGACTTCCCTGCTTCCACGTTTCTGGTTTGTTTTGTTAGTTTGCACAGTTTAGGCTTCTGTTACAGCTTCACCCGCGCCATTTCTGTTGTATTTTCCTTCTGTAAATAAATACTCATCTGCACCTGAGCTGCCGCTTCTGGGTCCTAAATTACTACCACACGGCTTGCCTCGGCAGACCGTGACACCATTACAGGTTTGTTCTTTGTTCCATGCAAAAATAGTTTTATTCTCTAAGTCTGACAATGGAATTTCATTTTCGAGTTCTGACATTAAATTATAATCTTAAAAAAATAATACTAAAAAAGAAATTGCACACACAATCAGTCACTGGCTCGACTGCCCCCTTATTCTGCAGGCCATGCTTCCATCCAAAGAACCGGTGTTCTGAGAAACCATCCTACTCTGACAAAACGTCCTACCCGTATTATAATTTGACGGTGACTTATGACTAAACCTAACCCTGCCCCTAACCATAACCCTAACCATAACATTGTGAGAGAAAAAGAAGTTAAAGAAGAAGTTAATTCGGCGTTGGTGTTGTGCGCATGCGCCACGTCTGCGCACAAACATTGGCTGAACATTAGAATCGCCACGAAAGATGATTGGAGTTACTGAAAAAAGTATTTTGCACAGTTCTTATATTACTTAATGAATTCTGACTTTTTTGGGGGGGCAGAAGCCTGAATTTAATTTAGATTTCTGATTCCCCCCCACCCCCCCCAAAAAAAAAAAAAAAAATTCACATTATATTCTCAAAATTCTCATTTCCAAATTCTGACTCAGAAGGTATGACTTCTTAAATTGAAATCTGACTATTTTCTTACTTTTTGTTTTTGTTGTTGTTGTTTTTTTGTGTTTGTTTGGTTGGGTTTTGGGGTTTGTTTGTTTTGGGTTTTTTTGCAGATTTCTGATTTTAATTACAAAATTCATTACAAACTTTTTCCTAGAATTTGACTACAATTTTATTTCTGAACATTTTTTTCTCAGGATTCTGATAAATGTTATAAGCCCAGAATATTTTTTTAGTGGTCAGACACTTTATGTAGACATAAACATAAATAAATACTAAATGAAGTGTTAGTTGAGACAGTAGTGTTTTGATTTGTTTGCACTCATGTCCATTTGCTGAGTAATGAGAGAAACTCACACTGCATGTGTGAAAATCCACTGTCAGCAAAAACATTGAACCTGTTCTGTATTATTGATGTAGAACCAATAGCAAAGCAGGATTTTTTTTTTTTTTTTTTTTTTTTTGTGGGTGGGTGGGCATGTGTGTTGGGGTGGGGGGGAGGGGTCTTGGTGCTGACTGTGTTGGTTGGGTTGATAGTCTGTAAATGAAGATGAAAACCACCTCGCAGCCCTACTGTGTTGTGGTTTGATAAACAACAACCGCTCCAGGATCACAGCCTCTTTAAGTAACTCTTAAGAAAGGTAAATAAATTCCATTTTGTTTCCTTAAAAAAAAAATTTTTATAGATAATGTACACATTTAATCAGTTTTATTTAACAACTTTCTAACGTTTTTTTAAAAGGCCCCTTACCAAATATTTTGCAATAATGTACATGTGGTTACTCTTCCGAATACAGATAATACAGATATGTTTTTTAACAATTGATGCACTGTTTATGAGAGATAAAAGAAGCAAATGCCTAGTGAATGGAAGAACAAATATGCCACATAATGCCCAGCTAATCCTCGTGTTTACAGAGCATATCGGTCATTCTAGATGTCTGTTGTGTCAGGGTTAGGGAGCATGTAGCTTTTGTTACTGAGCCGCAGGAAATCAAAAGCTTTATCGCCAGCTGAACTGACTGCTGACAGGCTGCTGACAGACTTTTAAAAAACTCCTCTGTGCGTGTCCTAAATGACAATTAACGAAGCGCAGTATCATTTTAATAACATTTTTTTCTTTCTAAAGTTCAGGTTACTCAACCTAATCTGTTTTTGCAGCTCTGCTCTGATGGCGGGCCAGCAAAAGCTCCCCTCACTGTGGGTTTGGATGCTGCTTATTGCAGCTTTGTGCCCAGGTGCACAGTATGCATACAGCAAGCGAGCAGGCAGCTTCAGAGGTCGCGGTACTGGTAACAAAGCGCCTCCCTCTCAGAATCGAGGCCTCTCCAAGCAGGGTGTAAAGTGGGCAGGTGCAGCAGCAGCCGGGATGCTGGGAGGCACAGGCACCGGGTACGGGCTGGGGTTCCTTGGAAAGCCAAAGCATGGGTCCGGAAATAACTATGGTCACAAAGCAGTCGCCTCTGAGCAAGATCGACAGCTTTACTACCAGCAAGATCAAAGATGCTGCAACCAGTCTCTCTGGAGAGCCTTCGTTAAAGGCGCTGCCCCTGCTCCTGCGACTCACCTCTTTCTCAGGCTGGGACATGTGGTGCCTTTCCTTACAGCAGCTTGGATAAGAGACGTGTGATCCACCATCCAATTAATGAAAAAGCTGTCATTTATCAAAGTAAATTAAAGCTTTTTTGAACAAATGATCTCTACTGTGTCATTTTATTGGAATTAAATGTCATCATGTCATCCTCATGGAGGATTTTTCTGAGAGTTTGGTTAAAAAAATACACAAGTAGTCCACTTTTCTAATAACCCCTCTCTTGATATCCCTTGAAGAGATACAGCTACATTTTAGACGTGAAGATGTCACAGGCCAGAGAAAAGATTTCATGATTTATTTTATTTAACACATGAACATCCAAGACAAACTATATTACACCGTGTTAGTCATAACATCTGAGGAGTATCACGAAATGTTTGCAATTCTGAGTCAAAAACAAGCGATGTCTCTAATGGTAACATGAGCTCAATTACAAAGTTACAGAATATCCACAACTAAGGAGAAATAAGTGCACTTTACAGATATTCCACAGCCTTGATTTAAGGTGGAATTTCCCATCAAATTAAGTTGTTTTGCCAGAATCAACCAAAAAAGCAAAACAGGAACAGTCGGATATAAAAGCTTATTAACAGGAGAGAATAAAAGAAATTTGAAAGCCTGGTTACAAAGAACAACATCAGCATGGGAAGGAGAATTCCATCACTTTGAGATGAACTGGCATCGATGACAGTTTTCACACCTAACTTACACAGCATTTTTCCGGAATCCTTTACAAAACTCGGGCATGGAGGAAAAATAAAACAGGATCATAAAAAGTACGGTAAAAAGAAAAGTGAAATGATCACATGAAACACCCACAAAAACAAAAATAATAACAACACCTACTCTTGAAGAAAAAAAAGGAGAACAGATTTTAGTAGTCATAATCGCAGAGACTGTACCATGACAACCGGCGCAAGAAAATAAACAGTAGTATTTACATATCTGAGAAAAACTGTCCTATGAGACTGTTTCCCCATGCTACAATAAGATGTAGGAGATTAGAGGAAGACGCACGGAAACGATGACCAACTTCAGGGCTGACGACTGGAAAATTAGTGGCTATGGAAAGTTAAAATGTGCCTGGGGATATGGATGTAAAACCAAGGCTTTTATGGGCATAAATGTTCTAATGACTCACACACATAATGGCAGAGTTCAACGGGATAAAGGAATGCAGTTTGAGTGCTACCACACCCATTTTAACTAAGGAGAGTTTACATACTACAAGGAAATACAGAGAAAAGACCACATCCGTTCAACAGACTGCACAGATCAAAGCAACAAGTGCTATTTGTGCAACTTCACTGCTCATTTATGAACCCATCATGATTATTGTCTACTTTCTGTGAAAAGCTATTACATGCAATAACATAAGTAGCACATATTAAATATGAACCAGGGCGATTCTTTCTACCTTTATTTTTATTTCTGTCTCTGCTGTTCAGCAAACCTCAATGGCTTAAAGTTCATGTGGGAAGTTTGGCTGAATTATTTACAAGGAATCCTTTATCACCATCAAGCAATCTGTAAAAACTATTAGTGACCAGGGTTTGCTTCAGTCTGTGCATGTGCTCTGTGGAGTGAGACTGAGTGGAATCCAAAAAACACACATAAAACTTAAATCCTCCAAAGAGATTTCTCCTAACATTACCCCAGATAATAAACAGGGGTTAAAGTGAGCTGGATTTATTATTACTGATCAGTATTATCGCTGAATGCCTTTATTTTTCATGTGCCACAATCCTTCTGCCAGTTATTACATGCAAATATTTGCCCGGTAATAAGCCCAAAAAAAAAAATGACATCCCACAGCCCACTTATAACCTGAAGTGAACTTTTTCATTCTCATCCCTGTGATGTGTTCATGGTGTAAAGGTAAATAATCCTGGTTACTGTACTTCAGCATCTAGAACATCACAGAGGAGTGAGCATCAAGGCAGTAAAGTTTTTTTTTAAGTGGCGGTAATTTCAAATGCAACTTCTCGAGGACATTAAAATATCACCAAATACACAAACTGTTTCTGTGCAGTCTGTCAATCAACAGAAAACATCTGACAAATGTGTCTGCCAGCCGAAGGGAGAGGGGAAAAGAAGCATTGACGTGCAACACTATCAGAGATGTAGAAAAAGATGTATGAAAGACA
Source organism: Neolamprologus brichardi (assembly GCF_056152115.1). NCBI lineage: Eukaryota > Metazoa > Chordata > Actinopteri > Cichliformes > Cichlidae > Neolamprologus > Neolamprologus brichardi. The sequence continues at coordinate 44,792,793 of NC_142110.1, read as the reverse complement.
GGAAACCGAAGAAGAAGATTATTTTCAAGGGTAAGGATGGCAACACGCAAGGTTTGATAAGCTGAAAATGTAAAACTTCCAATATCCTCGTTCGTTTTAGAGCTCTTAAATGGATCTACATGTGATGTGTTGCCAAATTTTCCCAAAATAAATGGAAGTATATTAATTTTGCATTCTTCAAAGGTTGCATGAAAATACCAGGCAAGTTAGTGCAGGCTGCACTGGTTATGTTTGCAGTACTGTGGTGAAGTTCACAGTGATTCACTCTGCTGGAGGGGTATGGAGCAGGCTGTTCATGGTCAATGTTAGATTAGATCAAGAGTAGCAAATATTATTACATTCACTCAGCTAATTCTAGCTTTTATACAATGCATCAGCCATGCAGCTCTAGATAGATCTGCTTATAACTTGTTGAATTCAGCGTGGTTAAATCCACAAAAAGCAGTGAATACTGAATATAGGAGAAGCAGCACAGCTTAGCTGATCACAGCCTGTATGCACAAATCTGGCCTGCAAGTCATCATGTGACTTATTTCTACGTAATTCTTGTCCCCATGCTGCACCAATACAAACAAATCTCTGAGAGTTACCCCACTTGCCAAATCCCACTTGTACCCCTAAATATAAGCCATAATGTGGACTATAATTATATTATATTATATATTATTACTATATTATTTTTCATTCTTATCCAAACTATGAAAGAAACTGCCCTGATAGTCTTCCTAAGAAAAAAACTGCTAAAGTAATTGTCCTGTCCTGTTTTCTTTCTTTAATCATGAATCTCTGCATTCAGTGTCCAACAATCTGGAGATAAAAAGTGCAAAATATGGATCCAAAATAAATTAATCTAAAGTATAGTGAACATCTAAGACAGATCTAACTGTAACACTTGAAACTGAGTGCCGCACTTGAAATAGACATTTTTAGTCAGTATGTACATGTCAATATTTTTTATATAATAGATATTAAAAGACTGTACTCTCTGGAAGTATGCAGCTGTGGTTTGCAATGTGGAGCTACTATAATATAAGCAGGAAATGAATGTGTGCATGTGATGGAGGCAGTAGAAAGCCATTTGAAGTGAAGTGGAAGGTGTTTTCTCACTGGAGCAGGAGCATGCTGGACAATAGCATCACGGAGGAAGTGAGAAGATGAATGAGCCCTTGGCTCAGAGGGCTAGAGCGACTTAGCTGATATTGTTGTTCAGTTTTACGTTCCTTCAGAAATTGCTCGGAGTACTTCATGTACTTCTCTACACACCGCCGCGACTTCACTTGCTCAATCAGGGCTGGGTATCCAATCTCCTCAATGCTGACGGTGTCGTCATCTGCGTCCTCAGCTGCACTCTTGGATGTGGAAGAGCCTTGATCCTTAAACGTATCAGTCGAATTCATGCAGCGACTCATGAAGCTTTCGTAGGTCTCAGCACGTGGAGGAGGGCTGTAGACGTAATCACGGCCATAGTCTTTTTGATCTGTTGACTGGGTGCCATAACGACGCTGCATGTAATTATTGTAGTAGTACTCTTCTTCAGGGTTACGGAAAGTGAAATGTGGTCGGGGGAAGCGTCCTAATCCATATCCAACTGCCATTCCAGCCAAAGCACCGACGCCTGCAGCCACCATGGCTTTTTTGGCAAAACTTGGTGACTTGGGCGCGTACCCCATGTTCTGCACAGAACGAGAAAAAGGTGACCCTGCCATCCCATAGCCATAGCCTCCTCCACCAAAGCGGGGACTCAGAATCTTATTATTTGGGTTCCAGTTGGAGTAGCCACCAACTGCTCCACCAGGGTAACCTCCTGGATAACCTCCTGGATAACCTCCTGGATTTGAACCAGGCACATTCCAACCTGGTCTTGTGTTTCCAGTTTGGACTGGGTAACCACCTGGATACTGGTAAGGATACCTTCCTGGGTTTTGTGGATAACCACCCGCTGCTGGGAACCCCCCACCTGGATACTGATTAGGATAATTCTGGTTTGGATAACCTCCAGCAGGGTACTGATTAGGATAACCTCCGGGGTTGGTACCAGCTCTGGCTGGATATTGGTTGGGGTAGCCTCCGGCAGCTGGATTTTGATTTGGATAATTTCCTCGAGCTGGGTTTTGATTAGGATACCCTCCTGCTGGGTATCCACCTGCAGGGTTCTGGTTCGGATAACCTGCAGGATTGCCTCTGCCAGGGTACTGATTTGGGTTGCTACCGGCACCTGGATAACTTGGCTGGTTCTGTTTGGGATAAGGGTAACTTCCACCAGGAGGATAAGGATTGGTGTTTCGATTAGGACTCTGTGGCTGACGAGGGTAGTTTCCTGGTTGAGAGTTGGATGTCTTTGAATTTGTCCAACCCTTGTTGCTGCTGGATGAAGATTTTCCCCTGCTGCTGCTGCTGCCACCTCTTTTAGCCCATGCCAGCTCAGTGTTCAAAAGCGACATGATAAGAAGAGACACAAGAACCATCTCACACAACCTCCCCATCATGGCCCTAAAAGGAAAAGTCATGGTTGTAAACACCCGTATATATATATATACATACACACACACACACACACATATATATATATATATATATATATATATATATATATATATATATATATATAATAAACAAACATCTCTTCATTTTAAGTGTGTTGTATAGGCATAAGATTAAAAAGAGTCAGCTGCACTTTTTTTCGATAACGATCAATAAGACACAATGTATCATTCTGGCTATATCTATTTATATATTTATATAACGCGTATAGCTAAAACACCCTCATTGAATCCTTCTCCTATTTAAAATTTAGAAATGGTGTCAATCGCATTATTATCTTATCATTTGATGATAACAATAATAATGATAATGATAATAATAATTAATGAAAAAATTTAGGGTTCATAAACGTGAGGCTGTTATCACTGCATCATCCTCCCCCTTCCATTAGAAAAACATAACGGAGCCATATTATAACGGATGTGTGTGTCGTCTTTTTATCTCGCCGAACCAATCAGCAAAGCGTTTTAGCATCACAATTAAATGAAATGTGATGAAGGCTAATAGCTTACCAGGAATTGGTGTTTTGTGTGTAAGCGTCGATAATTCGAGTGCGTTTGTTGCTCTCTCTCCGTCTTCTCTCCGCTCCCTAAAGGGACCAGGGTGGTTTCTTCCAAATGCGGTGCGCTCGTTTTTTATCATACGAAGCACCGGATTAAATGTTCCAACGTCGCGAAACAACAGCATGTATACTAAAACTATTTTTAACTGCAAAACTGGTATTCTTACTTAGTTTAAAACTAATGGCGACCATATCAGAAAGTGTCCTTTAAGGGAGGCTAAACAGTATTAATTATATATCCGCACCGTCCGTTACAACTGTCAGCTACGTCCCGTTATTCATGACAAGCGCACATATGTACCCTACATAGAATGTATTTCCGGTCAGGCCTCTTTACCAACAGCCTGATAACAGTTTCGGTGGCGAGCCTAGGGTTTTTTGGGGAAAAGGAACAAAAATGACAAGACCTCCTCCAACCACAGTTCAATGCAATTAAATAATAAAATAAATAAATGATACTATCAATTTAAGTGGATTTTTTAGGTGTATTGATCTGAAATGACAAAAAAGGAACACTGCAAATGTAAAAATATTTACAGCTTCAGTGAACCATTAATCCTTAATTTCTAGGAAAATCTGAATGAAAGGGATGCATTTGCTTTGGGTGTTTTGATGATAGAGGTGGACATGATGAGTAACAGCTGAAATAGATAACTTTGAGGGCATGATATACCATACTTATGTGTTGTACCGAGTGGATCGACTGAAAGGGAACAGTAATTAAATAAAAGCTCAAGGGAAGATGGCAGACAGAAACAGTGGTAGGAAGAAAGAACTGGCAGGTGGCTCTATAAAATTCAAAGAAAAATTCACATAATGAGGAAAACATATTTTGGCCATATTTAAGGCAACCTTTTAATTATTAAGATTTTAAATGGTTAACACCTTGTGGCAAACCCTCTGTATTCGCTCTTATAACATGACCTTATTATGGTTGACTTGAAAAATGCTTTCAAGTCTACCATACACAATGCACTCTTCACTTGGCTCAGTATTGTCAAGGGGATTTTCATCACCATAGAAAGGATCCTGCAATCATCCCCCCCACTGTTGTTTCCTGTACAACTCAAGTCTTTTCATGCTGCTGAGGTTTCCAGTGCACCCCCTTCCTGCAGAATATACCAGAAGGTTATTTTGACCAGTCATATTTCTGCATTCTTTCTGGTAATTTTGTTTTTAATTTTACAGCCTGGGGATGTAAATGCCACATTTAGAATTAACTCCAGGCATTTATTCGGGTAATTAGCTAACAAAAACAAAAACAATGAAATAGCCCACACATGTTGGAGAAACTTCAGAGCCAATATTCCAAGTACTCAATTACGTTATAAACAAGAGGGCTACATATTAGAGAGCTTACCAAACCCTTCTTTTAATTTTCTTGTTTTTACATTAGCACTTTGTAACACTGCAGTAGCTTATAGTAAAATTTCACACGCATTAAAAGTATAATTTGCATTTCCTTTATCTAAAATACTAAAAAAAAAAAATTCAATTACTTAAAAATTATTTACAGTATATTTGTTGGCCGTTTCTACTAAATACTTGAAGGTACTCATTTCTTAAAAATATTTATCCTACACTTTATAATACTTCTAAATCCCTATAAAACCTCCAAATTTCCCCTTTTAGTTTTAGGTTATCATGTATAAACCCCAAATTTTAAAGAAAATAAGAACATGTTAAATGTTCTAGGGCTGCATTATTGGGTGCAACCTACGTTAAGCCCATATTTATTACATAAGTTAGCTAAAAACAACAAAAGATGAATTTGGACACCCCCACGGTGAACCTGGTGGGCGGGGCCACGTTACGGCACGCGACGTCACGGTTGTAAACACCCGTATGTACTCGCATCTTTGTGTCCCGTGGAAACATGTCGGGGAGGAGAGAGCCCGGTGGAGGAACTGCTTCGTCTATCAAATGCTCACCTGAGACATAAACCGAAAGCGACACAGTCAGAAAGGAAACGGCGGCGTGTTTGTTCGAGTTTGGAGCAACGGCAGCCTTCCGCTGTCACAGAAGCGAGCCGGTCGGGATCGGATGGACGACTAAAGACAGACAGCCGGGGCTTGATCTGAAGACTTAGCCTCGCAGGCAGGTGGTCGAGCCGGTTAGAGAGAAAGAGCGAGAGAGGGGGGACAGCGTGTACGGTCTCGGATCAGAACGGGGTTTCTCCTTGCTAGGGGATGTTATCCGTACTGTCTTATGGCAGACTGGTAGCCAGGGCTGTCCTGGGCGGACTCTCTCAGACGGACGGTCGGGACTACAGTCTGATCACCGCCAGTTATGGTTTCGGTAAAGACTTTCGCAAGGGGATCCTGAAGAAAGGGATGTGCTACGGTGATGATGCTTGCTTCATTGCACGGCACAAGACGGCTGATGTCTTGGGTAAGGATTCAGGGCTCTGCAAATGGCTTGCATGAAAGTTAGACGCCCTCTGTGCTCGGGTGACCTTCAGTGAGTTTAGCCAGCACGTGTGCCGACCCGTCGGATCAAAACACACCAGCCCCCCTCCCCGCTCACACATAAAAAAAGACAGCACTTTAACCCGGATAAAACAAGACTCTAACCCGGATAGACGCTTAAAGCATATGTGTACGCACATAGCACCTGCACTCACGCCATTACTTTAATAAATAACATTTATTTTACTGTTAGGGGGTAGTTTTGAGGTGAAACGCTAAATGACCTTTCACCTACATGTGTCCCCACTGTGGGATACATTGCGATGACGTAGGCTGTTACAATCACAACATTACAAGACGTAAATCGGCCTTATTTAATTCGGACGTGGCAAAAAATAGAGCTCATTAAAACGTATCAGACTTAACACTACAATGTCTTGCAAAGGTCAGAATGGTTGAGCATGGAGGCAGCCATGTTGCTAATAGCATCATTAGCCTATTAGCTTAGCTAGCAGGCTAAGCTTGCTTTGTCCTCGCCACCTTGCTGCTGCCAGAGACTTAAACTACCACGTGGTTGGTTAGACACACACAAGGTGTGTTTCATAGTTTAAAAGGTGTGTTTAGTGTTAAACGTTTAGGTTGGTTAGAGAAATAAAATTGACATCTCTGAGGAACACATGGTAACACGTGTATACACGGCAAGGAGAAATGGAAGTGGAGTCTGTGAGACTTCAAGTAGTGTTGAAAACGTCCCTTGCTTAAATTCAGGCTGATGGAAGGGCGTAGCTGACAGTGATGATCAAGCAGTGCAGAAGAAAATGCGTGGGGTTTTCCAGGATGTATAATATTTTCACTTTCTTTTTAAAGGTTACTTTCACCTCTGTGAGAAAGGGAAAATAATTCCAAAGTCACAGCCTTATAAACTATGGAAGCAATATTCCCAGTAGTCTGTGTGCTGTAGAAAGAAATACTTTCAAAACAACTGAGCAGGGAGTTAAGAGGAAACGCATAGATTCTCTGAAAGTCAAATACTATGAGCATGTGGTGGGGAGAAAAGTTATACATCATTATTACATTATTCTCATTGTTATGTACATATTTCTTTTACAACTGTCTTTTGACAAAAAAATACTGGTGCAGATATTTACTTGCCATTCTCTTTGGCCATTGAACTAAACAGAACTTAAGTAAAATCATCTGGTCTTGGAAAAAAATTGCTTTGCATCAGCTTTCAAATGAATGTGCAAATAAAGGCATTTATGGGGTGATTGATGTGAAGCCACAATGTGTAAATATATTTAAACTGACTTTAGAAGTCATTTGGACGCAAGTAACCTTACCGGTATACCACAAAAATTATATGTATTTTGGAACCGCGTGCTTACAAGTACAAACTTGAATGATTCATGTAGCACCTAAATTACAGGATATTAGATTACGTTTGTTTGTGTGTATAAGCTGAAGGTGTCTAGAGCTAAAGAGACTTTGGTTGCTGATGAGGTTTCAAAGTCAATTTGTATCTTTGCTGTTCTGACTCATGGTGTGCAACTAGAATGAATCAAAAGTAAAATAAAACAGGAAGCTAGTAGATTATGAGGTATCAGTGTATAAATATGAATTACACACAAGATGTTAAAGAGTATACAATTATCTCTGTTCCATAGCTGCAAGTAACACATTCTCCGGGGTAAAATTCTTACACTTCAGGTAAACTCGATAAATTAGGCACACATGAAGTAGTACATGAGAAGTTACAATGGAAAGTTAATAAACCAATGTGTTCCTGTTTAGCAGGGATACAGACACCAGAGAGAAAAGCAGTTCAGTAATCAATAAAGCATCAGCACCTAGAAAAGAAAGATCAGAAGAGCAGTGTGGCTGTGCAAATATAGACATGATGCATTGACCTTGGAAGGAAAAGAAAGTCATGTCTGCTGTAAAAAATAAAGATAACTTAATAAAAATTCAACAACTAAAATCAGCCAAACTGCTACCAGCAGATGTTTGGTATTTGCACTTTTGAAATGCCTGATCAATCCTCTGTCACGAATCTGGTGTAAATAAGGTATTGTATGGTAGTGGTTCAGTAGTAAAACAAATGTTTTTAATTCCTTTTTTTTTCCCATCAGGCGTAGCAGATGGCGTAGGTGGTTGGCGGGACTATGGTGTCGACCCATCTCAGTTCTCTGCAACCTTAATGAAGACCTGTGAGCGACTGGTGAAGGAGGGTCGCTTCACACCCAGTAATCCAGTGGGCATCCTGACGTCTGGCTACTACGAGCTCTTGCAGAACAAAGTTCCCTTGCTAGGTGAGTACATAGAGATGATCCACCTGGTTACAAACACAGCAAGTGGTGGAGCGAGCTTTGTACTCAACAGCCATGCTGAGAGAAATAAATAACATAGCTGCAGTATGAGTCACACTGTGAGTATTGGCCCTGCTCACCGAGCACAGAACACAAGCTCTGTCCTGAGTTATACTATCTGTTTAATATGGAATCTCTTCTTCTACCTTGGCAATTACTAATATACAGCCTTTAAGTGCGTGATCAGTTCATCAAGAGGGAACCAAATTATGCTTGTGTTGTGTTATGATTGTGTTAGTTGGCAAGGTATATATAAACCTTTGTCCCACCAAGTGATTTAAAACCAGGGAGGTAACTATCTTTGATTGGGCAGTGATTTCTTATGCTAACACTTGGTAGTTGAAATTCAGTGATCTTGTGACTCCCCACAATTTACCCTATTATGCAGGCCAAACACTTTCCCCCCTGCCAGAGCTTCAAAAGGTCATGAGTCTGTCTGTAACTGATACTTCAGGAGGGTCAGTGAGATTTTAAAAGTAGGTTAACACCAAGCACGTGACCAAGGTCTCATATCTTGGCTCAGTGTCCCTGGCCAAGAGTTAGTGCAGACGCAGGTTAGCTGTCGTTAAATTTATCAGTTGGCATACTTTTATTTTGGAAAGTCGTGGCAAGGTCAGCTCTTGACCTTCTCTGCTCAAGGTTACCTGAATTGTTGCTAGTAGCTGTCACTGGGAATGCAATCTTTTTGGTTGTTTGTTTTTTTTTTCGTCTGTATTATATTTCTTCAACTCTCCATGGATATATTAGATTCACAGTGAGGGCACTCACAAAGACTACTTTGTACTGGTTGGGCAACATAACTCTTTTCTTTTGCCCTGATCAAATTATCTGTTTGTATACATAACCTTAGTGTTGTTTTACTCCGCTTTATTTTCAGGAAGCAGCACGGCCTGCATCGTAGTTCTGGATCGGCGGAGTCACAGGCTACATACGTGTAACCTTGGCGACTCTGGCTTTTTAGTGGTACGTGGTGGAGAGGTGGTTCATCGCTCGGACGAGCAACAGCACTATTTTAATACACCTTTCCAGCTGTCCATCGCTCCTCCGGGAGCCGAAGGAGTCGTGCTCAGTGACAGGTCAGTTGCTCAGTGTTAGATATATCTTTGTAAATAAATAAAACTCTATATTAGATAGATACCACAGGCTGGGCTGGTAGTTGTACAGCAGTGTACATGTCCTGCTTACAGCAGGCTCGGATAAAATGGTAACGGCATATCATTTCATTCTGAGCATCCCTACTTGCAGTCTTTGGGTTTGCGTGCCACTTTGTAATGCAAAGCAGGATTTAAAATAGAAGTGCAGGTCATGATCTCTGTAATTTTCACTGCCAAGCTAATTTGTGGACAACTTAATTAGCCCAACTTATCAAAAACATGACTCATCTCTCATGTGGGAAGCAAATATCATAGCATAAAGGCCTTTATGTTGTTGTTTGCCATGTAAACAGAACCTGCTTTTCACCTCACACACTAAAGTGTGTGCAGGTGTGCACAGGTTTGCTGGCCAAACCAATTTACATCTGTTATGACTGGCATCAACTCTAATAAAGCTTTTGTAACATGATCTGTTTTTATGTCTGAATTGCCAGATGATGTCAGTGATTACCTGGATTTGGCCTAGAGTTGGTAGCAACAACAAAAAGTGTCCTTCTTTAGAAGTTTTCCTTAGTGTTTTTAGCTCTCTGCAGACATCAGGAATGTTACTTTCAAATTGCCCGTTCCTCCATGGATACAGGCTTTCAGTACTAGCAAGCATTGGCAACTGATAAACAAGAGGGAAACTCTGTAATCCATTTGGAGCAGTCTAGATGTTTTGTTTGACTTTTCTCACTGGTTTGGCAGGTTTAGTGGGTTAACGTTCCCATTAAAGTACATTTATAGACCTGTTTAAATGTCATCATAAATTAAGACCAAGCAGAAATATAAGGCTCCCAGGTAATAAAACCCCAGTCTGAGACTTGTGTATGGTGGTAGGAAGTGACAGGCCATGCCGGCATTCGGCACGGACGGAGAAGTAAACGGAGAAGTCAGGTTTTACGTCAGCTGTCACATTAAACGCTCACACTCCATCTTCAAAATTTAGCATAGTGGCTTCTGACCTGCTTAATTCCACACTTAAAACTGTTGCCAGCAGCTCAGGTGCTTCACGCTCTAGTTTCACTTCATGATCTTCCCGTGCCTCCTTGTTTCCTGTAGTCCTGAAGCGGCTGACAGCTCCTCTTTCGACGTGCAGCTTGGTGACATCATCTTAACCGCAACAGACGGTCTCTTTGACAACATGCCAGACTACATGATTCTTCAGGAGCTCAAAAAACTCAAGGTATCACTTCAACATGTCAGCTTATGCTTATATGTGTTGGAAACAAATTCAAATTTTAATGCTTTTTTTATTATTGCATCTCGTTTCAGACTACCAACTATGACAGCATCCTGCAGACTGCACAGAGCATTGCAAAGCAAGCTCATGATCTTGCCTACGACCCTAATTATATGTCCCCTTTTGCACAGTTTGCCTGTGACAATGGCCTGAATGTAAGAGGTAAGGTTACTGTTAGCTCCCTTTAAAAGCACCACACACATAACTGCAGTATAATGTTTTTACAGCACGCCCCTTTTCCTGATTAATATTAATAAGAAGTTTTGGTTTTACAAATTTTGGAGATGGCACTATTATTTATCATGTTTTGAATAATTAATTAATAAACATTGAAATAAACATAATTTGCATGTTATTAGATGCATAATAAGGAGCATACAAGCATACATACTCCAAAGTACTTTTGACGTCCTTAATAAAACTGTACACTGTTAATATTAGTAGTTGGCCACAAAAGACACAAGTTGAGGATGTCTCGCTGGGGCTTCATACTTCAGCGGTAAATCTACACTGTAACTATGTCGTAACCGCAAACCCCTCTGAAACTCTACATCGCAACCTGATGTGAATCTCCATAGAAACATAACCACACATCTGGTCTAACTACACACGGCACAAAACTGTTGCCGGTTCACTACAGTCGATACCTCCTGTGCATTTCCAGCTGCGTTTTTAACACTCATCCCCCTAATCTAAGAAATAACAATCATAACATGAATTGAAGTTCTCACTAATGTCAGCAAATCTTTGGAGGGTGATTGCTGAAACTATCATAAGGGGTGTATGTATATGTATAGGCTCTACAAAGATTGCTCACAGAAGTCCAAATCAGGCCTTAAACCACTCAGACTTTTAAGTGTGATTCTCCTTGCGTTGACTAAAAGTTGCTTTACATAATAAGATTTCAGCAGTTATACTTTATATTTGAAGCCACATTACATGACACGGTTGTAATAAGCAATAAGCTTGGTTAAAGTATTTTTTTAGTCAGTTTATCTAGACCTATTGAGGCTCTGACGTCTGCAGTTCCTCCGCTCTGTCCTTGGCGTGGTCATAATAACACACATGAGACGAAACTCCTGCTGGCACAACCAGTTTTTCTTCTATGTAGGAATCCCAAGCATTTAGTTTTTGCAAGTTTAACCTTGATCTTTTTTCCTTCTGGATTTTTTTGTTTGTTTGGGGGGTGGGGGATGATGGCTGACCACCGCTTTACAGCGAAACAAATCACTACAATTATTGTTATATGCGGCTTTAACACTATTATGAAATAGAAAAGTCTTCTCCTATATATTCAGGAGGTCTTATAATTAAAAAGAGTACTTTGCATGAACTAGTTCTTACATTTCCTCACTTTATCTTTGTTTTCTTGTCTTGCAGGAGGGAAGCCAGATGACATCACGGTGCTGCTCTCTATCGTGGCTGAATACACAGACTAAAATGTGTGTGTGTGTGTGTGCGTGTGTGTTTGAATGCGCTTCTCTGGGGCTGTTCCTTCTTCGCCACCTGCCTGAGTCTTCCACCTGTGGCCCTCCCGAAATGCACTGCGTCCTGTGGGGCTGACAGGGGAGGCCCGCCAACACCACGGCACACACTCCTTACAGCACGGCCCGTGTTAACATTTAGTTTTCTTCCGCTGGTTTTGTTTTGGTGCTTGAGCGGCTGAGGGAAGGCAGGCAGCTAGAACGTTTTTTTTGTTTTGTTTTGTTTTTCTTTCATGTTGATCGTGATGCAGGAGGAGCAGAGAGAGAGAGAGAGACGGGCGGGAAGATGCCTTTCATTCTTCCACGTCTCATCCTGTAGCATCAACATCTTTTTCAATGATGTGACAGCCCAGGACAGATGGACGGCCTGTAGGCTTTAAAATCTGAAATAAAAATGTGATAAGGAGTAAGCCATGGGTTTGGATTCTTTAGAGCGTAGTGAGTTAGCAGGTGAAACCTGGCTATTGGTCTCTGTTGTTAATCTGTTCCATGTGGTAAATGTGTTTGAACAAAGTATGTAGACTAGACTGAGGAAGCTGCTGCTGGGATGTTGTTTGAGTATGAAATGTACGAGTTGGGATTAAGTGTCTTTGCTCAGATCAAAACTCTGTAATGAGAAACTGTAACACTTATTAAAGCTTTCACATGAAGGTTAATCAGGTTTTGTCGCTTGGCCGAGGGAACCGCACCTCCTGATGAGTTGTAAATATTTTTGTTTTTTGAGAAACTTGTTCTGGCCTTTCTGTTGTCTTTGAATTGGTTGTTAAAGCGAAGAGCTGTTTCGTTACTTTATGGAAGATCTACACATGCTCTCGTATACTTACTTGTACAGATACTAGTCTTCAGGTGATTTTCATCAATACCACACTTCCGTTTGAAAGTTGAAAGTTGCTTCCTGAGATTAATCTCTGAAGCAGTCGTGTTGCAGAAAGGCCGCTGAAACATGACTGGTTTGTGTGGCATATTTCAGAAGCTGTTGTACGTAATGTTTATATTTGTTATAAAGCTCAAGTTAGCATCTGGGAATGCTTACAATTGCAGTGATAGGTCAGGAACAAATTTAAAGGAGAAAGATGTATTTTTTAAACCTTATTTTGTTTTAAAAGCTACAGACTGAAGCATATGCAGATGTGACAAAGATCTCGTGGATGACTAAAAGATCCAAAAGAAGAAGAAATGTGCATTGTGTGAGTCTGCTTCGAATGTTTTGTTTCTCTGTCCCTCATTTTCCTGTTTCATTTGTTTGCTGCTGCTTTTGTTATTCACGTATGACTTGGTTTGCATAAACGCTGTGACCGTGATTGCGACGAGTGCGTAAACGTGCGCGCTGGATTTCACCAAACTACACGAATCAAAGACACTGATGATACCGTTCTGCTTATGAGGGTCTAACACTTCACCTAAGTGTTGTGGATAAACTCTTTACAATTTAAACGCATGTGCACCAAAGACACATTTTCTTTGTGTATCTCATTATGCTCTTTTTTTTTTTTTGACACAAACATCATACAGCAATACTCTAAATACTCTAATTTTCTTGTTCTATGTGTGTGTGATGGCCAGAGGTCTGTGTGGAAATGTTCAGAATTACATTAAAGTGTATTTTCTATTCCTAAAGTTGTATCATATTCCTGGTTTTAAGTTATACGTGACTGGTTATCTGTAAGTAACTATAAAGACAGGTTTTTAAAAGAAAAACCAAAGAAGGGAAGCCATAGTTCACAATTAGGGCACTGCTCTGGAAGCACCACTGTAATGGTAACAGTCACTGTGGTGCTTATCTAACAATCACGGTAGAAGTTGTACTGTTGCTGCCATACTTGAATCCACTGATCCATCATGCATTTTATTACTAGAGAGCAGTTCATATGTGCAATTTGGCAGCAGTTTGTGCTACAATGATTGCATTTCACATCAAATTGGGCAGGTTTTTCTTCCTCATAAACATAATGGGGGTAATGATCTGCATATCTGTCCTGCTGTCATCATTGTTTTTGTTTTTTGTGTAGTTTCTATTTTAGTTACTGGTACTTTTTTCCCCACCAAAATGTAATTTCTCACTGTTTTAGGCTCTTCTTGTCTTTGAGGGGTTTGTGTAAGAAAAAAAAAAAGGGAAATGTCTGTTTCTCAAATATAGACCTATATTTGACAGGGAGACGTAACCCTTATGCAGGAGGGGGTGTGAACTTGCAGTATGAGGGTGAGCACAGTTTCAGCCTTAACCAATAGCTTGACCTGTAATAAAGAGGCCTTTCCTGTCATTGCAAGCTTGTGTCGTCCCTGCTGTGTTGCCCGGTGTTTGATGTAAATGAAATGTGGACATGTCTTTTTCTCTTATAAAGCCGTTCTCAAAGGTGCTTCTGCAGTCTGTATGGTATGATTGTCCTGTTCCCAGCAAGCGTATGAAAGATAAACTTGTGTCTACAGTGAAACAATGCAGGTCTAATTTATGTAAATATGTTTTAAAATATGTACAATATTTAAATAAAGAACCTAGTATTTATACTAAACTTGTTTAGGTGTCTTCTTTATGCATATCATGTTTGAAGTAGTAACTTAACTCAAGGGATGAACAGGATAAGTCAATTACAATAACCCACCTATGTCCCCAAGAGGGACAAAAACCCTGTGGGAGTTTAAACCTCTGTGGGAGTGTCCCCCCAAGAGGGACAAAAGGGGGGTATACTCCCACAGGGTTTAAATCTGGGACTCTCCACCATTTGATCCTAGAACTGAAGAAGCTTCTTGGATGAGAGGTGAAATGTCTTCAAGCAACTTAAAGAAGTCCAGACGCTTTTTTTTCTAAGCTCCTTAGACTGAGAACCTTCACAGAGACGTTAAAGAAACTGTTGGACATTATGGACAGTGCTGGGCATCCTCTGCACACGGCCATAAACAGCCAGAGGAGTCTATTCAGTGACAGGTTGCTTCTTCTAAAGTCAAGGACCAACAGACTTAAAAATGCTTTTGTCCCACACGCCCTAACTCCTCGCTGGAGGGGAGAGGGAGGGGAAACATGGGGACAAAGGAGGGCGGGAACAACTAATCATTAGTGCCTTTTTCACTGTGCAATATTTCCTTTTTTTATATATATATATATATATCCAACGGTGTAATAGACTTGCAATAGTTGAAATGTGCAATTCCCTGGCATTCTTATTCCTATTTATTCTTATTTATCCCTGTTGTATACTCTGTATTTATATGTGTCTCTGTATTTATATGTGTGTATACGGTACATTTCTGCTCACATTCTGCAACTTCTGTTGGTGCTGTGTTAATGGAAACCGAATTTCCCAGAGGAACCCACCTGAGGGATAAATAAAGTTTCATCTAATCTAATATAACTTAACCTGAAACCCAAATACCTGATCGACCAGTCACGTGGCAGCAAGTTAATGGAAGTAGACATGGTCAAGACGTTCATACTGAGCACCAGAATGGGAAAGGAAGGAGATTTAATTTACTTTAAATGTAGCATAAATACACATAAAATACAGTTCTGCAAAAAAAAAGAAAAGATACTGCATGTCAACAAGTGTATTATGTATGAGAACACATATGAATGTATAACACATTGTGCAGAGGGGTATTTTAGTGACACACTTTGGGCTCCTTAGTACCAACTGAGCGTCATTTGAATGCCACAGCTTATCTGTTCGTGACTTATAGGTTTCCTTTGTGTGTTTTTCTAGCCAGGTATGATTTTACTGCATTGGTGGTGTGACTGATCCACTATGGTACAGCCTGGTGGATAAAAATCTGATGGTTATTAATTCCATCGATTCTGACTGACTGAAATTCAGTCCCAAACCTATAGACAGTCACCTCCCACATACACACTGACAGTGACCTGTTGCTACAGATTCAATCCAGTTCTTGTGTAATATAGCAGACCTCCCTCTTCTCTTCCTGTTTCTCTTCTTAAGAATTGGCTTCTTGACAGTCATCCTTCCACTGAGACCATTTCCAAAGAGGCTTCAGTGAACAGCAGATGGCTCAACTAAGGGCTCAGATGCATTTCTCAGGTCCTATGTCAGGTCTTTGCTGGATTTCTTTCCTGTTTTTTAAGGATATGAATTTCAGATACTGTTCAACTGCTGTAGATAGTTTTTAGGCCTGACACATCTTCGTTTTTGCCCCTATTGTTTAAGAACACTTTAAGCACCATGCTGATTTATGCCATGTTTTCAACTATCGCTTCAGGAATCACCTTGTCGATCCCAAAATACTGTTTTATGCCTGTCACACTGTGTTATTTCTTTCATTTTTATAGATTCATCTCTAGAAATTGGAACAAATTACATTTTCCTAATAACAAAGTAGATAAGTATACAATTTTAAATTATTTTTATATTGTCTTATCCTGTTCATCCCTTGAGTTAAATTCCTTTCTATGTGCAAACATAAAATAGACACCTAACTCTTTTATTCTTGAAATATTCATAGGTTACAGTAAAGTGGTTTGACAAACAAACAAACATTTTCACTCTGGAAATGAATAAAAAAGGAGCCGATATCTTTGGAAGACTTTCAGAAAGCCCAGAGAACTATTGCTCAAGTCTGACTCCTTGAAAGCAAAATATGAAGAAATGAGGGATGACTCATGACTTTTGCAGAAGTGAATGATTAAAGATGTGAATGCAGGGCGTTTTTGCATGTCTAATATTTTACTCCGTATTCTGCATCAACTAAGATTTTGCTGCTTCAGTGCAATGCAGTTATTACAATACAAGTTCTGTCTGAACTATTTGAAAGACAATGTCACCTCACTTGTAATTAAGATCAGATATAACGATTTAATGGAGCACTCATGCTGGTTGCAGAAAAATAACTTCCTGTGGTAATTGTCAGTGAGGGGAAATTGCTAACCGTACCTGCACGTGTGATTTCCAGCATTAGGTGGCAACAGGGAGTCACAAGATGCCATGGATGTTTTGTTTACTACGCTCTTCGGGGCAAGACAGCTTTTCTCTTCCTTGTAGCCAGCAGCTAACTCACATTCCTGCTGACAGCACAGAAACTAGGTGTGTGTCAGCTGACAGTTGTGTGATGCTAGCATAGTAACTTTGGGGGATTAGCAAACAGATGCTGAGCTGCTAATTAAGCGGTCATCGGGGTGCGATTTAGAGTGTGAGTGGAGCGTTAATTATGTGGGGGAGAGGGGGATGTACATAAAAAAATACTCAAGTGGCTGTTGTAGCGTTAGCGAGCTAGCAGCTATCTCAGTAGCAACCGTAGCTAGCAGGCGGCTCCCATGGACTGCGTTAAAGTGTCAGCTTTTCTTCTGAAGACCCTGTAGGCGGCTTACGCTAAGATAAATGTTGGCTCAATGGCCAGAACGGAGCTGAGCAATGGACTTAATTTGCGAGACAACCCGGAGAAGCTGACAGAAAATGGGACGGGCTCCTCGCACGGATTAGACCCAGAGGTAAACGGCAATGTCGTCCCCGGAGAGACCCAGGTGGACAAGTACGGATTCACAGGAGGAGCCCAGCAATACGCTGGAGACTCGTAAGTGTCGTTTAACATCGCTGATATTTTATTTAGCCCTCGAAATCAATGGAGTAATTCATAAAGGTTTCCTTGTCCCTTTTCTTCTTTGACTGAGATGGATAAACGCGAATAAAACTCAGTCTTCTCTGCGGCTCAGATGGCTTCTTTCCCCCACTGACGCTGTAATATTTATCATTAATGAGTTTGTTTATAGTCAAAAGAAGAAAAGTTAAGGTTGGATGGCTTCAAACTGTACACGGTAAACACATTGCTTTACAGTTTAACCCAACCCCGCCTGGTTTAATGGTTCACTGCTTTTTATTGTTACTGTTGTTTGCCTCAAAATGAACCAGAGTGCGCTGATGATCCCTTGACCTTATGAGTTTTGCATAAGGGTGAAAGTTTTTCAGTAAAAAAGTGTATTAAATTATTTGTTGCAAAATGATATTATACCATTGTAATCTTTGAGATGCACCGTGATAAGACTGGATTTGGTTTTAGTGCATCCTTACATGCTCTTCAGCATCAGCACAGCTGCTGTATCATCTCTATTTCACACCACAGCATAGAAACAACTGAAATAAAGCCCGTATGTGCAATAGTGTACACTGCCCTGAGTTTGACGTCACTGTTTTGTAATGCATCACTGTCAGGAAAAAAATGGCCGCATTGTTAAAAAGGATTTGCTTGGAGGGTTACGATTCAGTGGATTGGTCAGTTTGTTTCTGATGGAACTGGCTCCCCATTCATCCCAAGCTATTTGTGTTAGTCTGTATTCTGTGTTCCTACTTTTCTTGCTCAACAGCTCTCTGGCACCAAAATGAGAGAGACCGGATTCCTTCTTTGTTGTATTTTTCTCACTGGCATTAATATTCAATAACTTGGCACTGTCACTTCACAGGAAGAAATTTCTTGGTTCAAAGTTTCCATGTTCTGTCTGCAGCTGGGTGGGTTCACTCTACTCTGGCTTCCTCCCAGAGTCAAAAGACATGCCTGTTAGGTTAATTGGCCATAGGTGTACCCCACATTTCATCCCATTATGGCTCTGGGACATGACCCTGAATTAGATAAGGGTCATTTCATATGAACGGACCAAGTTCCTTCAGCCTAACCACCTTTCCATGGGGAAGCAGCGGGATCTTGGGTGATGATATCTATACTTCTTAGTAGAACTGCCAGATCACTGTTGTTTTTCAATAAGTAAACTAACATATTGTGATGAAGATAGTTTTCTGTGGAGCCATTTTTAAACTGGTATACCTAGGAAGCTGCTTAAATTATATCAATCACATTTTTAGGCCAAATATCTGCTACTATGATTTAATGAATGTGGAATTTCAAAAATGTAGCTGAAGTTCAACATCAAATTCTTGCATTTGCTTGAATATCTGATAGTACAGCCTGCACTAGTGTTTTAGAAACCCTGTAGACATAACGAGGGGAACGAGACAGAACGAGAAAGAGAGGGTTGAAATTTGTTACACAGATTCCCATATATGAGGTGTGCTCTATACCATCAATTTACCCAAATGACATGAATGGTATTAAAAATATTAAGGCTTGAAAATGGGGAAACAAATGTATTCTAGTGAACAATATTTGAGATATTCCAAAAGAAATGACATCAGACAGGAATTTCAATTGTGAATTGTTTGGTAATAACAAGTGGGAGTGGGAGAAAAGTTTCTTCCACTGCTAAATTTGCTTTCTATACCTTCACTATCCATCCCTGTGGAGCCAAAGGAGCCACATTTCCATCATCCACAGTTCAAAATCATAATATTTCTCTTATACTGGGACTTGGTGCAGCCCCTCAATTCAACCTCAAAAGAAGTCATGGTAGCTCCTCTCTTTTTAAGGACACACTTCTTTTAAGACAAGTTTCTTCTGATTGGTTGACCCTTGCAAACAGAAGGTAGGAATAGGAGGTAGCTTTTTTGTTTTTTTCCTTTGGCACACTCACCTATGTGTGGTCATCATACAGACCTAAGAGTAAAAAAAGTGTCTGAAAAAGTGTGTTTGGTGCAATAAATAAATCCTGACATTTTGGATCACAAGGATTGCTTGCACATATGCTGACCTTGTTAGCTGACATACAAATATCTACCTTTGTTACTGTACATGTTTGTGTATAATGCAGTAAGTCCCCTTTAATAAAGCCCTCCTCAAAAGCTAGCTTTCACTTCTGGGTCTGCACACTGTCCTGGTTTGTCTATCTTCCTTGCTCTTAAAGCTAGTCTTGGCCTTGAACATAGGCAAAGTTTGGCAGAAAGTTTGTTTGTTTGCTTTAATTAATTCATTTCTTTTAATTTTCCTTATAAACCAAGTAATATAACTCCTTTTCAAATAACAAATGAAGAAAAACAGATTCAGCCAAGCAGGCTGACCTGTCAACAACAAAATGTTTAGTGTTTTTTACTGTTTTGAAGACACAATGCAGTCTGTCCTTATCTTGTTCTTCGGGGTTATTAGATAACATTGGTGTAAGTGGCATTGTTTGAGCTTGCTTTAATAACTGCACTGCAGTAAGTTGTAAAGTTAATCATATAAATAAATAGACCAGGTTTCTTTGGTTGTTTTTGTGTGTGTCAAATGTGAGAGCTCAGGTCTTCAGCAGCTCTGCAGTGAGGTGAGAGATTAGTAAATGTTTTGAGTAGGAGGCTGTAGTAAGCTGAACAAAGGGAAAGTTCTCCCACAGCTTCCTGTTTTCCATCCACTTCTTTGCTGATTGCCAGTGTTTAACTGCTTAGCCTGAGGTTAGGTTTCCTACACGTACAAGGAAGAGATTCCTGCCCTCTATGATGACAGGATTACTGGACCTGGCACAGAAGAGTGCAACCATTGTCAGTCAGGGCTGAGAATAATTTGTTTGCCTCTATCAGTTTAATTGTTTCCTCCTCCACAGTGCTGAAGAGGTCCCAACTGAGGTGTTGAGACAGCGGGAGGCAAAATGGTTGGAGATGCTCAACAGCTGGGACAAGTGGATGGCCAAAAGACACAAGAAGGTCCGCTTTATAAGCTGTAAATGACATCAGATGTATTAATTATGTCCAGATGTTATATACAGCTTCTTCTTGAACTGTCCATGTGTTGTATAACAGGTGAAAGAGCGCTGTCAGAAGGGGATCCCTCCATCCCTGAGAGGCCGAGCTTGGCTCTACCTTTCTGGAGGCAAAGTGAAAAGGGAGCTAAACCAGGGCAAGTTCCAGGTCAGTCATAGAAAGTTGTTTAAAAAGTGGACTTTTTTAAAATTCTCAAATAAATATAACATAATATGACAATATTAGACGACGTATTACAATAAGACAATTACACATAAACATAGGAAGAGACAAACAGAAATATTACAAAAAGAAGGTGATGAGATGTGTTGCACGAACCAATCATGGTAGGCAGGCTTAGCATGTGTTCAGAGTATATGCTGGGTATGATGAGAAGAACATAAGCTCTGTAACATAAGAATGGAGATGGGTTTTTCCACTTTAGATCAATTTTTCTTTAAATTCACCCTGAATTGTTTTCCTAGAGTAAATATATAGTTATCTATTTGGGAAAAAAAAGGTGCACTCTTTTCAGGCCTGGGACAAAATATATGATGCAAAATCATTTGTAACATAAATCAGGGAGTCTGTCTTCCTGTAATTGACAGAAAAGTTTTCCGCTGTACATTTTTTACCATATTTGTGACAATTTTAGATGTGAAACTGTCATTAATGATCGACTAAATAAATCCTTAAAGCAAGAATGTAGTTAAAGGAACAGTTTTAGTTTTAGCTCTGGCTAAATTATCTTTGGGTGGAACTGTGCAGGAAGAGTCCTGATACGTACTCATTACTGACAGCATGCCAGGATATTGTCTATTGTCTCAGTTTTAACAATAGCACGCCAGTAAACATCCAAACACGGTACACACTTAAAGTTTTAGTTACAATATTTCTATCTGTGCTGTTGCACTTTGCATTGAAAAGCAATGTTAAGATCAGAAACCAAAACTACGCTGCTATAGTTTAGCAAAGACTAAATTGCAAACAGATGTTGCTATTTGGAGTAGAAGGCTTGTAGCTATACTTAGAATGTTTTACAAAGTAACATAATGTTAAAAATGCCAAACAAATTGTGTTATTTAGAAACTGGACGAGGAGCAAGGAGATCCCAAATGGGTTGATATCATTGAGCGGGACCTTCATCGACAGTTCCCTTTCCATGAAATGTTTGCAGCGAGAGGAGGTCACGGGTATGCGTTTTCATTCCTCGCTTCCAGAATCCTTTTATGTGTCCCACTTTTCGCCTAATGAGGCCAAACGTTGTTTCTAAACCAGCTGTTTTGATGTTTAGGCAGCAAGACCTGTTTCGTGTGCTGAAGGCTTACACTCTGTATCGGCCTGATGAGGGTTACTGCCAGGCTCAGGCTCCCGTCGCTGCTGTACTTCTGATGCATATGCCAGCTGAGGTGAATATTTAATCATTTAACCCATCCCTGTACTTTTTCTAATCTAAAATACTGGATGCCATCTGTTCTAATCGAAAATGTTAATTTCTAAGTTTGTTTTTCAAATGTATATTTTCTATCAACGGCATCATCGTTTTACTTTATGTAATACTTTTTTATTACTTTAATTTGTGCTTCCTCTAATTCTCTCTCCCTCTTTCTTTGGTCCTAGGATGCTTTCTGGGTTCTTGTTCAGATTTGTGAAAAATACCTTCCTGGATACTACAGTGCAGGGCTGGTATGTTGCTGTCAGTGTCACTGTTCCGTCTGTTACTTATCTACCTGTAATCTGTACACTCACCAGCCACTTTGTTAAATATCTAATCACACGCTGTTCCTGTCACCTAAGAACAGGAAATTTCTTAGGTGTATATTTTCTTGGCATAATTTGTCCCTTAGACAAACTGGGCATGTTTAAATGCCACAGCATGTCAGAACATTGTTGCTGTCTATGTCTGTGTACCCATGTTTGGTGGCTGCTTCCAGCAGAAGAAAGTGCCATGTCATAAAGCCCATGTCATCTTACACTGGGGTTTTTGTGTTATTTGAGTTCACTGTACTCAAATAGCTTCCACACACAGCAGATCACAATCTAATAAGCACCCTTGGAATGTGGCTGTACCGGAGGTTCACATCATGGATGTGAAGCCGACAAACCTGTAGAAACTGTGCAATGGTGTCATTTTAATATACACCAAAATCTCTGAGGAATGTTTCCACCACCTTTTTGATTTTGTGATGAAAAGATTTAATATGGGCTGAGACAAAAGGGGACCAACCTGGTAATAACAAGGTGTAAGTGAAAGTTGTAACAAGTTAATACTAAATGAAGTGGTTGGTGAGTGTATATCTATGTACACAAAATGAACATGTGTTTTGTACCAACAAGTAAATAAATGAGTCATTTAAGGACTCCAAACACACCCCATAATGGGCAAAAATCATTTTGTTTTACAGTTTTGATATTTATGGATATTTTTCCCAGGAATTAAGGTGACTTTTACCCGTAGCTAAAACAAATTCAGCCTCAAGATTTGAAGTCATTCAAAGTTTAGTTTGATATTTACAGCTTGTCTGTTGGCCTAATTTTCTAAAGTCAGAACTTCGCTCTTTCAGCTCGATGGTACGTGTGGCTGCTCTAGTGTTACAGCTCTTTAGGCCGTTGTCTCTGTCACTCATGCTGATATGCTGACAGCCTAATTACCTGAGGTGGTGACCAGGCTAGAAGGATAAGATAATCAGACAATCGGATTAAGCAAAGACAAAGCAGTCTGTTCTTTCTCTGCTGACTGTTTTTGCATGTTGTCTCCACAGGAGGCGATCCAGCTCGACGGGGAGATTCTGTACGCTCTGCTGCAGCAGGTTTCCTCTGTGGCCTACCGTCACTTAAAGAAGCAGAAGCTGGAGCCCACCCTGTGCATGACCGAGTGGTTCATGTGCATCTTCTCTCGCACTCTGCCGTGGGCCTCGGTGCTGCGCGTCTGGGACATGTTCCTGTGTGAAGGTGAAGTGCCCCACACTGATAGATTTTCTTCTTTTTTATAATTGCATTGCATTGAATTGCTGCTCTTACAGAGATGATGGGATAGATACGATAGTGTATTCAAATGCTATTAAACAGAAGTGTTTTACTTTAAGCTCACAGATGGAAGATTTGTTTGATGTGGCTTGTGGTTGATTTTTGTTTGACTGAGTGGAGAGTTCACAGTGCAGTAGTGGAAAATGCCACACTTGAGTTTGGGGGCACACCTAAGAAGAACTTCCTGTCTTTGCATTGAGTTAGTTGGTGCAGACAAATAAGAGAAGTGTTGAGATAGACAAGATGAAGTATTAGCGGCCTGGCTGAAAGTTGTGTGCTTTTTGGTTTTTCATTTAAACGCATCCCTCCGTTGCTTAAATTATCAGTCTCTAGACAGCAATTAAATGTATACAAAATGGTAGCATTTAACGGTCCTCCAATACCCATCATATGACCATCATCCTCTTTTTTGATTTTACTTTAATGTCAGAAATCAGTAACAGTTTAAGGTAGATAACTGTAACAAAACCAAGTAGAAAGTACAAAACCTGAAGAGCTGTGTCTGATGGTTCCAGAGGGGGAGGCGGTTTTTCAGCCATTGAAAGGTCGGTGGTTTGATTCAGGCTTCTTCCAGTCTGCACATCAGTGCTCTTGGGCAAGATGCTGAACCCCCAGACCTTCCTTTATTGTTGTGTGTGTGAATCTAAGTGGGTTGATAAAACTAGAAAAGGACTAAATACATTTACCATTTACATGCACAGGACACTTTGCTAGGAACTCTCTTTTTTTAATGACTGGCTGTCTTAAATTTTGGTTGCACAAAGTCAACAGGGTGCTGATAACATGATAGCATCACAGACTCATGCACATCCATGATGGCAACCTCCCGTTCCACAACATACCAAAGGTGCTCTTGAGATCTGGTGACTGTGTTTTGAGCACAGTGAACTCATTGTCATGTCATCTCATGATTGAGATGATTCTAGCTTTGTGACGTTGTGGTTATAAAGGGTTGGTCAGTAATAATACTCAGGTAGAGAGTGGTATTTAAATGATGGTCAGTTGGCACAAAGGGGAACACTGCTTTGTTGTGCCAAACACAACTTGTTTTCCAAGAGGAGCACTATGGACTCTGTAGGCTCCTCTTGTTAATCTTTTTATTTTGTTGTTTATCTTATTTATATTATTATCACCTGAAAGACAAAAGAAAGGGAGGTACACAAACAAAAATAAAATTTTGCTGTGTGTGAGGGAGAGCGAGAGAGTGAGAATCTGCAGCAGAAGTCAAGACTAACCAGATTAAGCAACATTTTTCAAATCTTTAGATGTCTACTTGTTGTGAGGCCTTATAAATTGTAGCCTCAGTTTCCTGTTCTTAGCTGACAGGAGCGGCTCCTGCTGTGGTTTTCTGCCACTCTGCTTTAAGGTTTATTGTGTTGTGCATTCAGAGATGCTTTTCTGCATACCTTGCATACCTGACCATTTTCTGTCAACCTTTGAGATGATTGTTCAGAAAAATCGCACCTATTTGTGAAATACTCACATCAGCCCATCTGCCGCATTCAAAGTCACTGAAGTCACCTTTTCTTCTGAGTTTAACCTAAAGCATGTCATCTTGGCCATGTCTACAGGCCTAATTGCATTTATGTAATTGGTTGTTTATGTGTTTGTGTTAACGAACAGTTTAACAGATGTGTCTAATAAAGTGGCTGGCAAGTGTATATGCTCTGATGTAGGGTTTCTCTGGTACTAATCGGGGTAAAACAGAGATAAAGAGTGATCAATGAGCTGTGATCAGAATATCCAAGTAACAACCCACAGACTAAAAACATGAAGCCTCCCTGTTGTTTTATTTTGAAATAATAAAAATGTGTCACCCAACCCAACTCAAAGTACTTCTCATGGTTATTATGGAGAAATGAATTACTAATATCAAATGTGAAAGTTAGTTGATCTGGCCTCATGTTGTCTTGTGTGACTTGTATGTTCTCAGGAGTGAAGATCCTCTTCAAAGTGGGCCTGGTCCTCCTCAAATGCACGTTGGGATCCCAGCAGAAACTGAAGGACTGCCAAGGTCTCTATGAGACAATGGAGCTGCTCCGAGCAATAAATCCAGAGTACATGCAAGAAAGTTTCCTGGTGCATGAGGTACACCTACACAGACCATTAAGTCTTTGCAATCCTTTTTCTTATTTTGACCCTGCAAACTCTTCTGAGACTTTTCCCTGCTGAGATTGTGAAAACACCAATAATGGAAATGCTTTAACTAAAAACTCAGACATTAAATCACGTGTGGCTCACACTCCTGTATTTATGTGTGTTTCAGATTATCGAGTTAACGATATCCGAGACAAAGATCGAGAAGGAGCACAATGCTCAGCTCCGGCGCTGGAAGGAGAGTCACGGAGATCTGCACTGTAAATCCCCTCCCAGGATGCACGGGGCTAAAGCCATCATGACCTCTGAGCCACATAGCAAACAACACCTGAAACAAAGACCTGCCATCACCGTGGAGTCTCCCTTGGCACCCAAGACGGATGTGAATGAAGAAAATGCAGCCACAAGAAGTAGAAAGACTAAGGATGAAGATGAGATGAAGACAGCATTCCCTTCACAGGAGCTGATTAATCCTTACGCTCCTTCCTCTGACCCCTCACCTCTCTTCGAACATATAACCCTAAAAGGGTCCAAAGAGAGTCTGAGCAGTGTAGAGCAAGACACCTACCTGTAGCAGAAGAAGATTTATCACAGTTTACAAACAGCAGTAAGTCCATACAGGCCTAACCAAGCAGTGACATGACGACACCTTTCAGTGTGTCTGGGGCAAAAATTAAACTGAGATGTTTGTGAATTTTTACGTAACTTTGTAAAACTGAACGCCAGCTAAGCAGCTGCTGAAGTCATTTCACTCACACAGGTTGCTATGCTTTTTAACTACATCCTACAGCCACATTTGTAAAGTGGAACTCAGAGGTGTCATTTCCAGGGACCAGCAGCAGATGACGACAATGTGTGACGCTGATAAATTAGGTTTTATTCCTGCAGGCAGGCGTTTGAACTTGGGGCTATTTTGCCTATCTCCATTGGGCTTTAACAACAAAAAAAGATGAACCTCATAATCACTCATGTAAACACATAAATGTCTAGTCCTGATTCCCCCAAGTTTAATTCAAACTCTAAAAGATAAACAATGAAGAAGAAAAAAGAATTAGTGAGTGCATGATCAAATTCGCCTGCTGTCACCTCTAATGCCACCGTCTTACCAGTATGCTTGAGCCACTACTGGAGTTCTGTGATTGTAATCACAATGCAACATTAAAGTACTAAATAATTAGAAATAGCCCACTGGAGAATAGTCACACGTGGCAAAAGATTTTAATGACACCTGTCGGTAATGTTGACAGGGTCACTAATGCTTATTACGCTGTGCGCCTTCTTGAAAAGAGAAGAACGTAGTCTTTATATATAAAGTATATGTTCTCTTATTTATCACAGAGTTGGGAAGTTCCATAAGTAGAAAATTATAAAGCTCAAATAGGTTTTGTTGCTCCATACATTTGCATACAGAATTGCTTCAGAGCAGATCTCTTGATGGTAAAGGCTGCTGATCTCTCCCTTTGGGAGAAAAAAAGCTTGTAGCTAACTTTTAACACCTGCTGCTAGTTACCTCTTAAAAGCACTCTGATTATCTCCCATCTTTTCAAACATTGAGTCTTAATTATTGAGTTTTTTGCCTGGAGTTCTTTGCTTTTTTTCCCAGACTTCCTTTTTGCCTACAGTCACTACATTGCCATCGGATAGATTTGTATCGTTAGTCTCAGTTATTCGCACTAAATTGCAGACGCACAGTTTCTACGCGTGCACTCTGCAGAGTCTGTGGTGCTGCCTCAGTGAGTCGGTCTCTGCTGTCACTGAACACTAGAGGGCGTCCTGAGATTATCTCTCAGCCTCCATCAGTGAGCAGCAGCCTTTGTCTTACAGGGAAAAAAGGAGAGGAAAAAACCGACGCAAGCTGTTTGACACTCAAATGAAGGACGATAGTTCAGGGACATTTTGTGCCACTAAGCCAAAGATTTGTAAAGTTTATTTTTTAAGATGTATTCGTGGAAGTAATTCAGTTGTGTCTGACAGTATTGTCAGTTTGGGAGTGCGTGGAGTTTTTATTTATGTCATAAATGAAACAGTATAAGTATAAGCTGTTTTTGTACAATTACACTTTAAAGGTTTCATCTGCTTTAAATTTGTATAATTATTACAATAAAAGAAAAGGAGCGCACTAGAGGGTTGTTCTCTGCGGCTAAAGCCGATGGAGCTGTAAACCTTTGACGGTGACGTGTAAATACTTGTATAAAACCGAGATGCTGCAAGTGAAGAAAAATTCGAAATGAACTGAAAAACAGGCAACGTTTAACATTACCAGCAAAAGATGTGGCTTTATTTGGAGTTACCACCATACCTTTGGAGATTATTTTCAGTCGATGATTTTTATAATGGAAAATGGTTGTGGGTATGTGTTGACTTTTAAACACTGTCAAATGTTGTAAAGCATATGCTACGGGTTCATTTTAAAAAATTTGTTCTGAAGCACTGTTTACTTGTGATGCCCTGTGGAGCTTTTTAAAGTCACATTGGAGATTTTAAAACTTTGATTTTGTGGGTTTTTGTTTTGTTTTTTAACCGATACTTCAACAGTTTCTGCAAAAAGCTGTCCTGAAGAGCTGATTTTGGTCCAGGGAAGGAATTTGAATAAGTTAACTGGTCATTTTAAAGAATAAGAACATTTAGTTTGCTGTCCAGCCACTGGAAAATACACACTCCACTAAGTTGATAAGATGCTGCTTATTATTAATCGTTGCAACAGTTATATTTTGAAACAACAGAGCATTTATTTTGATAGGGGCATGTAGATTTCTGATATTTTGCCTCATTTGATTTAAAATGTGTATTTTTTTTCCACCAAATTCCATTTAAATCAATAAAACCTGAATATGTATTTCCTGGTTTTTTTGTTTTATGATAACGCTCCTCTTACATCTGCATTTACTGTCAAACACAAGGGGATAAAGTGCCACACAGACGGGACCAAAGTTACGAGCAGTATTTGAATGCCTCCTGTGTTATCGTTCAGCGCCCTCACACCCACCCGTCCTCCCGCCCTCACCCACGCAGCAGCACACTTCCTTGGACACCTGTTTCTCCGGCTCTTTCAGCTCTTGGAGGAATTTGCATGTCAAATAGGGCGAATTCCCACACCACCATCCAAAGTGCCTCACACAGCCATTTGCCTTTGGTCTCTGAATGGAGTCTTCTGCATGCACACAGGCCTTCTTTTTCTTCTTCTCCTTCCCTCAGTAAGATTCAGCTGCAGTCCAAGAACATGACAGCCAAGAATCTCTCCTGCTACATTTTAATTTACTAAACTGGTGAGAAGCCAAAACTGCATTAAAAAGTAAAAGATGGTTGTATGGTCTCAGGTTTTCTTATTTTCTGTCATTTGATAGTACACTTCTTGAATTAGAGGAGATACTAGGATTTAATTTGGCACGCCCAGCTTCCTCATGTCACATTCTGCACAGGAAGCCTTCACAGTGGCTTCTATTTATGTGAAGGATTTTGTGCGTGTTTTTGTCAAGGGGATGCCTGTCATTAGAGCATTTTTGTGTATGTCTCCGCAAGCTGTACCAATGCAGGCTGAACTGCCTATTTCCAGTCCAGCGACACCCTGCCTTCACCTCAATCTAACCCCACCCTGCCCCCCAGCCATCCACCTGTGGACCTTCTCCTCTGCTGGTGCTCAGTGACACTGGTTAGACCTGATCGTAGACCAGAGAGGGTGTAATGGGAGACTTTGTGTTTATGGCTAATCTGCAGAGGAGGAGGAGGAGATGTGACCCAGACGTGATCCCATAACCACGCTCTGTAAGGAGCGCAGGAGAATTTTGAGCTTTAGCAGTGTAATCGCCTGTTGCTGGGCCTCGGTTGCATACAAGAACATCACTGTACTTTGTTTAGCTTTTAAAATGTTTCACCCCTACTCTGAGTGCTTTAAAAGTAGAGTGACCTGAACAAGTCTTTTAATAACAGTGAAATCATCTTCAGAAAATAAGTGTTCTAAATTGGAAATGCTATTTCTCCCAGTGGTGAAGCTTTTAGCAGGCTAATAACGGTGTGTGCGCACACTGAGAAGAAAATATGATCCAGGAAAGTGAAATTAAAATCATGTATTTTGTTACACTGGAAGCAACAACAATCACCTTCTATCCACAGTGTTCTTGCACATTTTTCTTGGCTACTGTATTTTGCACTATGCCCCTGCTAAAGGTCCCCAGTGTATATGAAGCACAATGTCCTGGTTTAAATAGTGCCCATAATTCAGACGTGTTCAATTTCATTTCTATCACAACATTTAATTTAAGTCAACCCATGAAGACACCCAACCCAATACAGAGAGCATAGATGCTGATGAGCTGGACACCAGAAATTGTTCTGATATTTTGAAACTTAATCTCGCTAACATTTGTAACTTTATACAATCCAGGGCCAGCGCTTTCTTATGCACTTTTATGTTATGTGGCTCATTTTATATGTTAAAATATGTACATATGTACAAAAACCAGTATAACAACATTTCTTCAAAAGGGAGCATCCCAGAGGTGGATAAGGATGAAACCCACAATATTTACTCACAATCATTTAACCATTTTCCTTTCAGCAGATTCACATCAACAGCATGCACATACAGTATGTGTATGTAAGCAGATATCTCTCATGTGATGTCTGTTTATACACTGTAGCTGTTTATGGGGGGCTGAGCAGAGTGAGGTGGATGATCTCACGATGCCATATGTGTGAAGTGTCTGGGAGATTATAGTCTGCCTTCGTGAGCTCTAAAGCTCTTGTAAAGCTTTTTGGTAACAAGGACTGAGGGTCTGAAGCTTTATCCCCACCTGCCATCCCCCCATCCCTGCCCAATGGGCAAATTAGAAGGGGTGACTTTAAAAAAACAAACAGAAATGAAATGCAGCCTTAAGTAAACTGAACATTTGTGGAACGTTCTGAAAAGTGGCTAACTATGATAGAGCAATTACTTAAATGAAATTCCTGCAACAGAGAAAGCTTGCAGGATTTAAAACACTCAGCAGAGTCTGCTGGTGTGGCCTTCAAAGCACAACTGTTACCGTCAAGTCTTGAACTTTGAGCACCAACAGGAGTTTCTGAGAGGCCTGCTGTACTTATAAGGGGATCAGCAGCTTACTGATATGTGCAGGAACCCATCTTAAATTTCACAGAAGGCGAGTGTCCCAAAGCCAGCACCAAAGTGATAACAGAAAGTCACTGTAGAAACGACATTGCATCTTGGCTTAAAAAAAAGAATAAAAGTTAAGTGTGTTACAGCTGTCAAGACCCAATGAGATAAAACAGAGTGTGATGTGTTCCAGCTGTTGGAAGGATTGTTTACCAGAGTGAAAATACCAGGATGTGGGGGAAATATGTAGTTTCTGCAAGTCGATGATTCATAAGTCAATGGACTCGTGTGCTTTTAAAGTCAGACAAATTATTATTTGTTTAATTATTCCTGATTACATTTGGGATGAGGTTATGATATCACTACACTGAAATATGTGAGATCCCTGCAACAGTTTGCAAAGTTGCACACACACACACACACACACACACACACACACATACACACAACTGTGTATCATCAGCATAGCAATGACAATAAACACAGCCCAGCTGGTTGATAAAAATCCCTGAAGGGAACATGTGAGGACAAGATAAAACAAGAGTGTATCTCTGAGAACTGTGCATAGTGGACATTTTAGCAGGTAGGTCATCATATCTGCACTCTTATCCAGGCAGATACTGGTTATCTGCCGCTGGATGTTCTCTCGCCTCTCCAGCTCCATGATGACTGGCACCACCCACTCCACAAGGTCCTGGTAGAATTCCTCAGCAGGGTAGTGGTATTATTATTTATCTTCATCTCTCAGAGCAAACTATTCTGGGGCTTTCACCTCGCCGTACGTCATCTCCTCACACACGCTTGCGTCAATCTCATTAAGAGCCTTCCACTGCTCTTGTGGGTCCATTATGAGTTGTAAGGATTTGCTGATATGATTTTTCTGAAGTCTGCATTTGCGTGCAAAACCAAATTATTGCTGGACAGTGCCAGACAAAACAGCTGCTCTTGTAAAACTAATCCAACCCAGTACTCCTTTAGGAAGGCTGACTTTTTATGGGAGAAACATGCATTTAGGAAATTATCCATCTTAGTTGTCTGAGACGTTGTGGACATTCCAGTTGGTAACCCCTCTGTATTTGGGGGGCTTTGATGAGAAGTTTCAAGTAGCAGAGCAGCACGTGTGGGACAGGAAGAGGAGTGGAAGGTGTCAGGGGGGCAGACAGATGCTCATTGAATGGACAGTGAACAGGAAGTGTGCGTGTTCCCTTTATCACTCTCCCTCAGGATAACAGTAGTTGGGAATGTAACTCTGATGATCTCAGCTCCATCAGCTTTTTCTGACACTGTGATTTGTAATAGGAAATGATAGCACACACCTGTTTGGTTTAAGCCCGGGGTTCCCCCCAGTCTCTTTTATAGAAAAGTTACAGCTAAGCAAGCAATCACCAAAAGAATGATTTCCTCTCTTTGTAGCCTGTACTGCAGAGCATGAAGTGCAGGATAGCAAAGCCTTGAGGTTCTAGGACCATACATACAAAAGATCCAAGAAGATGCAAAGAAATCGCTGCCCTTTATAGACTAAATATAATTTCAATTTATTGGGTCATGTCAAGTTTTACACATTAACAGAAAAAAAGACGTCATGGTGTGAAATGATAATATTCTTTGGTTACTGCAGCTCTGTGCACCAGCATTGACAGTTAATTTGCCAATTTTCCACCAGATTTCAGTATGTTTGAAGTTGGCTAGGCTCTTGGTTA
Source organism: Neolamprologus brichardi (assembly GCF_056152115.1). Lineage (NCBI taxonomy): Eukaryota > Metazoa > Chordata > Actinopteri > Cichliformes > Cichlidae > Neolamprologus > Neolamprologus brichardi. The sequence continues at coordinate 44,760,606 of NC_142110.1, read as the reverse complement.
CACAATAAACAACCTCTACTCCTATCAGGTTTTCTGTTTTAGTAACCTCCATGTGACCTCTGACCTGCTGAACCTCCCACTCTGTTTCAAGTTGTTTTCGTTTCATCGCGGTCACAATCTCCTGATTAGCCTTTGTGTTTCAATTTGCACGTTTTCTTTTTGGGATGTCACTCAAACACTAGCACTGTGCAATTCTTGTATCGATCTGATACCAAGTGAATACAAGGCCAGTATTGCCAATACCTATACCGACACTTTTAGGCAGCTTATGTAGGAGAGAGCAGTGTGCCATGATTTATGACATGAATCATCATCAACTTGCAAATTCTGGACACATTTTAATGACGACTAAATCACTGTGACGTAAACTTTCTGCAATAATCAATATCTATCCCACCACACTAGTGTCTTTCCAATACCAAGGTTGGTATCGATATCATAGACATTTGGCTCTACCCACCTACCTATATCAAACACTGTAGAACAATATACATTTAAGCTGATGGAAGCCTGCAGGCTGGACTGCTCAGCATGTTGATTACATTCATTGCAATTGAAGCTGTCATAGGATGATTATACTTTATCTATTTGCATATTTAAAACACAGAGGAATGCATCATAACTTAAAAATACCTACAGCTCTAATTCACTGTGGTTAAACCATTCCAATTTTAACATATGATTATAATAATTAGCTAAAGTCATCCAGTGCTGCTTTTAATCTATAACGGGTGTTTAACATGCAACAACTACTCATTTGTTTTGTTTTGTTTTTTGTAAATCAAAAGCCAGTGACAATGAAAATGTCGTAGCTCATGAGTGAAGTTTCAGCAGCTAATTTTGTATTATGTAGGAGATGTTCTGCTGATTTAAGGTGTAAAATATCCTATAACAAGACCCGTCTCATGTGAAGATTTTTTGGCACTGTTCGTGTGGCGTGTTTATCTCTTCACCGGGGGATGTTTGTTGACTCCGCTCTGCTGCGTTGATGATGTTTTCCACTAATCTGTATTGATCTAAAGCCACTTCCTGCCATTGTTTTTTTCACATCCCCACTGTCTCCTCTCTTCCTGTCCATCTAGTCCTCTTTTTCCCCGGCAAGGAAACCGGGGGCTTGAAGAGGATACACAAAGAAGGGGGGTGGGGGGGTGGTAGTGCCGTAGGTGAGTGTTTAAGCATTACTCGTGTTTTAGGGCCATTAATCTGTTTACAGGCACGTGAGGGGGACAAAAAGAACAATAATAAGAAAAAAATACAAGGGCTGTGATTCAAATTTTTAAGATGAAGCTGTGTTAATTATATGAAGGTCAAACCTTGGGATATGTTAGTTGTGGCGTGCATGTGTCTGTGTGTGAGGGACAGAGTCTGCTCTGACCCTGATAACATAGCCACTGGTGAGCAGAAGCAATTGCCAGCATTTGATAACACCAGCAGAAACGTCAGCCGGATCCTTACATCAACAAAGACCTGCAGAAGTGTAAAAAATATTGAGGTTAGTGAGTTAGGCCTGCCTTCAGAATAACTCAGAGATACAGAGAATCAGAGTTCCTATCAGAAATGTATATCATTCGATTTATTATAGTGGATCTTGTTTTACTGGGTTTCCTGGGTTACCGCTGGGTTTGTGACCCTAAACTGGATAAGCAGTTATAATATTCTTAAATGACTGCATGAATAGATGGATCTTATTTTCAGACACAAAGCAGTATTCTGGCTCAGCTTCGATGCAGTATACTTGTTGAAGCTGTACTTGTACACAGTTTTTATATGCAATTAGCACCCTCCCAGAAAGTAACACAGCAGTACAAGCTTCTACAAAAACAGCATGCTAATACAAAGCTAACAACCCAGCAGTCACACTTGTGGGATTGTACCCTCCATTTCTATTTGTACCGTCTTTTGTAGTAGTACAGTAGCTACAGTGGCTACAGGATTTTCCGTGAAGTGTTCTTTGTGTTGTTTTAAAACTTTAAAACAGCTTTGCATTAATCCTTAAAAACCAAATAATAGGTGTTCTATGTGTCCTCATTGGCGCAGAGATTGTGGCCAGTATGAGCGACTGTAGCCCAACATTTATACTCTTAATTATGTGATGTGTTTTCTGTTGGACAATGGTTGCATTTTCACCCATTTTCAGTCCAGTCCTTGTACTCAACCAGTTTCAGAGGATTTCTTTTTTCTTTTTCATTTTAAGTTCACTACTTTCTGCACTCGCAGGCTGTCACAAAAGCACAGCATCAAGAGTTTTGCACAGTACTGTACTAAAGGAAGCTAATAAGCTAATAAGTAATGTAATGCTTTACGTAACACACTTTTTTAAAATGACAAGTAATATGTAAGACATCGCCTAAAAAAGTAGCAACCCCAAGCAGTTACCATCTTTATTTTCAATATAGTGTAACAAATGTCTGTGCACATATATATGTTATTATTTTTATATAAATGTGGAGAGATTTAAGTCACTTACAATATGTACATTTTCAAAAATAATCTTCAGGCTTCTGTAGCTTCAAATGTGGTGCAGATCGTTTGTCAGTGTTTCAGAAACAGAAATAATTAGAAATATCAGGTAATTATGCAACTGTAGTACGTCCAAGTAGGGTCTGAAATCTATAAACAGCTGTCTGCACGTGCACTATGTAGCAAACACTAGTGGATGAGTGAGCGAACAAGTGGACAATTTGACCACAGCATAAGAAGAGGATACATCATCAACCAGTAGTTGATAGTAGTTAGCTAAGGAGCATTGATTTTACATTTTCATTTTATGTGTATAAAAGTGTCAGACAGCTAAATGCTGTGGTTATCATTTCTGTTACTATGTTTTGGGCCCACAGTAATCTGTAGAAATTCATGCTACACAAGTAAGTGCACTTGTGTAGCACTTACTTGTGTAGCATGAGTAAGTGCTACACAAACGGCATGACATAGGATACAGTGGTGGGGAACTAATGGGAGCGACCTTCAAATGAAATTCTCAATAAAATTCTCAATAAAAGTCAAAAATAAACTAATAACAGGCACTAAGAGAGACTATATTCTTTTCTTAATATTTGCTTTGTATGTGTATACGTGTGTCCACTCAAGAGAGAGAGAGAGAGAGAGAGAGAGAGAGAGAGAGAGAGAGAAAGAGAGCAAGGGATGTACGTGTTAACACACAGCAGCAAGTGACCTCATTTTATAATTTTGAACTAATAGCAAAAGCACATGTCCATCAAGACCTCTGGTTTGAGGTTACAATAGCTTATTGTATTGCATCCAGTGCAGTCATGGGTGTAATTTTATGAACATGCAGGATTTTGTGGATGTGTGTGTGTGTGTGTGTCCATTTCTCAACCTTGAAACTAAACCAGAGGCTTATGTTTCAAAAACTCTGTGAAGTTTGGACAGCCATAAAAATCTATAAAAATGTTCATGTTACATGTGAGGGATAAAAGACTCAAACACTTACTAAACCCTTGAGGTGCATTTGGAATAGTTCACACAGTTGTTAGGCTACCTAGTGCTCTTGCAGACAACATTGGTCTTCCAACGAGAAGACGAAGAAGAAGAAAAAAAAGGCAAAGGAATGCAGACGATAAAGTTTTCCTGCCTGGTGGATGATCCCTGCAGGAAGAAGGATGTGTTACTGTGGGTTTTACTGCAGGGAACCACTGCTCCTATCTCTATTGTTCCCAAACGGTTTGGATCGTCAAATCGGCATGCATCCTCTCCCTCAACACATAACATTCACACGCATAACTGCCAGTTAATGACACAGCTACAGATTCAGTTGCCACTTAGTCTGCTATCAGTAAATCCACTATGTTTTTCTTTTTCTGCACGCCCAACACAAGTGGAAGACGGTTTATTAAAGTATTTGACATGTCTAACACTGCCTATGTCCACAAGGCAAGCCCATTAGCTATTTTTTTTAATTCACTGAGACCACAATGGTAGAGCCAAAATGAATAATCTTGGGTGATGTTGATAAGAAACACCTTTGAGAATTTTTAATTATTTTTAAGATTGGTGAGACAAAGACTTTTTGTTCACAGTGACAGAGGTATCTTTGCAGGAGTAAAGGTGAGGCTTTCAAACTTAAGAACAGATGTGTGCTATACAATCATTCTACCCTGGAAAAAGGAACAGTTATAAGAAATTAATAAACTGTAAAATTACCATTCACAATTTCCATTGACATTCGTGCCAATGATGATTGCATGAAAACTTCCACCTCCTAGATGAACTACAGCCAGTGTTTTTCAGTCATTTGTTCAGTTTTATTTTGGCCTTCTTGTTGTATACATACAGCTTGCACCTGCTGCTAACTAATATCAGTTACTTCATCTTTCATCACTCCTGTATTGTTACTATTTGAGCACTGCATATTCAATAACTGCAGTTGTAATCTGTAATTCCTATCTACCTGATGCCTTAAAAACTTTCAGAAGGAGTCCAGTCCCCATGTCCTCACCCATCCCCCCCATATTAGTAACAAACCCCTGAGCAGGCTAAATCCCGCAGTGTGCATAATACAGCTCCCGTCTGCAGCTTCAAATGGCTGCAACACTCAAACCAATACTGAGTAATAAACATACAGTTCACGTCTTCTACACAGAGTCAACTCTATTAAATAAATAAATAAATACTCTGAGCAAAGCAGGTTTGCTCTCCAAGGCTGTGACCTGAAGACGACACAGTCGCATCTCATACTGCTGTGACTTTGTAAACAAGGGCGGTACGAGTTACTGTACATCTCTCACTATTATATGCTGTATCTGTTTCCTACCATCACCAAACAAACAAACCTCCTTATAGGTCATTATCCTGCAGAAGACAGGAAATGAAAACACACTGATACAGTGCTCTGTGGCTGTAAACAAGCCGCTGTTGCCATGCAACAGTGCTTCTATAAATCACGAATAGCTCGTCACGTTTTGTTTATTATCAAAACTCAACTCAGCTTAAGAGACGAGGAGTCGCTCTCTGTAAATATTTTATTTTCACAAATGATCCGGAGTCCAAGCCTGAGTTATTTATAAAAACCAAAAATATTCAGGATTTTCCTGTCTTGTCCTCGGATTTGTATTTGATAAATATTTCTGTCTTGGCTCAGAAGACAGCAACACTTTGGAAAGCAGGAAGATTTCTATCAACAGACTGTCCTGGCCAGATGACCTACAAACAGAAAACACTAACAAGTCTGCAGTGGGTTGACCTGTTGTTGAGCTTAGCTGCTGTTCTTCTTGATATCTGAATGACACGCAGTGCAGTGGGGTCATCAGGTCAAAAGTGCACAAAGAAAAAAATTCTCTGACCTCTTGCACGTGTGCTGCAAGGAAACAAGAAAGTGCAGTATTAGTATTTACACTGCTCGGGTGCTGCGGCATGGCTATTTCCTGATCTTTTGCGACCTTTCATTTAATATAATTGTTCTCAAAGTACTATACGTCATTTATTTATTATGGCTGTGAAAATGAAACACAACTGAAACAGTGCTAAATGTGAGGAGGACAAACAGAAAATAAGGAAATCTATGTATTCAGTACTCATAGCTTCTGTGCCATCCTGCTGTATCTGGACCAAATGTGTCAATGAGGATATCATCTGTTCCAGTAATACAAAGAGTCTGAAATCAACAATGATTTGTTTCTTTTAATAATAAAAATAATAATCCATCATCCAGTTATCAAATTCGGGAGGCATGGCTGGAGCCTCAGTTACACTCTGGAGAGGCAATCAGTTGAGAGGCCATGCACAGAGAAAGGTGGGGGAACAACCAGGATGTTCAAAACCAGGATCCGTCTGCTTTGAAGCAGCAATGTTAACTGTTGCTCTTTAAAAAAAACAAAACAAAAACAAAAACAAAAATATAACAATAACTTAAAGAAAAGCTATCCAAGACTCAAGTGAAACATCCCAAATAAAAGAGTATGATCGTTTTACTCTGTATCATCTGCAAGAGAAAAGCTACAGCTGAAAACTTTTTTCCCCACCCACAGTCTGGCAGGGCAACTGGGCACCAGCTGCCACAAGTCTATGCAAGGTAATCACTTCTTAAAAGATGAGCTCAACGCTGGTTCAGCCAAACAAATGTAAAGCTGTAAAGCCTCTGCGGAAATATTTATACATAAACTTCCACCCTGTTGGTAACAACTTGGTGTCAATCACCCCAGCGTCTCTGCTTAAAAGACCAGAATAACACCCAAATGGTCTCGCGCTCCAGGAGCAACTCGAGTGTTAGCTTTAATGAGTTTCTCATAATTAAAAGTGGATATCAGGCTGTAATTGAATTGCTAATATCACCTGTGCTGATCAGTATCTCCTCGAGGGTTATTTTATCATCGGGGCTGTGAAACTGCTCTCAAGTGTTTGTATCAGACGGGCAATATCATAACTTTTCCACAAGAGTCTGACTCAGAGTTCGTCAGAACACAAATAAAACCTTTGCGGAGACAGTTGCCTTGGTAAAGTGGGGGAGGGCGGGGGTGCTGGTGTGCATGTGGTCTGACAACTTAACACACACATCAAACAACTGTCAGACCCCCACCAACTCTCACACACACCTAAACAGAGAGAACACACACCTCATGCTCCTCTAGCGCTATAAGTATCACTGAAAGAGGTCCATAAACACGCAAACACACGAGGCTGCGATAAAAGATCAGAGAGGCGTTCTGCAGCCCTGCAGACACACTTCCACTGTAGCGTGTGTTTATGTCTTTGTGACGGATGACAGCTGAGCGAAGGGCTGGGATTAAGAGTGAAATGCCTTAAAGTGCTTGAAGAAAAGGCAAAACACAAGGAGCATCTTTGTGCATTCATGGCATGTGGTTTACAGCACAAGGCCACACATGAGAGTGGACTACAACAACAAACAGTACGACACACACAGGTGGCCAATTAAAGAGGAAAAACAAGAGCTGGACATTGTGGAAACAGGCTCTGATCTGATTAAGTGAAGCAGTCGATGGTCTGCAAGGAGTTACCAGCTCAGTTTCCAACCTTCAAAAATAAAAATAGAAGGAAAAAATACTTCTTTTGTGGTCTCACGAAATGCATGCATCACACAAGATTCACAGATTCTGTTTTGATTTGTTTTAAAGGAGACTTTTTAAAATTTTCTTCTTCCCAAAACTCCTCTACAAAACATAACAAGGGTTTTATTTTTGGGAAAAGTGAGTGGGTGGCAGGCTGATTATCAAGGTCTGGTGTTTTATTCAACTATATGTTCACATTTCTGTCAACAAACAGCTAAAAACAGACTTCTGTCCCACCAGAGTACGAGAAGGAAGCTTGCTTTGATTCACTTTGCTTTGCTGTTTTCCTGTTCTGCCCAATGAACTCAGACCAAAAAAAAAGAAAAAGAGCTGGTTGGACAATCAAGGCTCACAATGCGGAGGCAACACAAATGCAGTCACATCAATGTGATTACCGAGTACCGCAGGCTAACAACACATCACAATAATTGGCAACAACAAGCAGCTCTGTGACAGTAAATGATGTTGGTGAAAGGACAGGAGATGGGAATATATCCTCATGTTCATAATCAGAGGAAGAGGGGGATGACTAAGGAGGGGACAGGAGAAACATGGTGGAGTGGTGGAGGAAGGGATCAGTGGAGGAAGATTGTTGAGTGATACAGTAGTTGTGTCTAAAGGTCTGTGCCCTGGCGCCACTGCTGCCACTGTGCTGAGAGACAGAGCCGGCTGAAGACTGAGATGTTCCACCTGGACCAACAAAACAGCAAAGAAGAGATGAAGGCTTTAATTTGCTTTTAGAGTCCCCCCCCCCTTTGTTTCCCTTTCATTGGTTAGAAATGTGGGATTTTGCACTTTAAGACAGCAGCAAGCTTCTGTGTCAGCTTGTTACATCTCTCTGTTCGTGCAAAGCTCTTTGGAAGTTTGTTTTCTTGCATAAATCTGCAACATATCAAAGGCACTCACATATGCAGCAGCTGAAGTAACCATGAAATCACAGAGAATATTGTGAATATATAAAAAGATTCACATGAGAGCTTTTTTATCGTTCTTAATGTAAAGTTGGCAAAAAGTTGCATTTAAAAATGTCATTTGACTGCTTCCCCATATAAACGTGTCCCACTTTGTCCCACACAAACACTGTTTGTCCCACATTGGGATGTGGTCACCCTAGAAAAATGTATATCCAAGTTTCTAAAATTTAGGATTGGAAGACGTTCAGACATGAAACTGTAGGAAAACACAGGTGTTACTAATGGTGTTGATTAAAGCTCTGCACCTAACAGGACTTTGATTAATGTCATTAGCAGCACCTGTAACACCCACGGTGGCTACTGTGTCTTTTGTGTCACACTGGTTGTAAGTTTTGCTGCTTACAGAGGCACTTTTAGCATTTATTTTTAAAATAGATGATTATTATTACTATTGTGTTTATGTTTTTCATATATAAATATAGATCTCCAACAAAATAAAAATTCATCTCAAATAAATTGCAGAATCTATCTTTAGTTTGTCTTCAAAGCTAACATTAAGGTTGTAATCGAAATCTTTGCCTGTTTTAACGGTTTTTGTGTCCTTTAATTCAACAGACCAAAACCATTTTGTGGCTCCACATGTCTGAACATGTACTGGCAAGATAAAAACAAAACAAAACAAAAATCCAGGTTAAAAAAACCCTTCAGTTTCTTATTTGGGTTTCGGGTAATCAGGATCGTCCACTACCAGAACGACTCTCTATTGATATGAAAATTGGCCACTTTAAGGAACTTGCTGTGCCCAGGCGTAACTCTGAGCTGCTGTCCAAACATGTCTGTTTATTTAATGAACTTTCATCAATAATCTGTATCTGTTATATTTGTAAGTTAGATTTTAGTATTATTTTTTTTAGTTTTTACAAACTAAATATGGGAAATTAAATGTTTTGTTGTTGTTGTTTTTTAGAAAAAAAAGAAGCACAAAAAACAGGTCATGTTACAAGTTTTTTTTGTTTGTCTTTGATTTTGTTGCTCATAATTACTTCATTTTTAATTTTTTTTGCACTTTTAAACTACAGGGGGAGTCAAATTTGTAGTTTTTTGGTGGTTTTGTTTGCTGCTTCTCTGTCTGAGAGTCTGTACAGTTTATGTTTGCCTCCAGAATTCTGTTCATGTTGCAAATATTTTGTGCATAAAAGTCAGAAATTACTTGTAAATATATTAAAACTTTGACAGGCTATAATGAAGTTACTTCACAGTGCATTATCTAGTGTGGCAGTCAGTGGAGAGAAGGGGGTGTATGCAGAGGAGGAAGGAGGAGGGCAGTGGGAGGGTGCGAGTTGGGTGGGGGTATATAAGTGGAAGCAGAATTCGCATACAGCAACAGACTTGAGAGTGCTGTCAGCTGCTGTGAACCAAGTCTTTTTTCACCCCGTACTCAATTTTTTTTAACATAAGGATAAGAAAAGAGGAAAGGGTGAATATGGAGACAACTGTGGGCTACGAGTACTACGAGGACTACGAGGAGCCAGACAACTCCTCAATGTGTGACTACTCAGAGTGGACGCCATCGTACTCTGTCATCCCAGTACTCTACATGCTCATCTTCATCCTCGGCCTCTCTGGAAATGGAGTGGTCATCTTCACCGTGTGGAGAGCACAAGGCAAACGGCGAGCTGCCGACGTCTACATCGGAAATCTGGCCCTGGCCGACCTCACCTTTGTAGTGTCGCTACCTCTCTGGGCTGTTTACACAGCCATGGGTTACCACTGGCCCTTCGGAGTGGCTCTGTGCAAGATAAGCAGCTACGTGGTGCTGCTCAACATGTACGCCAGCGTCTTCTGCCTCACCTGCATGAGCTTTGATCGCTACCTAGCCATCGTCCACTCCTTATCCAGCAACCAGCTGCGCAGCCGGGCTCAGATGCAAGGCTCCCTGATAGCCATCTGGCTGTTGTCTGTTATACTGGCCGCTCCGACTCTCGTCTTCCGCACCACAAAGTACGATGCAGAAACCAACCGTACATCCTGTGCCATGGACTTCAGTTTGGTGACACAGAAACAGGAGAACCTGTGGATTGCTGGCCTCAGCATCTCCTCCTCTGCTCTGGGCTTTCTTCTACCTTTCATGGCAATGATGGTGTGCTACGGCTTCATCGGCTGCACGATCAACCGCCACTTCAACACCCTGCGCAAAGAAGACCAGCGCAAGAGACGCCTGCTGAAGATCATCACCACACTGGTAGTGGTGTTTGCTGCCTGCTGGATGCCCTTCCACATCCTGAAGAGCGCTGACGCACTCTCCTACCTGGACTTGTTTCCCGCCACTTGTGATTTCCTGCGCTTCCTCCTGCTTGCTCATCCCTACGCCACCTGCCTCGCTTATGTCAACAGCTGCCTCAACCCCTTCCTTTACGCCTTCTTTGACCTGCGCTTCAGATCCCAGTGCTTGTGCCTACTTAACCTGAAGAAGTTCTTGCATGCGAGCCCGGCCAGCTCCCTGTCCTTGCAGAAGACAGAGATTCAGTCTCTACCCACAAAGGTGTGACTATGGATTAACACCCAGAGGCATGCTGGGGTCAAAATGAACACTGCAGAACAATGTAGGTGAATCAAAAGTTTCCAGTACTGAGTGCTTGTTTATGGTTCAGCAGCAGCCAGTTTTGGGGTGTAACCTTTGCTTTTCACTCTGGACTATTGACTGAAGACTTATGGTTTTGGTGTCTGACAGCACCAAAACCCCAGAATCTTTTTTTTTCCAGCAGCAGGCACTGAAACTGAGCTACATAAGAGAGACTCGTTTAAAAATAAGGGGAATGTACTTTTATTAAGACTGATATACTCATCAGTTTGTCTTCTCCTGTGGACTTTCTGCAAAAGTACTGAGCTATGAAGTCTGAAATCATGTCCTCAAGTCATGGGAAACTATATTAGGTTGATTATGATCATGCAATTTCCCCCTCCCACTCCCGTTTTTTATTAATAAACTCTTGAGGTGGAGGTGTGATATATTAGAAACTGTGCTCTTGAGATCTGTCTTAACTGATCAGTATCTGCACCACAGCCAGCAGGACTACGTCTGTGTGTGTGTGTGTGTGTGTGAGAAGGGTGTGAGTTAGTCAGTAAGAGGTGTTTGAGTCTGATAAGAGTAGAGTAAGGTGTGTGTGTGTGTGTGTGTGGCATGTGGGTTGGGGGGGTGGACAGACCAGACAGACAGATGGCAGCTGACAAATGTTTTCTAGTTGCGGAAAGCCCCAATTAAAAGGTGACTGTATCCACAGCCTCTGATGTGTCTGCCTTTGAATATGAATGAATTTGTTCCCTGGTAACAACATGAAACCCATTTTTCTGAATATACACTATTTTTTGAATTCATGTCTATGATTTGTAATTAAAAGCCGGTGCTTTGAAGGGAAAAAAACCCAGTCTCTCTCGATCTCTCTCACTTTGTTATACCCTGCTGTGATATCTTGTGGAATGTATTTTCTCCAATCCAGTGAATACGCGTCTTCCTGTTTGAGTTGCTCAGAGGAGGCAGCCTTCCCTCCTATTGTGTTTCGGGGGGCCGAAATCAAAGCATACAGTATGTCTGGAGGAAATGCACGTCGGACTTCTGTTTCCCTCTTCAGGCGTGTTTGTTTCTTCTCTTACAATTCTCCCCAAATTAATCAGTGAGCACAAACGGGATCAACCACACAGCATTTGGCTTCGTCCCAGACAGAGTAGTAAGTGTTAATTACCAAAACTTCACTAATCCGTGCTGCTGTGTATCCCAAAGGCATCTGAATTATTTTGGTAGATATCAATATTAATGTGATAGCACACTGAGCTTTAATTCAGAATAGGAATAACCAATTCGGACTCTAATGAGCTTTTTACAGGATAAAATCAGTGACAGCGGGGAGACTTGGGGATTGGATTAATCCTGGGTTACTAATTTGCAGTGGACTTGCCGTCTCTTTGTAAAACCTTAGATGAAGCAGAGCTTTGTCTAAATCAGTTAAGACTGAACACCACATTTAAAAATGACACTGTTGGAAATTATAGTAAAAACTGGGAGCAGGATTTCCTTTAGCCTTGAGCTCTTACTTCAAAATATACCTACTATACTCTTCTATGTAGCACAGAAACCCATACAGTACAGCACAGTACATATATAAGGTATATCACCTTTATAGTGATATTTCTCTCATATATAACTGCATGAACCCCGAACTCAGTTTCTTGCCTTTTTAAAAAATCTTTACTATGTTAACATATCAGCTTTTTTGCAGCAAAACCTCTGGAGAGGAACTGAGACAGATCTTAATTGCTATATTAGTTGCAGATGCATTCACACCAGTCAATATCTAAACATTAAATAATAAAATACAGCTACAAAATGACTAAATTAATGATTTTAACTTAAACATTTACATTCCCATGAGTTTTGGCACTCATCACAAGTAAAATACCATATTACACTGTAAAAATTCTCAGGTTTACTTTTCTTTTTACACAAACATGTGACCTTTTTTTTGGGTAAATGTGACCAAATTGAATTTCTTGTAGGAGGAAAACTTCAGCTGTGACTTCAGTTTGGGAAAGTCGAAAAAGTCTTTGTTATTGAAAAAGAAGGAACTTAAACAGCTGCAGCCACACTCGCTCTGCCTTCTCAGTCACAGTCTCAGTTCTCTTTAATCTCTTCTGAGCCACGACACACACACACACACACACACACGCACACACACACACACACACACACAGACATGCAAGAAAAATCTTTATCCGAATTTAGTCTAGAGGACAAGCGCAAACATCTTGAGCTTTTTGTCAATTTTCAGTTTTCACATTTTCAAACTGGGACAAACATTCAGGTGCAAATTAAATAAGGACAAACTATGTACTCGAGCCAGTGCAGCTAAATGTTTCTAAGTGAAACGGCGTACAATTTCAAAATCCCATGCAATGGCTTTTTTTTTTTTTTTTTAACAAGATGGCCAGTCACATTATCCTCCACAGCATCAAAGTGAAAGCTAGCTGTGAAACATAATCTGCTCAGATTATTTTCATGGGTTTCCAGGATTTATGAAGCTCACATGTTCATGTTTATAATTTACTAAACTACACCAGAGAAAAGAGAATTACTCCCTTTGATTGGGTGACTGACATGACTATTCAGGAATTACACCAATGTTTTCATTCTCCTATAATTACAATGAGTGTGAATCAAGCACGTCTAGACTGGAAGCAGGCTTGCCGCAGGGAATCCCGAGGGCAGAAACAGCCTTCAGTTCCCACTCAAATGAATCATATACAACTAGGACAGTATGTTCTAGGATAAACACAAACATGGAGTTATTTGGGTTTTTTTAAAGAGAAAACCTGACAATTAGCACGGCTTTCTGTTGGTAACTTCTGCAGCTGAAAGGTGCAGTCAAGCCTGCGCAAAGATGGACAGTAGCTGTCCTATCTGGGGGAAAAAAATCAAAGCTGTGGTGTATAAAATAAATTACCACTAATTATGTATGTCCATAACCATACATGCCTATGTGCTACCAAGAAGATGAAAACCAGCCAAAGATTCATTCAGTGGTTTTAATGAGAAGAATTTCTTTGCCCTTAAGTCCTGAAAGCAGTCTGAATTTAGTTTAGTTTCAATTTATTAAAGACACACACAGGTCCATAGCAGATGAAATAAATACATACAAAATGCATAAAAAAGAAAAGAAAATGTAAAACAAATTCACAAAATTACACAGAGGCTGTAACGCTGGTGATTCCATAACTTTGAATAAACTGAACTTAGTGCAGGGTCAGTCAGAGATGTAATTATACTGTTTCTGGGGTCCTTTACCCTACACATACAACTGTGCATCAGATTGCGAAGTATAGCACAACAGATAGGCACTCCAACACTAACAAACATTTGGCTTGCACTGCTCCACCATGGCAACTTGTGCATCAACCTCATTCCATTATTATATGCTACAGTGAGTTTCCGCATACTGCTTTCTCTGTAGCTGTTGCACGAATGAGCAGTGTACATTGGAGTGCAAAAGGCTTTGAAGAGTCCAACAGTCACTGGAACAGTGCACATACCAAACTTACAGCTCAACATATTAGCTTGTGCATACATTAAGCAGCATTGTCTAAAAATGACTATATCATCAGACAAATCATCAGACATGTAATGACCTAAATATTTAATTGGAGTACACACATTCAGGAATGGCTGAATCCTGGTCCTCCTTACTTTTGTCAATAAAAATATTCCTCTTCTTGCCGTTATAATGAATATCAAACTAGACCACATTGAGAGCATGCTCTCAATAATTGTTGAATGCCAGCACTATACGGTATTACCAACTACACAACCTGTTACACAGTCATCTAACAGATTTCACAAATCACCCATATAAACATTAAACAAAAGAGTAGGCAGAATACTCCCCTGTCTAAGCCCGTTCCTCACATAAAAGGGGGCAGACACACAGTAACCCCATTTTATGTGCATGGACTGATGGGCATACCAGAAGGACAGAATTCTTACCAAAGATTTAGGAACCCCTCTGTTGTATAACTTATAAAATTGCTTTTCATGACTTTATTACGCACACCCCGCTTTGCAGTTATTTATTTGTAAAAAAATGTTTGGTATCATGTATGATTTTCGTTCCACTTCTCACGTGTACACCACTTTGTGTTGGTCTTTCACGTGGAATTCCAATAAAATTGATTCATGTTTGTGGCTGTAATGTGACAAAATGTGGAAAACTTCAACGGGGCTGAATACTTTTGCAAGCCACTGTCTGTGTAGCTATTATCAGAGCAGCACTGCAGTAAATGATTTGCAAATTAAGATCTACCATCAGACATCCGCATTCAATGGATACACAAGTGGAGTCAATGTCCTGAATGAAAGACATTCAGGACATAGGACAGTCTATTAAGACACCTAACCTCATTCTGGGGACACTCATAGGGCACATATACATTAAGAATAGTAAACTTTCTATCTCGGCCAATAATCTCAATTCCTATAGCCCAATCAAATTTCAAATTTCACCAGCTGATCATACATCTTGTGCCAGAGTATGGCAACACCACCAGAGATACCCCCACGAACCACCCTGGAGCTTAGATCAGAGGTAGATTCACCAACGCCATGAAAGTCTTTGTGCAAACAGTTCGTTTTTTCCAGATCTTGCTTAGATAGAAACGTTTCCTGGGCACACAATCTATTACAGGACGCTAAGAGTTTATCCATTAAAAGAGACAATATTAATACTCATTTATCTCACCGTGTCATGTGCACCCCACTGAAAGCTGCCGGCCTGTGCTGCCGCTGCACCCCAATCCTCCCTGTGGCAGTGACTCCGCTGCCTCTGCTCTTCTTAGGCCTATGAGCCTCAAAATAGCGGCGAACATAAATACATATCCTTTACGTCATCACATTTAGCAGTAACATGAAATGATGCTAATCATTTGTGGGTTGTGTCAATTTTCCGACATGTCACGGACTTACCCAGCTTCTCAGTCAGATAGGAGCGCAGAGTTTCAGCGTCGAGATCAGGGAAAAGCCATATTGCAAACACACAGTTTGGTTTTAACCACAACGATCTTGTCATAACTGGGGTCATGCAGTGACAATCAAGCTAGCCGCACCCACAATGTTGTTGCACGGTTTTTTAACGGTACGAAATATATATCTTCTCACTATACTGTACATTTCTATTCAACTTGACCTTATCCCCAACTAAAAAAAATTGCAGTACTGCATTTTTAAAATGTTATTACAGGAAACTGTTAGAGGCGACACAAATATTTCACTGGCTTCTTACTCTGGATAACCCTCACTCTTCCTCTTCCGGCTCACAGCTCTCTGAACTGTAAGGTTTCACAGAAAATTATACATAGAGAGATAGACAGATACTGTACTGATCCTGTCACATAATGAAGTTATTATACACTTTTACAGAGAGAACCATAGAAAGGTTTCCCTAAGTGTTCTTCGTGGTTGAATCAGTTAGAGGGAGAAGGAGCTCTGCTGCTTCGCAAAGGTGGAATGGAGCAGGTGTGACGGGTTGTCCATGATGGAGAGCAGTTTGTTCAGTGACCTCTGACCCTCACTCACTCAGACGCCTCCAAATTCTCACCAGTGCTTCTTCTAACCTTGCAGATTAATTTGTTCTTCTTTTTGGCATCCCTGGCACTGATGCTGCTCCTGCTTACTTTAGACCGTGTGCACAGCATCACTGCTGGTCCTCCAGTCTAATCTGTCATTCAGGTGAACTCTGATTTCCACCCACAGTACCTTACTTCAGTTGGGATCAGTGGATGGAGGGAATCAGTACTGCATCAGTACAAATCGTTCGACACTATAAACCTGAAATCTGTGTGGAACAGCTGATCTGTACGGTGTGCAGAAGAAGACAAAACATTATTTACCGTCCCAGTTACTATGTTACTGCTCCTTGTGGATGAGTGTGTGCATCATTTAGTTTTAATAGCACATTGCAACACTCAGGCATCAGTCTAACACAGTAACACTTTTACTTGTTACAAATTCAGCAGAAAGAAGTTGCTCATCGTATGCACTGCTGAGAAAAAGAAGCTCATTTCATTCATTTCTGCTGTTTCATGAAAACAGTGTTATTGAGGAACAATAAGTGGGGTTCACTCTAAACACTCCTCGTAAGGACTCAGTCAAGCGTTTTACGACAGAGCCAAAGTTTTAGCACTGCGCAACAGCTTTGAGCCACCCATGCAAAGTGCTGATTACACACTTGTTCTGATATCATCTCCCCACTTCTAAAAATACACTCTCCTAGCAGCAGCTATCACAACCACATTAGGCATGAACACAGGATTTTGTGTGCATCTTTTAAATATTCTTCCCCTGAATGTGAAGCTCCTGTTAGAAACTGTCAGTCACAAAACAGACGCTGTTCCTCTTTATCAACTCAAGTAGCGTTTTTAATGTTGAAAGAAGGCTTGCAACTGCTGACGTTAGTAGATCTGGTCCTAAATGTTCCTCCTCCTTTAAAATGCCAGCCTTTGTTATGATTCTATTTTTTAAAGGCTGCTTTTGTTTATAAGACCTCCATACAACTATACTGTCAACGCGTTTTGGCAGGTTTTGTAGTCCATCTTCTGCATATTTTAGTTTCAACATGGAAAGCATCCGGCTTCATGTTGTTAAGGAGAGACTAGAGTATGGCTGTTCCAATTCTTAGCACACGGCTCTTCTCTTTTCCTAAGTCCTTAGCAATTCTCCTACTCACTTTTCCTTTTCTTTACAATGGCATTTTCATTGAGGTTAAGGAAATGAGGTTAGGAATAAGAGATAGGCGGTACTTTTGGTACTTGGTCAAGACAACCAAGCATCAAAATGGGGACTAAAGATGATTTCAGTACTTTGAATGAGGCATAGTTCTTGGTGTCAGATAGGCTGGTCTGAGTATTTCAGAAACTGCTGATGTACTGGGAATTTCCCACACAGCTATTTCTAGAGTTTACTGAAAATGGTCCAAAAAAAGAGAAATTATCCAGTAAGCGGCAATTCTCTGATTGAAAATACTTGGGTGAGGTCAGACATGAGAGGAGAGTTACAATGCGGATAGGAAGTCAACAGTAACTCAAATAACTGCACATTATAACCAAGGTATGCAGAAGAGCATCTCTGAACACACAGCATCTCAAACTATGAAGCACAAGACCACACCGGGTGTCACTCCTGTCACCTAAGAACAGGAAAGTGAGGCTACAGTTTGCAGTGTGTCACCAAAAGTGGACAACAAAAGGTTAGAAAAATGTTGCCTGGCCTCATGAACCTCAATTTGTGCTACGATATTCGAATGATAAGCAAAATTTTGCATAAATGAAATTAAACCACGGATCCATCGTGTCTTGCACCCATCTTGGGATGTCTGCTTCCAGCTCGGTAACATTCCATGTTACAAAGATCAAATAATCTCAAATTAGCTTCTTGAACGTGACAATGATTTTACTCTACTCAAATGGCCTCCACAGTCACCAGATCTCAATCCAAATGAGAACCTTTGGAATGATATTGAACTGGAGATTCCCATCATGGATCTGCAGCGGACAAATTTGCAGGAACTGTCTGATCCTGTCATGTCAGTGTTGACCAAAATCTACCAGGGTATGTTTCCATCACCTTGTTGAATCTGTGCCATGAAATATTAAATCAGTTTTGTTACTAAAAAGGGCTCCAAGCTGTTATTAGCAAGGTGTATCTTATATAGTGTCCACGTGTACAATTTATAATTATTATAAACACTTTTTTTTTCACAATAGTTCAAGTATTCACTTCACAGTTTTTTCTTTCTTCCTTACCATCATTGACCTTAGAGGCAACCTCTAAATGCAGAGAAAACACAACCCTGTGAAAATATCCAACCCCGGTCCATCAGCACACTGGGTCAGCTCTTTATCAAGTAAATGCAAATTGCTTCCTTAATGGCAAAGTAAGAAGATTTTCAACCGATTCATTGTCATATAAATGGGTGACAAACAGCTATTATGTTGCTTTAAAAATCAGACAGTCTGTGTGCTACAAACACGTGTCCAAGTGTCATAAATCAGAACCCAATAATTCAGGTCAAGCAGAAAATAGTCAAAGGAAGTTTGCACACGTTTCTCCTTGAGCCTAACAATAGCATCTTAGCAACCCAGCCAGTAAACCGGACCTTGAGCCTGGTCTTGCCATAGTTTGGTAGGATGAGATGCTGACCCCTGGAGAGTCTTGGAAGACCCTCAGCTTCCTGCCACCCGGTATTCCAGATCTCCTCCCTGTACTGTCCCGAGAGATTAACAGACCCCATGGACAGGATAGGAGTCAGCAGGCCTAGCAGGAAGAGTAAAGGGAGGGTAGGCAAGGTAGGAGTTCCTGCGCTGGGATATCCTGTCATTCAGAAGCATCTCTCTGCATTCAGTGCCCTGTGCAAGACCTGCAAGCTCCACCTGAGGCCTGCCTGCTTTACACACTCTCCTGCAGTTTATTTTTAAGGAAGCAGACACACATGATGTGAAAAGTTACTTTCTCTGAGAGCATGTGTGACAATAAAGCAGTACTACATTGAAGGCAACATAGTTTACAATAGAGTAAGCTGCAGATGTGAGACTTGAAGTGGCAAATCGGACGTGTCCCTCTTCTCTGTCTCTCCTGAGATGGCATTTCAAAAGCCTTCACACAAGACAGCTATCGCTAGTGGAGACACGTCTTTTCCGAAAGAGCGGAAGTGCCCAAGCTTTGGGAGACTCCGGATCTTGGGTTATGTGAGTCTCAGAGGAGATCATCCTCTTCAACGAGCACAAAGTGTCCCTTCATTCTCTCCTCTATCCTCTCCATTGTGCATCCTTCCCTCTCTCGGGCCTAAATGGAGGCACTGTCGCCCACAGTGCAGCACTGAGCCAGTTCAGAGGCTCAGCTGCACTGACTCAAGCGCTACAGGTAACGGTTGATGAGCATCAAATCGAAAAAGAACTTACATCAGAGCAACATCCAGAGAGGCTATGTGCTGCAGCTTTAATTCGTTTCATTAATGAGGTGAAGATCACAAACCTTTAATACTCCCAACAAATTCATTTGTAGAGCGAAAACAAAATCAGAGTTTCCAGCTGTCGCATGTTGTTGTAGCCACACACTGGAGCGACTCTTTCCCAACAATCCACTACCACACACAGTATGTTTGTGCTTCTGTGTGTTCTGACTCGTTTTACATGTTATGTGGACATAAATCTGTTTATACAAACAGGTTTTTGTTTACGCAGTCACACTGACGCGACCCTGCTTCCTTTTGGAGACAAAAAAAGCCAGTCGATTATTGTAAATCATTAGATTTTAGGTTAAAGACTTGGTTTAAGGTTAAGCTAAGGCTTAAAATAAGTTAAGGGCTGATTCTGGGGTGCAGACATGTCTTAAGGCTAAAATAAATACTCTACTTTGAGTAATATTGAGTGAACATTGTGATTTTTGTGTGTTTTTAACAGACGTTTTCACACAGCACTTTTACATTGAACCACCTTCTTTCATATCCAGTTGTCGAGCTTAAATTTAAGGTGAGCACAGTGAAACTTTCTCCTTTCAGATGAATTGCTGGGTTAAATTCTGCACATGCATCATTTTGCCCGGCAAGGCTTAAACATCTGAGGTCAAAGGTCAAAGCTCCAGCGACACTTATAGTATAAAGAACAGTTTTGTTACTTCTTTAAACTCTTTATACTACAAGTGTTACTGGAGCTTCAACCTCTTCAGACCTTGTTTGTCTCCATGCAGTTTGGATAGTAGAAGTTTGCCAGAAGCCTCTGTTCTGTCTTTAAAAAGGGACTTCTGACTTAACTATGCGGCAACTTTATAGTAATACGTTTCAAAGTGTGATGACCCCTTAGGCACTGGGTGTCTCTGGGTTGTTGTTCTGCAGGGGCTCACTGAGGAGCCCACACCAGCATTTTGGCTCAGACCAGCTTGGCTACAACATGATTTCTCAGATTTCCTTTGCTCTCTGCACACTCCCACACTTCCATGCGTGCTTTACTCTAATGACCTACTGACAAACATGTTCTCTTTATTTAATTATGTTTTGTAAATAAATGATCATTTCCTGTGTTACAAGTTTCCCTCATTTCATCACACTCTATGAGCCAAGCTGTGATTCTGTGATAAGCGATTGATATGAGCATAAAGGGCCTCTGCATCTAGTCTGTGGACAAACATCAAATTGCATCAACCCCTGATGTTCTTAGTGTTTAATTGATATGCTGCTACTTCTGTTTTAATTTAAATTGTTAGTGTGATGGCGGCTTCATTAGCAAAAAGTCATCTTTAATTTGTGTCTTCATAAATTTGGCTGAGATAACCTGAATCAGAGACGTTATGAGAGAGGAAAATGAAGATATGGCCCTGAGTTTAAATCTGCTGCAGAAAGTATAATTTCCCGGTTGGGGGGTGGGGGGTATAACATCAAAATAACTACAAAAATAAGTGCCCACAGGCATTTCCCATTGTTTGCCAGTTGCAGATGCTTTCTTTTGGAAAGATTGCAACTAAGATTTGATAAAAACAACTTAAGATGTTACACTGAATGAAATAAGGGTGATAAAGACGATTGTTCCACATATATTTGTTTTCTTTTTGCATTGGTTCTTCAGTTCGCTGCCTGTGAGGTCATTTTATGCAAGAGTGGATATGAAGTTGGCCGGTGAGGCTGCTATTAGTGACTTATAATTCTTTCATTTTTGGAAAAGGAAGGAATGTTAGTGTTATAGGTTGACAGTTTTGTTTCTTATGAACTTCATTTAATGAGTTGTGCAAACTTACAACTGTACATTTTGAGGAAAATTTCTTCTGCTTAGCTAAATTCACTTTGAAATCTGTGTACTTAGGGCAAACTAGAAAAGATTATTGACGTCAGCCAAACTGTGAGTGATTTCTTTTTACAGTGTAGTCTCTCAGTAAAATGACTTCCCTGTGATCCTGTCTGCAGCTGACAAACTGAAGTGGTGCTTCTGAATAAAGAATCTTCATTCATGCTTCAGGCCCTGCTCTACAGCGAGATACAGTCGGGCAGCTTTCAGGCAGCTGGAACAGTTGTTTCTCTGCTCAAGGTTTAGTCAGAGTTATGGACATAAAATCAAACTTCAAAACAACGTGCAAAGTCATGTGGCAAAGCTTTTGTCAGGGCACAGGGGAGTTTGAGCGCTGTACCTCCGGACAGGTGGCATGATGAAAGCAGGCTGAGGCACAGACACCCAAAGAGAAGGGGAATGAATACTGAGTGGCGCCTTAGTTCATCTTGATATAACCTGCAACGTGGTTCCTGAAAGTGACTCCTGAGATTTGTTTTTTGCATTTTTAAAAGTCAGTGATTGGGGTGACTTCCTTATGTGTCACGTGAGACTGTCCAGTTCCTATTCAACACAAGTGCAAAGAGGATTGTGGCAGACAGACTAGCAGTTGATGGAAAAGGAGAGAAATGTATGAAGGCCATTGCATGACAATGCTCATTATTTGCCTTGTGAAGAAGCTGGAAACATTGCACTGAAATACAATACAATATATCTGTCTTCACATGATGAGGGGCAGACCTGTAACCTGCTTAGTTTATTTATTTTTATCTGCATGTTACACTACGTTACCTTAATCCCAGACAAACATATTCTAGATCCGACCTTCTTAGCAGCAATGCAAGTTATAATAAAAACGTAATTTAAAAATAATCCCATTAAATGGCAGGCATTCACTTTCATAGTTAATGCTGCCATCTTGTGGTAACACAGGACATTATCTGTCCCCGGAACCTGTGTCTGTGCTCTTGCTAACTACGGACCTATTAAAAAGACGGACCGAATCCTGTTAGCGAAAGCTAATCATTAGCCTCGCCTTTGTTTGTGTGTTGTAATGGTGTCCCGCAAACAGACGCGGGTGTGGAAGTACGTGAACGACGGCAGTTTGATGAAACTGAAATCATACCTACGGAAACACACGGATCTGGACGTGAACTTTTCCCAGGGTAAGAGGCAGAGGAGCCCGCTGCACCTGGCCTGCTGTCAGGGGGACGATGCTGTTCTGCGGCTGCTGCTGAAACACGGAGCCGATGTTCTCCAGAGGGACCGCAAAGGGGACACAGCACTACACGTCGCGGCCAATAGGGCTCTTAAACACGGAAAAACGGGTGAGGAGGACCTGGAGATTAACATTAATAATTAAATAAATAGCTTTATCCGCTGCTAATTGTTAACTTTGTGTTTTTGGGGGGGCTCTTTCAGCGTTTGATGACCTGGTGGTGCCTCTGAGGAAGCGCTGCCCTGAAGCCCTAAACGTACAAAACAGAGCCGGAGTCACACCGCAAGACCTGCTGAACTGGATGAAACATCCAGAGGTAAAAGTGAGCTGAAACTCTGACTGAAACTTGTCTATCATTGTCTTTGAATCTATTAACTGAAACAGGAATAAACAAATCCCATCAAACTAAACATGGGGAAGGGGTGGGGCAGCAAAGATATGAAGCATGTGAACATGCAAGGAGGACAGGTAGTGAAAGTGGATGAGTTTAAATATCTGTGTTTAAACATCCAAAGCCTGACAGAGTGGAGGCTGTGAAGGCTTTTACCGAGAGTAACCAGTATCGACAGGAAACAGTACGTCATAGGGACAGCTCAGGTTGAGCTATTTGAAGACAAAGTTAGAGAAGCATGGCTGAGATGTTTTGGACATGTTCAGAGGAGAGATGGTGGATACACTGGACTAAAGATGTTGAGTATGGAGCTGCCATGCAGGAGGAAAAGAAGAAGACCACAGAGGAGGTGTTGTCATGGAATCTGTTTGTGAGTCATGGGATTATAAATAGCTCAAACGTACGTGGTTCATAACATTACCCTAAGATTAGATGTGAGGAAATGCAGGGTGAGCGTGTGAGGGTTTCTGTCTCAGCACAGCCAGACCTCATTACTGATGAATTGGTGATGAGTTGGAATAAACTGAGCTCAGCTCTCCTGTGTTGGATTACCCATCTCAGATTGATTTCCTGCGTCTTCAGTAATATTTACACTTTTCCCCTGACATTTATCGCAGGCTGAAGAAAACATGAGCCATCCACGTGAAGCAGACCCTGAGAAGGAATTCCTGGAGAAGCTGTTTGACGAATGCGAGGATGAATTCTATGAAACCTTTGGAGTATATGATGGTAAATCCTAAACATCACAGATGAATCTGAGTTTGACTCTCTCTCTCTGCTTGATAACACTGCTGTATTTGTTTTACAGCTGATGACTTTCTTCCCGTTGATGATGACGAGGAAGACTTTGGGGACTGGGCTGATCGCATCCGGAAGGAATACTATGATAAAAAACACGCCCAGGCCCAGAGACTCGCGGCCTCATCTTCTGGGTGGAAAAGAAGCAAGAGTAAACGAGAGATGGAGGAAGAAGAGCGAAGCCGCAAGGAGCTGCACAAAAGGCTGCAGAAGGAGCACGAGGAATATCTGGCTCGTGCAGCTCGAAAAGAGGAGGAGACTCAACGTGGCAAGAAGCGGCAGTACGATGAGAGGTGCGCGGCGACCTTTCAGGGTGGCGCCTCGGCAGGCAGCACGAAGCTGAGCTTCGGTGACATCCCCTGGCCGGCTCCGAGAGGTACGGTCCAGGAGATGATCGAGGTCATGCTGCATGGTGTGGACCGAAAGGACGTACCGGCATTTCGCAAAGCGCTTCGAAAGCAGCAAGCGCTGTGGCACCCCGATAAATTCGCTCAGCGATGTGAAGCTCGATTGGAGGAGAAGGACAAACAGAAGATCCTGGATACAGTCACCGCTCTGTCACAGGAGCTCAACAGACTGGCTCAGAGTTTGAAGACTTGAAAATCACACCATGAACGTTATATGTGCTCTTCTTGAAATCTTGTATGTGTGAAAAGAACCACTGTTACCTATTTGTGTAGTACTAACACTACCGAACAAAGGACGCTAGCACCAGCTTTTATCTTGCAGGTGAATGAGCTCTGCTGAAAACAAGCAAAACTGCAGTGAACTCATATCTGCATTTACAAACATTCAGAAGAGCCATTTATTCATATTGACTGATGCAACAATCCTATATGGAAAATGGAACTTTAAAAAAAATACAGTAATTGTAAATTGTATGTGTATCTGAAGACTAAGTTACCAGTTTTCAGCTTTCCATACAACATAATTACAAGAAATATTTTTGAGTCCAGGACTCAGGAGACACCTGTCCATAAGACTCTGAGGAGATCAAAAGATGCACAGTCATGACATGTTAGTTGGTTTGTTTTTCTGCCCATTTGATCAAATAATAAACGTAATATATTGTTTTACTGTAAAATAGAGTGCCTTAATAGACACACATGGATACACTCGGCCACGTAATGTTTAGCACGTTTTCCTGGATCTTTTTTATTGTCTTTCTGCCTCCCCCACTGATGAGAACATGTCATATGGGTCATCAGAGCCAAGCAGCTTGTCTTTTCTTTTCCATAAATAGGTCAGATCTAAATTCTGAGAATTTAGATCTGACCTAGGGTCTGATTTCACAAATACGTATCTGGAAGAATGGTCAAAAGTTCCTATAAACACACTCCTAAACCTTGTGGAAAGCCTTCCCAAGAGAGCTGAAGCTGTTATAGCTGCAGAGGGTGGGCCGACACAATCTACTTTACAAAACAGTCCACACCTTGTTACGACACCGCCGCGTTCTCTGTTTTGTAAGCAGTGGCTCCGTGCAACCGGATGAACTGTGTTATGACAGCGTTTGTATAGTATTATATCTGTATTATAGTGGTTATTTGTGAACGTCCCTGGTTTGTCACTAACAGGAGACACAAATACAACCTTAGCTGCTCCCAGTTACAAGCTCAGCGCCCGGATCCATCCGCTATGGTGACCCTTTGGGAAAAAAGGGAGCAGCCAAAACCACCTTTCTTCTCACTATCTGACAGCTATCTGTCAAATTACTGGAAACGGCTTGTCTCGCCATCTATGAGGAATTCTGAGATTCTGAGTGCGATGCTGAAAGTCCTAATGGATGAATCTCTGACCTCTGGTTTATAAAGTGGTTGTATGAGAATGTGCAAAAACAAAGACATGTAAATGTAATTAATATGTGAGTCTGCTTGCAAGATGAAAACTCCATGATTTCTTTCTTCTTATAAAACATCACACAGGTGACATTAGTGTTGAGTCACGTTGTGCGTGTCTCATCGATTATGTGCTGCAGCAGGTGATTGGCTGCTTTCAAATCCGCTGGAAAAAGTTATCAAAACTAAAACTCTATTTTTAAAAACGTTCAAATCACCGCCCGAAAACAGCCCAAAGAAAGACTTTCACATACAAAGAAAAGCATATGGTCGGTCGGTTTTCAGCGGTGGAACCGAATAAGAAGATGCGCTGGTTGCCAGGTTTGTGAGCTAACCCCCTTTTTAAAAAGAAACAAAAACAAAACAGTTGGCATTCAAGAGACAAAAGAATGAAAGGGTTTGTTTATATATATATATATATGTGTGTGTGTGTGTATATATATATTATCGTTAATTGTGATGAAAACCACCACAAATAAAATAATCGAGTAATATTCATTCATATTTCACATTCATACGAATCAGACACAGATCATGATTTCCCCACTGTTAGTTTACAGTCACTATACAGCAAATAATTAGCTTAATTAATTTGCTCATTCGTTTTAATACATCAGGACATTACATATATTCAAAACGATCAATCAATATTATATATAGTAATTCTTTTTCTGTTTCCTTCTGCTAAGTGTATGCTGTGTCACTCTTTCCCGGTTTAAGCAAAAGAGAAGAGGAGGAGACTTTTTTATTTAAAGCTTATTTTCATGATTATGTATTTTTGATATTAGTTTACTTTTTTTTTTTTTTTTTTAAATCATACCTGTGCCTGGTAAACAACTGCAGTGGGTATGTAGTGAGGTCACCCGGGTGCTACTGAGCTCTGAGGTAGCTTTTTTTAAAAGATAAACTGAGAAAGACGGATTATTTCAGAGGATGCGACCGTACCTGGCAACCCGGGGGACGCAATCTGTGTCAATTGCCGGGCGACGTAGCGCGAATAAAGGCCGTAGCCTATTTCTGACTGTGGCTTATTTTTAACCGGCGAGGCCGCCTTTAGCCCCGTTTGTCTGCGTGACGGGTTGATAATTAATCCTCTAGCTTGCCTGTTGCTCGTTTCCATCTGTGTTGTGTCGTTTTTCGGGTTTTTTCTTTGTCTTTCTTTTTTTTGCGCTGTGATGATGACAGGTGTCAGAGGTAAAGATTCCTCAGGATGACGCCTTTCTCTGCGATCGCTCCGCGTAAAAGGTGCATCGGGGAGCTTTCTTCCTTTGTTTTGCTGCTCTTTATTCAGTAGATACCCGGCGACCCTCCCGCTGAAAAACAAACCGGCGCAGTATGAGGACAGTCCCACCCCGCTCTTGTGAAAATCGTAATTATTAATATGGATGCATTAATTAATCCCGGGGGCGAGTTAATTGGCTGAGGGGCTCATTTCGCTGATTTGTTGCGATGTCGTGTTTTCGCTTGAAGTGAACGGCTCGTCGTCCGCGTTCAGTAGGCTACCGTGGGGGGCAGGGGGGAGATTACGAGGCAGCGGAGGAGGATCTGTCTGTGTGGCAGATAAAGATGGTGTTCAGGAGTGAGGAGATGTGCTTGGCGCAATTGTTTCTGCAGTCCGGCTCTGAATATGACTGCATTAGTGAGCTCGGAGAGCTGGGGCTGGTCGAGTTCCGAGATGTAAGTAGATAAAACACTTCACTGCGTGAATGGAAGATGTGTGTCACCAGTTTAAAGAGTATTTGCATTTTGTCAACCGATTTAATTGATTATGCATGCATATTTAAGGGGGGGGAGCAAGACGGGGCATCTATCTAGATGATACACAGTAACTATACCTGGCCAGCAAGAGGAGGATAGAGTTTTAATAATATAAAAAAACACATCACCTTGCTGAACCTCACTATGATGTTATTATGCATCATGCAGTAATCTGCATCCGTCTGACTTGTGATGCGCCTCTTGTTTCAGCTCAACCCAAGTGTCAGCTCATTCCAGCGGCGCTTCGTCAGCGAAATCAAGAGATGCGAGGAGATGGAGAGGATTCTGGGTAAGAACGGAGAGCACCTGGGATGCGTGCTCCAAACCCTGAGCACGCACCTGTACAGTTAATTTATTCGGGTAGCAAGAAAGTCGTGGTTGACTGTGCTTTGTAAAAAGTTTGCCCTCCGAGATTTAGGCTTCACCGCTTCCTCTGATGGCTAAGTAGTAATTAATATGAAAAACAAACAATTAGCAAATCTGTGTGCACAGGCTACCTCCTGAGGGAGATCCAGAAGGCTAAAATAGCCATTCCACAGGAGGATGAGAGTCCACTTGCTCCACCCCCAAGACAAGTCCTGGAGATCATGGTGAGTATATGCCAATATATTGGGAAGTGGGGGTGATGGAGGATTTACATTCATTTTAATACCCTACTCAGTGATTTTCCAGAACTCGACCCTCTAGTGCATTTAGACATTTGTGTTTTTTAATCAGAGGCTTTGATTGGCTTGTAACTTTCTGCCTCTAAACGCTACATTGTGATGTTTTGTTGTGAACAGTGGCTAACAGAGCTGCAGAAAACTTGAGGTGATGATGAAAATAGCTCAGGTGATGGTGAGGAGCCAGAATTCCTCTTGTTCTTTTGATTGAAAACTATTATTAATTAATTAATTACACTGGAATACCTGTTGAATATAAAGGAAACTGTATAGGTATGACAAGCACATATAGAGTCATGGACAAACAGTATTCTGGTATCTTCTTACTATAATATCTATTCTCTAACTCCTCGTAGATGCCCTAATCAACCTGGATGAGACTTGATATATAAACTAGCTAGAGTAACACGATTATCAAGCTCTAAATAGCATTTAGAACAAATTATAAATGATAAAACAAACAGTGATGTTACCTATACGTTGTTGTTTGTAAATACATTTTTCTAAACAATTTTTAGTTTAGTGATTGCAATGTGTGACACTAAAAGTATCTGGAAGTAATTACTTTCTCTCATACGATGAAAACTGAGCTTGTAAAAAAGAAAAATAATTAATACATGTACTTATTGTTCATTTTTTCTATCTTACTGTATGTATTGATATATGATGAAGATAAAATTAACACACATGCCTATGTTTTGGGGTTTTTTTGTATGTGATCCAGAGCTTCAGGCCTGGCATGAACTACTCATAGGATTATCATAAATGACTCCATTGGCCCATTTTAGTCTCATGAGAGGGTTAAAGAAATATGACATTCATATCTCTGTTTAAAAGATCCTACTGTAGTAAAGCAATTTGTTTTTTCTCATCGTTTATCCATCGCTAGATAAACGATTTGTTCATCTCATCATCATGTAGATATATTTCAGACATATTTAAGCTAGTCTATAAAGTTTGTCTGCACAGCACGAGTTTGTCTCAGCGATCCCACCAATAGAAGTGAATAGAATTCACTTCTTGAACTTAACTGCAGCTGATGACAAACGTGTTTTCATTTATTTTCAGCCTGTAGCCCATTATGACATCGTTTATTGTTGGGTTTTGTGTTATACATAACTCAAGTGAAGGTTGCGTCTGCATACACGGCAAGCGAAATGGTAGAAAATTGGTCCCAATATTCCAGTTTAGGCTCTCCATTTACCAAAACCAGTTAAAATTTTATTTCTTGTTTTTAAGAGTCTCAGTGGTTTGAACTTTTGAAACCCTACAATCCTGCCAGAGCACAGATGTGTATGAGCCAGCTCCTCTTAGAGCCAGGCTTTGAAAGCAGAGGCGATCGAGTCTTTTCAGTGTTGGCACAACCTGCCTTTTTGCAGTGAGCTGCCCAGTTTCTCAGTCATTTTAAAACACTTTTGAAAACCTACTTTTCTCATTTTCCTTTCAGGTCCAGTCGAGCAGAGTACCCTTTCTTTTATTATGCAAATGCAGTCTTAGAAATAAACTTTGACTTGAATCTGCTGGTTCACCAAGTTAACTGAACAGGTTTTTCAGCTGATGAACTGAGACCTAAAGGTTCACTCACCCAAAAAGCAAATTTTCTCCACATAGATAAACTAGAAACTAGGTAGCATTGGCTTTGTGGTGCACAACGTGACAAAAATGATCATAATATTTTTTTTAAAAAAGCAGCAATGTGCCATTTCACAAACCATGACCCGGTTACTCGGAAATCCACCAGTGTTGTGAGCAATTTCATGTGAGAACTGGGTTTTTTTGCTACTAAAATGCTGTCAAGGCGTGCAGCCTTTAATCGAATCCTCCTGCCTCAGCAGCAGACCGAGCCTGCTGTTGATTGTTGCAGTTGGGAGCGAATCACAGCTGACCCATATCTGATTGTCTAAAATGACAGACAGTCAAATATGGGTCACTCTTTCACGGCGTCACAAGCACAAGCCTCTCATTGCTGCTGCACGCATGCTTCCTGCACACTGGCGTGGTTGCCTGAATGAAATAAAATACTGTGAGTAGATTTATTCATTTATTTTTTATTTATTTTTGGCGTGTTCCTTGTCATGTTCAGGAGCAGCTTCAAAGGCTGGAGATGGAGCTGAGCGAGGTGGCGAAGAACAAAGAGAAGCTTCAGAGGAACCTCCTCGAGCTCACCGAATACACGCACATGCTGAAGATCACGCGGACCTTCATCCACAGCCGCTCCAGAGTGAGTGCATTTCCGTCTCTTTGATCTTTTCTCGCATCAGTTTCTTGCTCCTTCGGCGAGGCGCCTACCCTCGCCTCCCCGGCAGCATCTTGTTTTCTTGTCGCTGACATGTTTTATTTCCCTCAGTGACAGAGCTGGAACTAATGCTGACTTTAATTAATAACACGGTCACAGTGCAGCTGTTACCCGGGCTGTGAGACAGTCAGCTGTGAGAGTAAACATTACAGTCCAGCGTGTGAACATTACATCAGCTTTGTGTGCTAGAAGTGTGCGAGGAGCACTCGATGGAAGCCGTCATAAATGAAACATGTTCCTTTTTATAATTAGCATGAGGCTCTCGGTAACCAGTATGAAGAGTTCCCCACCATGGAGACAGACTCGGCCACAGGATCCACTGGCATGCAGAGGCTCGGCGCCAAGCTCGGGTGAGCTCCGTATTATTTATGTATTCACAGACACTCGACCAGATGTCGTAAAGTTCTTCCACTGACATTTTTAAAAAGAAAAACAAAAGCAAAACCTTACCTGACCTGACCTGACCTGTCCTGTCCTGGGTGTAGGTTTGTTTCGGGTCTGATCCAGCGGGTGAAGGTGGAGGCCTTTGAGCGGATGTTGTGGAGAGTGTGTAAGGGTTACACCATCCTCAGCTACGCAGAAGTGGACGAAAACCTGGCCGATCTTGACACTGTAAGTCGTTTGAATGTCGTCTTAATGTTGTGAGGAAATTTAATAATTACACTGCAGGTAAGAATTAGCTGACGTGTTCTGTTAGCGTGAGCTCAGCATGAGTACTTTAGCGTTAACGGGTCTGAACTGTGTTGTTTCAGGGTGAGATAAGCAAAAGTGTGGTGTTTCTCATCTCGTTCTGGGGAGACCAAATTGGACAGAAAGTGCAAAAAATCTGCGATTGGTAAGAATTAGCCAGCTTTACCCTTTAATAGTCACTATATTCTCCATCATTATCAGCCTGGACATCTGCCTTTGTTTCCCTCAGTTACCACTGCCACCTTTATCCACACCCTGAGAATGATGAGGAGCGAGCCGATGTGTTGGACAGCTTAAGGACGCGCATCCAAGACCTTAACAATGTAGGACTGAAGCCCTTTTTAATCATCGCAAGTTCAGAGCTAGCTTGTAGTTAACTTCTGTTTCCTGCAGGTGCTTCATCGCACTGAAGACTACTTGAGGCAGGTTCTGCAGAAGGCCTCAGAATCGGTCTATACCTGGGTGGTGCAGGTGAAAAAGATGAAAGCCATCTATCACATCCTCAACCTCTGCAGCTTCGACGTCACCAACAAGTGTCTGATTGCCGAGGTGTGGTGTCCTGTCAGTGACCTCGCAAACCTGAGGGGGGCGCTAGAAGAAGGCTCAGTGAGTACGACGTTCTGAGTTTAAACGCTGAATATTTATTGCTATTATTCAAGCAAAATTATTTTAATGTTCCCCAAATTGTAAGATTTTCTCTATCCTTAGTCTGACATTTAAATTAATAAGTTAGAATTGTTTGAATCACACTAATGTTTTCCCTGAGGACTCTGCGTACTGTACTGTAAAACAAAATGTTTCTTGTTTTTTTCTCTTGGCATTATTATCTGCAGCATTTGTTTTTCTAGGTTTTTGCTTCAGTAGGCACTTTTTTCTCTTCTTGTACCATTCCTCCTGCTTTATTCAGCTTATTTGGTTGCTGAATATAAAATCTCTCACCTAGAAAAGAACAAATGTTCCTGTGATTACCTGACTATAATAATGAAGTTAAGGGCCAGAAAGGTTCAGAATATCACAGGTCTATAAAATGCCCCCTGTTGATGTTGTATGTCTTTTATCATCAGAGAAAAGGTGACGCCACCGTACCGTCTTTTGTAAATCGCATCCCGAGCACTGACACTCCGCCCACCCTCTTAAGATCCAACAAGTTTACTGCTGGTTTTCAGAGCATTGTGGAGGCCTATGGGGTGGGGGACTATCGCGAGGTAAGCCCAGGTAAGAAGAAGTAGTCATACTGTGTTTTTGTGAATAGCAGCAAAAGCATCTCTTTGTTTTCTTTCGAAAGGAGCTCAGAATAAATAAGCTGATCATGTTTCCATCATCAACAGCTCCCTACACCATCATCACATTCCCGTTTCTGTTTGCTGTGATGTTTGGTGACCTCGGCCACGGGATGGTGATGAGCCTCTTCGCCTTGTGGATGGTGCTGATGGAAAAAAAGCAGAAGAAGAAACGCTCCAGTAATGAGGTGGGAATGATCTGTTATGATCATCTATAATGCAGAGCTGGAGTATCGTAAATCAGTTTAGGCTTATCATTTTCATTGCTCTCAGATATGGGCTACGTTTTTCAACGGTCGCTACATCATCCTGATGATGGGGCTTTTTTCCATCTACACCGGCCTCATTTACAATGACTGTTTCTCCAAGTCTCTTAATATATTTGGCTCTGGCTGGAGCGTCAAGGCTATGTTCACTCATAGTCAGTGGACGTGAGTTATCAGTGCAAACGCACACTCAAACATATCAGTGCACGAAGTCCTTTTACTTGTTTCTAATTTATTTTCGTCTCTTTACTCTGTAGAAACAAAACGCTCCAAACAAATGCTTTGCTCACATTAGACCCTAATGTCAGTGGTGTTTTTAATGGACCGTACCCATTTGGCATCGATCCTGTGAGTAACTGCACTTAGGCGTCATACTCAAAATACAACCTCCTTCTGTCATTTTCACTGAAATGCTTTTTAATACACCATCAGATATGGAACCTGGCAGTGAACCGTCTGTCCTTCCTCAACTCTTACAAGATGAAGATGTCAATTGTCATCGGAGTCATTCACATGAGCTTCGGTGTGGTTCTGAGTGTCTTCAACCATTTGTAAGTGACTCAGAAAATTGTTTTTACTTCATATATCTCCCTCTTTGGCTCTTATCTTCCCTGCTGCTGCTTCTATGTGTTTGTCTTGTTTCGTCTAACTCTAACCCTCAAAGAGTTTCCCAGTCTTGTTCTCTAAAACCTAAAGAATTATGGATTTGATCAACTGGTCCCATTATGGAATTGACACCCTGCTAGGCTTGGGAGAGCCCGATTGTCCTGCGGAGACGTTTGCTGCCGGACACTCGATGGTCGGTTGCGTCGTGTGTCTGGCGACACTCTCGATGGAGGACGATGAACGACATCTACCAATTTGGAACCACGATAACAGAGTTCGGGCTGATTGGAGCTGACTCAGACCTGGCTTATCGAAGAACAAGAAGCGGCTACAGCTGTTAAAAATCCCATAAGGCTGGCCGACATGATAGACGATTGGCAGGGCTGTGAGTACTCAGACTGTTTTGAACGCAATATGGATAAGATCTTGGAGAAGAATAACGGGAATTGAGAGAACTGGTGACCAGTGATGGACATTAGACCAACTGTAAAAATTGGATGCAGTTGTTCGCACGAAACCCAAACATTCACCATCTTCGCTCATGCGGACCCCCTGGTGCCAGCTGAAGGCCTGCCAAGGTTGAAGCTGACTGGAACAACAAATTCTTCCCATGATAACAGGATTGTTGTCAGAACTCTTTGTACCTCCTTTGAGGCCGCCTGGGTCCACTGGAGACTGTTGACTGATGCGTGGTGACACTTTCTCTCAGCTGAACACAGGATACACACACACACACACACACATGCACAAGCACAAAACACGTACACTGATACACCCTCACTATCACCCTCCCTACCCCGAATCCAACGCGTCCTCCCATGCTTACCTCCCATCCGATGTGGACACCGGATCAGCTGGAGGCGCAATTGAAGATTGCAGCGGTCCCAGATCAGCTGTACACACTGGAATACTCTCCCATGTTGCTTGTCTGTGTTTTATTGTGCTTTGTTGTGTTGATATCTGTGCATTCCTGTATTATCCTTTTGTGTTACACATTTCGATGTTTTTTTCCCCTTGCTACCTAGCCTGACCTGTCTCCCCAATGTGATGTTTGTGTATTGTATGTGCGGTTGGCAAGTTCTGTCATCTCGGTTGTGAGCAACTGCAACTGAAAAATAAAGGCTGACAAAGAAGTAATGAAGTTTGGTGATCACAGTTCTGCTGGAAGATGATGGCTAGGAATCATACCTGGAATTCTTTTCTTTCAGTGCCTCCTGGGATGTGAATCTGAGTAGATCTTTGAGATCTTTGAGATTTGGGATTTAAAGTGGTGGCAACTCAGAAACCAGAAGAACCAAAGAATATTACTAAACTGTAGAATACAATAAAAAGCTGCAGTATTGCCGTTTCTGCATTACATCAGCACACGTGTGCAGGCAGTGACACACACATAGCATTCCTGCTATGGTCTTATTACTCACAAACTACTTTATTTTTTTGTTTACATTAAGTCATAACACTTTTTCTTTTATCCCTGTACACTTTTTCTCCCTTCAGGCACTTCCGACAGAAGTTCAACGTCTACCTGCTGTTTCTTCCTGAGCTGCTCTTCCTGCTGTGTCTCTTTGGCTATTTGGTTTTCATGATTTTATACAAGTGGTTGATGTTTGATGCACGTTACTCCAGCCAGGCGCCCAGCATCCTCATCCACTTCATCAACATGTTTGTCATGCAGGGCAAGGATATCACTCGTCTATACCCGGGGCAGGTAAGTGTCCTGGTAATAATAATCTGTCGATCGGCTTCTATTCTGGTGGATACTCATTATAGCATGAGTTTAAGCATGCCGCCTTGCTTCCACAGATTGGCCTGCAAATCTTCCTACTTGTCATAGCGATGCTGTCAGTTCCTGTGCTGCTGTTCGGAAAACCTCTCTACTTGTATTGGCTCTACCGTGGAGGCAAAGGCCTGCGCAGACGCAGAGTGAGTCTAGTCCAAAATACCGCAGTTGGTTATTTTGGATCTTTATTCAGTACCTAAAAATAGTATTTGTTACCACACCTCAGGGTTATGAGAGGGTGAGGCGTGTAAGCGAGGATGACGGCTCCACAGCACCATCCTATGATGATGATGATGAAGAGGAGGGACTTGATGAAGTGACCAACAGAGAAGCTCTTCCCAAAGAGGTCCGAGAAAAATGATCTCTTACATTAAGGAATCTGTCGGTTTAAGTGTGATTCAGTGTGTCTTCATTTTTCTATCCACCTTGCTAATTGTACCTGTGGTATTCAGCATTAGACAAGACAAAGTAGGGCAGCAGAACAGGGCCACCAGTGGAGCTAATTCAGTACCAGCATTACAGCATACGTTAATAAATCCTAACCTTTTTTAACAGTAGGAATTAGGGTTAATATTTTATACATAATCTGAACTGTTTTGCAGTTTGACTTTGCAGATGTGCTGCTGCACCAGGTCATTCACACCATAGAGTACTGCCTGGGCTGCATTTCCAACACTGCGTCCTACCTGCGTCTCTGGGCACTCAGCCTGGCTCATGCCCGTAAGTGCATTCAGGTCAAGCTGTCTTCCCACGAGCTGCCTGTGCCTCTTTCTTTCTGCTTACTATGCATTTCTCGACATTTGGTACGCCTTCATTTTTGTAAATCTCGTTTGTTGTGCGCTGTTTCTGTCGGCTTCAGAGCTGTCGGAGGTGCTGTGGGACATGGTAATGCGCCTGGGTTTCAGGATCACCACAAAAGTCGGTGTAGTGCTTTTGGTCCCTGTGTTCGGCCTCTTCGCCACGCTTACGGTGTCTATCCTGCTCGTCATGGAAGGCTTATCAGCTTTCCTCCACGCTCTCCGACTTCACTGGTGAGGCTGTGTGCTCCTCTTTATTGCACTGGCTAATCTGTATGTGAGTTTTCTTCATACAGACAGATAAACTATACTATAAACAAAAGTGGACCATACTTCTTAACCTTTGAATTTAGATGTTTTTTGTCGCACTGCCACAGGTGTATAAATTCATGTCCCATGATCATGCAGTCTGTTTTTGCAAACGTGTGAAAGAATGGGTCGTTCTACAGAGCTCGCTGAATTTCACGATCAACTGAGAGATGTATTACTTCATAGTGGAACGGTGGAACCACCGACACTCTCTGACTCAGTAACTGCAGAGTTCCAAACCTCGTCTGATATTAACATCAGCACAAAAACTGTGCACTGGGAGCTTTATGGCATGCGCGACTGAGCAGCTCCTGTAGGTGTAATGTGTAGGTTGGCCCCTACTTATGTTGATGAACCTAGCATGAGCAACACCACAAACCAAAGCATTGATGGGATATTTATACATAATATAGCTACATTTCAGTGCCAGTCCCTAGAGCTGCGGTGTCAAACATAAGGCCCAGGGGCCAGAATTGGCCTGAAAGACTCTAACCTCACTCAAAGAGATGTTTTAAAAAATTTGACCCTTCACATTTTCCAAAACCTTTCAGTGAGCCTGACAAAGTCTTCCCCTATGTCCATTTATGCTACACCAAAGTAATGAAGTATAGATAAACAATTTAATTACCAATAAGCTACCAGAACTTTTTTTTTTATAACTTAACACATTTATTTCTAATTTATATCCCAAAGATGTCTTTCATTTACTACATGAACATTTGTTATCATGTAGAAAAAACAGTGATAGACTGTTAAAATTGCACTTCTTTTTCATATATCAAGATATCTGAGCAATCCAATATGTAGTTAAACTTCCTCACACTGATAGAAAGGGGAGTTTCATTGGTCTGACCCACTTAAGATCAATGTGGCCTGCAATGTTAAATGAGATTGGCACTCCTGCCCTAAAGCCTAGGCGTTTAAAATACTTAAAAATTAACACAATTAACAAAAAACAGTACAAGCTTAAAGTCACCAACCAACAGAAAAGGCTGTTTTCCCAAATGAGTTTAAATATCTCGTATAAGAGCGCAGAGGTAGTGGTACTATTTGTTTGTGTTCTTGAGCTAAAAACTCATATAAGCCTGATTATGTAAGGAAGTAAAAAAATTTATTTATATAGCACCTATCAAGACAAATATCACAAAGTGCTTCACAGAAAAAAAATGATGAACAACAAAAACATACAAAAATAAAAAGTTACCAAGGCAAATTTTAAAAAGCATTTTTATCTGCTTTTTTAAAGAAAGTACAGAGTCCACAGATTTCAGATTAGAGAAAGTTCCAGTCTGTGGGCCTCTGTGGCAAAAGCTCTATCTCCTTTAGTGGTCAGCTTTGTATGCTGCACAGCTCCACGTCACACAAGCTCTGTAACTGTAGCTTCATGATGAGTTTATGATCAACAATCTTTTGAAATAATGATTGTCTAACATTTTTAATCTCCTTTTCATTTGTGAATCATTATAAGGGGCTTGGTTAATGTAGCTTTTGGTTTTGAACGAGAGCTGAAACATTAACTTACACGTGAAGATGTCAGGAAACTTTTTCCGTCATGAAATAACCTCTAAGAAGTCTCAATGCAGGGACTTTTTTTTATTGTTGTTGTTGTTGTTTTTGGTTTTGTTGAGTCATTGAGCCTTAAAGAAGAGGCAAACTTACAGTTTCCTTAATGTTGAGTGTAAGACTGAGTTTACTATGATGCTGTAGACTGTAACTGTCATCCTTTCTTTTTTGGACCCAAATACAAACTAAAAACACAATTTAAAATAAGTACAAGCCATGAACTAAACAGCAAAAAGCTAAAAATCAGCTGTGAATCAAGATAGTTCTGGAGTCAAATGGCTCACAGGAGGAAAATCCAGTGAAAATAATAAGGAAGACAGGGCTGAGTGTACACAGAGGATTAATTTGGGATGGTAAACAAGAGACACGAGACACAAATGAAAGTAAGTACACACAGCTGAAGACAGTTAGGGCAGATAATCATGAAGCAGGAAGTTAAACTAGTGCAAGAGGTGAAAGAAAGCTTCAGACAGGAAATAAACAAAAGAAAACACTGGAGACAAGACTAGCCCTAAACGTAATAACATAGAGCATACAAACAAGACAGGGAGACAGTGGGAAGACTACAAATATAATAATATCAAACCAGTAATCAATGCTATGACTGCTAGAAACACATGTGAATGTATTCACCTGTTTACCCATGAAAACATGCAAATATTATTTTCTTCAGTTCTTTTATTTTCATGTAGCTAAACTGGAAGCTCACGTGTCTTCACTATTAAAGCAGCAGATAAGTTGAATATAATCATGCCTGTTATTTAGCTATAAAGTAAAAGCATCAGTTATGATAATACTGAGTTGAAAATCAAGTGTGCCTTCATCGTTAATTAGTCCACCTTTGTTAAAGTGATCTCTCTCGCTTTTCTGTTTGATCTCAGGGTGGAGTTTCAAAACAAATTCTACCACGGGACCGGTGTCAAGTTTGTGCCCTTCGACTTCTCCCTGCTGCCCTCCGTTTTTGAGCAAGACGGCTTGCTTTGAAACCTCTGAATTACCGGATATGACTGGAAACAGACTTTACAGTTGGGAAGGTTACTGGAAGTTGGAACAATTCGCACTGTGATAAACAAACCTTCAAGACAATTGATTTGAAAGTCATTCTTGTAGCAGCGTTTTTCACCACGACAGTTTTTAAATGTTATCGGCTGTGCTGACTGCCTTACTACTGCACCCAGCAGACAGGCTCGCGGTCCTTGTTCTGCTATTTGGGTTTTGTAGGTGAAACATTGCTCAGCACTACTCATCGCACCAGTTAGGTTTGATTTAAATATTTCATTTACACTGTGCTGTGTAAACTGGTTTTTGCATTACTTACAACATGGTATTTAAACAGTTAATACAGTGCAACGTAAAGTTTCAGATGTTACAGCAGCGTCTAAAAACCATATCAAGCATCCTGATGTAGTGCCATAGAGATTTTTTTTGTTGTTGTTGTTGTTTTTTTATGACGATATCTAATAATGGGATGCCTCTGGGTTTGTTTGTTTTTTTAAATTTCTTCTCCTTGTGATGAAAGAAATACTTTTAGGCAGTAAATTTAAAGACAAATTAAACCATTGCAACCCTTTTTTGTGAGACCGTCACAACGCACTTTGCAGAAATGATTGTACAAATTGAAAGTTTTCACAGATAACTGCGATGATGCCAAATGAAAATAATCAACTTTGCTGTTTGCTTATTTACTTATTAATGCATTTATTTAAATGTAACCTCCCCTGTAATCTATAGAAGAAGAAAAAACACTGAAATACTACGGAAAAAAAAGACAAAAAGTCTTAGGTCTTTCTTTCTTTGATGATACCGCTTATTGCATTTGTTAATGATAATTAATCATGGTATTTATTTAAATTATCGTCCGTACAATAATAGTTGAATATTTTACCATTTTGACGTGTTAAATAAAGGTTTCAAGAAATGCAAGCAAAAATAAAAATGTTTGTTGTGATTTCACTGGCTCTGTGATGCACACACTTTACTGGAATTTTTTTAAATGTCAGTTTCATTACACTAAAAACCTGCTTCACGTCATTTTTAGTCAAAATCTGAAGTGATTAATAAGCTTATGGAAAATAAAGCTATAAATCAAAATAATTAACTAATTAATGTTTAATGAAATATTTTGCATATATGCAAATATGTGCATCTGTTTGTGTATAATATGTCACTTTGGTGGTATATTATAGTAATACTAATAATACAAACAAAGGACTAGCTTTAAACATACACTCACCTTTTCAACAGGCAATAATGTAACCAATCAAATTTCAGCAAACTATTCCATTCAGGGGTGTAGACCACACTGCATTTGCATTTATTTTTTTGGGTAGTGGGATTTTCCCAAACAACCATCTCCAGGGTATACAGGACTGAAAAACAGAAAACACCCATTGAGTGAAAATGCCTTTTTTAATGTCAGAGGAGAATGTCCAGACTACTTCAGACTAACAGGAAAACACTTGTAACCACTTATTACAGCCAGGGTATGCACAAGAGCACTTTTGGATGAACAGCATATTGAACCTTGAAGCAGATGGACGACAGCAGAAGACCACACTGGATGCGACTTCAGATAAAAACTGCATCAAAACTGAGCAATAAATCTGCAGAAACATGTCAATAAAATTACAATAAAAAATTAATACCTTCAATTTAAAAATAATTTTGATGTATAACATTTATCATTTTAGTAGAATTTACTTAATATTTAAATAAAAGGGTCTGTTCTGATTCTGTAAGAGTTGTGGGAGCAAGAGCACCCACCTATTGTTCTAAGACAGAATAAGAGTCCAAAAATCCAGAACTTTAATCAAAAACAGGCAGTGGTTACATACAGGGAATCAGACACCATCAACAAACAATCCAAACAAGCAACATGCAAATTCTATGAAACATCCAGAAGCACAGAAGGAATTTAAAGAACGCTGGACTACAAAAAGCAGACGATGATCTGCCTGCGAATAAAGGAAGTCTATGATTATATTCCGTACAGGTGGCATGAATGTAGACGGGACAAATCACAAAGAAGGGAACATAAGACAGAAAGTAAAAGTGACAACAGAAGAGAAGAAGAAAACAAAAACTTGACATACTCAATATAAAATAAGAGGACTGCATATAAGCCTGAATATCTGTTACAGCAGTCCCACCCCATTTAATAAACTCTGGAAACGCCCCTGACAGGCACGTAAAGAAGCAATGGTGTCCTCTTTCGGCGTCACGCTCGCAGTGCACCTGAGGGGCCATAGAGGAAGTAATCTTCTAACTCTGAATTATAAAACTTCTGCCTCCGGAGTGTATTTCAGCTCACAACCCCGACACCAATTTCTAAATTAAGACTTCTGTAAACCGCGCGGATTAAATGTGATTCGGTGGTTTTGCAATGATTTTCTGCAGCGCTGTAGAAATATGCCATATGCCACACGCGCACGCACAAACCCGCATCCATATGCTACAACCCTGCGAGAAGGACGTCATCACCCCCCCCCCCCCCCCCCCCCCCCCACATCCTCTGCCTCTGCCCCTGCACGCAGTCAAAGTGCAACCTCTGAGTAGTTTCGTGCAATAATATGCTCTGTTGTTCCACCCTGGCTCCTGAAACAGCCGACATTTTCAAAGTGTGTCCGGGTGGAGGGGCACACTGCCTCATCACCACACAGCTGCAAGCAGGCAGTGGCTTAAGCGAAGGGTACAGTGTTGCAGTGCAATAATCTGGCTCACTCGCAGCTAGCTTATCGGTACAGCTGTTGACTGGCAGCAAGTCCACTGAAACTGCACCGACTCTCCTCCGTCCATCCCGCCGAAGCACCGGCCGAGAGGGGCAAATGAACGAGCTGGTGAAGAGTTTACCTTCCCCGACTCTGCCCGGGCTGCACCTCCCGTCCGTGGATACCCACAAAGGCTGGCTCTTTAAATGGACCAACTACCTGAAGGGCTACCAGAGGCGGTGGTTCGTGCTCAGTAACGGCCTGCTGTCCTACTACAGGTGACGGTGATTTACTCAGTTAATAATATCAGAAATAATAATGGAAGCTGTTAGCAGCATGTCAGAAATTATTTTTATTTAAAAGGAAATTAAACTTTTTTGCATACCTTATCTGGAGGAAGAGGTTTAGTAACAGCAGCCTAAATAAATAAATAAATGAAAATCACATGAGTCATAACTACAATGAGATGACCCGTGAACGATGTTAAAAACTATATAAGTTTAAACATGGTGTCTAATAGCACTTATTACGTCTATCTATCTATAAATAGATAGATGCTGTCTCTAAGAATAACTTTATTGATCCCAACAGGAAATTCATATTTCTTGAAATATCATATCATAAAAGTCTTCTATAGTATTATATTATATAATAGAGTGCTAGATATATTAATCATTATATTATTATATATAATAAGGTAATAAATATCTACCTAGTGAACAGCAATCTAGTCTTTCTAGAGGGACTGGTCCTACATAATACAACTAATAATATATAACATAGTATTCATATAATTTTATATGTAGTCTCTATGTAGATAGATAGGCAGACAGACAGAGAGACGGATAGATAGATAGATAGATAGATAGACGGACAGACAGACAGACAGAAATTTAGCCTTGTAAGTCATGCAAGGCAAAGCTCTCATTGTTAACCTACAGTACATATTGTCCACAGTTGTCTCCTGAGGGAAACTTAAACTTGTTTGGTATGACACTTATTGCGACTCTTTTAAAACTGAAGTCCAACTCCAAGTCAAAAATGGAGCTGCTCCATTTTGTAAATGGGGCACATCAGCATGGA
This sequence comes from Neolamprologus brichardi, assembly GCF_056152115.1. Classification (NCBI taxonomy): domain Eukaryota; kingdom Metazoa; phylum Chordata; class Actinopteri; order Cichliformes; family Cichlidae; genus Neolamprologus; species Neolamprologus brichardi. Next base: position 44,718,280 of record NC_142110.1, on the reverse strand, counting down.
GCTGAGCAGAGAGGCTGGTGTATTCTGCTGTTACACGCTGCTGTTATTCCCCTCAGGACTCAGGCAGAGATGGCACACACTTGTCGGGGAACAATTCCCCTGGCGACGGCGCACATCGAGGTGGGCGACACCTGCCACTTGGTGTTAACCAGCGGAGGCCGGAGTTACCACCTGAAGGCCACCTCCGAGGGAGAGTGCCAGAAATGGGTGTCAGCACTGCAACAGGCCAAAGCCAACGCCACTCTCCTCATGCATCACTCAGGTGAGACAAGCATTTTATACTCTTTGTGATTCGTGTTTTTGGACAGTAAATTTTAGTGTAGTGTTAGTGTTACTGTTCTGTCATGGTACCTTTATTTTATGGGTTTTTTTTGTTTTTTTGGGGGGGGTTGGGTTTTTTGGGGGGAATTTAAACAAAAACACCCACTGAGTGTCCCAGAATTTGCACTTTAAAGGAACAGGATGGTTCAGCTGAGAAGTTCTGAAGCAGTCAAACTAATTTTAGCTGTAACCTGAATGCAGGCTGACACAACCAAGACCCATTTTCCTAAATGCATATTATATTTCTACACATTCACATGCTGATTTTATAGTTATGTAAACAGAAGGACACAAGGTGGCAGTATTATTCAGTATGTCCTTATGAGAACAGTCCGTTGGGGGCAGGGGGTGTGATTAAAGGTAAAAAGAGGAAGCTGTATTTAATCTTGTCATATTAAATTACACCTCACCTTCAGCTATGATCATTCTAATACTCCCTTTTTTACCTTCTGACAAATAGAGCATCTTTCTGTCTTACACAACTGCAGAATCACACATGCAGCTACCGCCACCTACCCTCCCCTCCACGCTGTCTCCTTTCTCCCTCCCTGTCTCCTTCACTATGACGACAGTGAGTGCTGAATGAAATGACCTTCCTGTAGACTCCTCCTCCCCTTTCTGAAAGCAGGAGGGGTAAGAGAAAAAAAAAAGAGAGAGCAGGAGGGTGTGAGCATTTTCATTGAAAATATTTTTCCACTATACACTCTGTGGACAATAGGAAGACACGAGGGCAGCCTTTTTCAGTGAGTGTGTCACCTTGTAAGTAGCCTGCTCATTATATTACCAGTGGCAGGATTAGAAGTGAGACAGTCGCCGTGCATGTGCTTGCATGCTTTTTTTGCATCCATGTATGCATTAGTAATCATAGCTTTATGTTTATGGAGTTCAGTAAGTTGGGCAGTCCCTTTAATTTACTGCACATGCACAGCAGAGCCGTCGTCGACCGTCTCTGTGGACGTTGCCTAGTTCGATTTGAGGTCTGCAACACCCAAAAATGTTGTGTAAAATGTTCGAACTCGGAAGGACTGATGTGTGAGATGTACATGAAATACTGGTTCAAATATAGAGCTTAGCCCATTTACATTGTTTTATGCATTTTAAGACTCCCAGAAATGGTCTTAAAGTGCTGCTGCTCCATGTTTTTGGGTAATTATTTTCATCATAGATGTATCTTCCATATATTATGTGTCGTTCACACAGCTGTGGCTGATGTGCTTGTGTGCATGTGTAAGAAGAGACAGTGCCTTGTGTTTTTTGGTGTGATGTGATTATAGATTATCATCGAGTGAGCTTTTTTCATCTGGGCTCATTAGCGGGACAAATTAATTGGCTAAAAGTCGATTAGAACAGCATCTGTCTGTCTTATAATAGCTATTACTAAAACCTTTAGGCTCCTCTGAAATATGTATAAATAGGTGTGTTGTGAAAAAATAATGTTTCCAGCTGGTGTTGAAGACAAGATGAAAGCGTGAGGATGAATCCAAATAGCCTGTCCTGGAGCTGGCTTTCAGCACACACAGTCAGACTTTAAATGGTTTTTCCATGCTGAGGAAGCTTACAGTGCATCCCCTGATTTTTAACTCTCTCCTCCCACACTGTGTCCATATTGATGCTCCCGCTATCACCTGTGGGTGTTTTCTTTTCTTTTTTTTAATGATTCAACGATGAGTCACCAATTGAACTCTCCAAAGTCCTGTGTGGAAAATAACCAGTCAGTGCACAGACTAGACCAGTATCCCTCTGCCCTACATGTATACTGTTATTCTATGTCCGAGCACTTCCATAAAAAACATCGGATGGCAGATGGCCTCAGATTGCAGATTCATAGCGTCTTAACACCTTGAGCTCCACCAGTAGAGTGCGATTATTCTCTCTCTATATATATGTGGGTCATGAAACCATTACAGATGCCTGAAGGATTTTTCACCCTCTCATTTTTAATCTTCTCCTCCAGAGACGTTCTTAATCCACTTTGCCCTGATTGTTTTCATTTCTTTGCCCCTTTAGATTGAAGTAGTTTATGTCCCGTACATAGGCAAAGTTTTCTTTCAAGCACAGCAGGACCTAGAAAAGTTTCATTGCATAGGATGGAAGCAGTTACATGGACTTAAAGCTGGGTTGTTTGTTTTGGCATTTATTGCTCGCTATAGATATGGGTCTGTTTTTATACTGCATAAGAAGCTTTAATAGAGCACAGAATTGTGAGCAGGTGCATCATTCAATCTTTAAAGTGCTTATGCAAAGAAAATGAATATAAATGTATATATATATATATATATATATATATATATATATATATATATATATATATATATATATATTAGGGGTGCAACGATACACAAAATTCACGGTTCGGTTCGGTTCGATACTTTGGTGTCACGGTTCGATATTTTTTCGATGCAAAAAAATGTTCATGCTTTTTTTAATTTGTCATTTATTAAAATTATAAATATATATTTTAACTCAAATGTACAATTTAATGTTGCTGAAACAACAAAGGGATAAAATAATAAATCTATCTGATCGAGAAATCATTACGGAGAAATGGCTCTTTCCAAAATAAAAGCTATACTATACGCTTCTTCTGGGCTATATTCTCAGCAGCATATTAAACATATCAGGTCCCCATAAGGAGAATCATGTGCTAACGGCTGTCTAAATGACTCGGGTAAAGATTGTAGCATGCGTGCTTGTTGTTTTAGTCTGCTTCCACTTGTCTTTGCACTAGGATGATGTCGGGGTAAATGTGCAGTCATATTCGTTGTGTTCCCACTAGTGCTGTCAGCGTTAATCTGAAATGACGTTAACGCCACAACACGGCAAATCTCCGTTAACGAGCTACCGCGGATCGGCCCGTGCGTGGGGCTGGACGGCGTCAACACGTTAACGAGCTAACTGCGCTAACGCAGTAGTTCCCACCAATGTAATTGAGCATTGTAGCACATCCGACATACTGTTTTATTTTTGTCCATGAGGCGCTTACCTTCAGGGTCATACGTCACATGAAAACCAAAATAGTTCCAAAGGCCAGATCTGAATCAGGGTGGGGGAGGTTCAATTAGCCATGTTGCAACGAGCTTAGCTTCTGTCTCGCTAGCTTGCGCTGCGCTCAGTGGATCTGCGCTCCACAATGCAGTCTAGGCAGAGTAGTCGAACGCAGATCCACTGAGCTGTCAACACAGACAGCATCGTCAGAAGAAAAGTTGATAAAATAAATTTAAAATTTTGTATTGTTCGATACATATGCGTACCGAACCGAAAGCACTGTATCGAACGGTTCAATATCGATACGAGTATCGTTGCACCCCAATATATATGTATATATATATATATATGTGTGTGTGTGTGTGTGTGTGTGTGTACATATATAAGCAAAGTGAGGTACAAAAAACTGTTACGCCTAACTTTCCAAGAGTGAAAATGGGACTGTAAATGAGATACTTTCAGGTAAAAGCATTGTCATAAATCTCTCCATGATGCTTTGTAATCAGCCCAGTCTCTTTACACTCCTCCATTAAAGCTTCAGACTGATGGTTTGGCTCACTCCAGCAAACGGGTACAGAGAGAGATAGTGAGGGGGAGACAGAGGAGAAAAGGGTAGTGCGTCATCTTTTTTTTTTCTCCTTCTTCCTCTAAAAATAGCCTTGCCTCCTGATTGCACAGACCTACGTTTCCAGGGCAACAGTGTTCATTCACAGCTTTCCAGTGTTGTAGAGAGGAAGATTTGTGGTGGATCAGGGTGTGAAGTGTTAATATCTTCCTCTAGCCAGTCCCCATTAATGCTCTCTCAGCTTGTCTCAATCTAAATTTTAAATGCATTTCTCAATCTGCCATTACATCCCAGTGTGCTGTTTACTACACCATCACAAACACCCACTCTGTTTACATGTAATAACCTCTAATGATGCTGTTTTAGTAAATGAATAAAATTCTGTCCTGGCTCTATTTTTTTTTTTTTTTTTTGTGCATGTGTGTTTGAAGACGACTCGGGGGATGAAGTCCCAGTACCTCAGGAGGATCGTACTCTAACCCAAGGGGTGCTTAAGACTCTGGCCAGCAAGCTAGATGACCTGAGCACCTGTAATGAGCTGATAGGAAAACATGGTGCTGCCCTCCAGCGCTCCCTCAGTGAACTCGAGGACCTGCGTGGATCCACTGACAGCACAGACAAAGTGAAAGCCGTTAATGAGCGAGCCACCCTCTTTCGCATCACCTCCAATGCTATGATCAATGTGAGCCATTCAGTTCTCCCCCAGTATGTAGCCACTCTAATGGGAGGCTAGCAGAAATGCTTTTTTTTAAACAAAGGGGGAATAGAGCTTGAGGGTGCCGCCCGCATTCTTTGATGTGTTTTGTGTTCACACCTCAGGCTTGTCGTGACTTTGTGGACGTGGCAGAATCTCACAGTCGGAGGTGGCAAAAGGCCCTGCAGCATGAGAGAGAACAGCGTCACCATCTGGAGGAGACCATCGAACAGTTAGCCAAACAGCACAACAGCTTAGAGAGAGCCTGGAGGGAGAATCCCACCTCATATACAGGTGAGACTCTGTCTGTCTCCCAGACATCCTGTGTCACCGAAGAGCAAATGGGCCTCTTCAATGGGTGGTGCACAGACAGGTTACTTGAGTTAGACTTTAACCTTTTTTAAGCATATTTATCTACAATCTGCATGAGAAACTACAGTAACCAAATAAACTATTATTTTGGTGATTTTTGGTTTTTCTGATGTAGTTTGTTATGTTTTACTGTTTTTGTGATCAGTGTTAATCTTTGGGAGCACATTTTTTCTGTTTGGTATAAATTATGCTAACAGGTTAATGGTTACAACTTGAGATTTGCGCACAAAAGTAACAAAGCGGCCAATGTTGATGTTGAAGTGTAGCTTCAGTGTTTGTTAATCGTCCCTGGGCTTGTGCGTATGTGTCTCTGAGCTTGGAAGGCCTTATTTTGCAGTGCACAGAGTGTGAGCACAGAACACCTACAATCATTAACTGCTGTAAATAACATTAATAAAAGTAAATAAGACATTTACAGTGGGGCAAAAAAGTATTTAGTCAGCCACCGATTGTGCAAGTTCCCCCACTTAAAATGATGACAGAGGTCAGTAATTTGCACCAGAGGTACACTTCAACTGTGAGAGACAGAATGTGAAAAAAAATCCATGAATTCACATGGTAGGAGTTGTAAAGAATTTATTCGTAAATCAGGGTGGAAAATAAGTATTTGGTCACCTCAAACAAGGAAAATCCCTGGCTCTCACAGACCTGTAACGTCTTCTGTAAGAAGCTTTTCTGTCCCCCACTCGTTACCTGTATGAATGGCACCTGTTTGACCTCATCATCTGTATAAAAGACACCTGTCCACAGCCTCAACCAGTCAGACTCCAAACTCCGCCATGGCCAAGACCAAAGAGCTTTCAAAGGACACCAGGAAAAGAATTGTAGACCTGCACCAGACTGGGAAGAGTGAATCTACAATAGGCAAGCAGCTTGGTGTGAAAAAAATCAACTGTGGGAGCAATCATCAGAAAATGGAAGACATACAAGACCACTGATAATCTCCCTCGATCTGGGGCTCCACGCAAGATCTCATCCCGTGGGGTCAAAATGATCATGAGAACGGTGAGCAAAGATCCCAGAACCACACGGGGGGACCTGGTGAATGACCTGCAGAGAGCTGGGACCAAAGTAACAAAGGTCACCATCAGTAACACACTACAACGGCAGGGAATCAAATCCCGCAGTGCCAGACGTGTTCCGCTGCTGAAGCCAGTGCATGTCCAGGCCCGTCTGAAGTTTGCCAGAGAGCACATGGATGATACAGCAGAGGATTGGGAGAATGTCATGTGGTCAGATGAAACCAAAGTAGAACTTTTTGGTATAAACTCAACTCGTCGTGTTTGGAGGAAGAAGAATACTGAGTTGCATCCCAAGAACACCATACCTACTGTGAAGCATGGGGGTGGAAACATCATGCTATGGGGCTGTTTTTCTGCCAAGGGGACAGGACGACTGATCCGTGTTAAGGACAGAATGAATGGGGCCAAGTATCGTGAGATTTTGAGCCAAAACCTCCTTCCATCAGTGAGAACTTTGAAGATGAAACGAGGCTGGGTCTTCCAACATGACAATGATCCAAAACACACCGCCCGGGCAACAAAGGAGTGGCTCCGTAAGAAGCATTTGAAAGTCCTGGAGTGGCCTAGCCAGTCTCCAGACCTCAACCCCATAGAAAATCTGTGGCGGGAGTTGAAAGTCCGTGTTGCTCGGCGACAGCCCCAAAACATCACTGCTCTTGAGAAGATCTGCATGGAGGAATGGGCCAAAATACCAGCTACTGTGTGTGCAAACCTGGTAAAGACCTATAGTAAACGTTTGACCTCTGTTATTGCCAACAAAGGTTATGTTACAAAGTATTGAGTTGTATTTTTGTTATTGACCAAATACTTATTTTCCACCCTGATTTACGAATAAATTCTTTACAAATCCTACCATGTGAATTCATGGATTTTTTTTTTCACATTCTGTCTCTCACAGTTGAAGTGTACCTCTGGTGCAAATTACTGACCTCTGTCATCATTTTAAGTGGGGGAACTTGCACAATCGGTGGCTGACTAAATACTTTTTTGCCCCACTGTATATGTTAGTTATGTGAAATGCCTCATGGCAATTAAAAGCAACCCGCAAAGCAAACATTACGAAGCTACTAATAGTTAAACAACTTCTTCATACCGCTTTGAGGCAAGTATTAATGAAAGTTTTATTACCTGAAGCAAACATGCAAGTCTTTTTAGTCTCCATTATTTGCTACTTTCTGTGTGGATGTAGAGGATGTGCAGGACTCTCAGCTGACCTGTCCTGTGCTTGCTGCCATAGGCGTGGAGCGATCCCAGGAGGGAGATGCGAGCGATGAGAATGACGAGGCAGAGTTCTTCGATGCCATGGAGGACTCACCCGCGTTCATAACTGTGACTGCTACTGGTAACATAGCGCATAAGTGAGAGGCATCATCTCTACACAGTTACTGTATGTCTAACCCGCTGAGCTATTTTTGTGAATGTTTTTAATGTTTGTTTTTTTTTCACTTAGGCGCTCAGGAAGTAATCAGAGTATGATGAGTGGAGGCGTGCCCAATGACTGGACTCACAATGAGAATGTATGTCACAAGAATACGGATATTAATGAAAAACACTTTACTGAGTAGCCCTATTCATCTTAGCTTGTCCTTTTCTCTACAGGACACCTCAGGCGCAAACCACATGCAGCTACGAAGAACAAGGCGCAGCCGTATTCCTGACAAACCAAATTACTCCCTTAACCTGTGGAGCATCATGAAAAATTGCATTGGGAAAGATCTATCTAAGATACCCATGCCTGTAAATAGTGGACAAATCTGCATTCCCCACTAATGAGCTCTAGTCAAAGCTTAATGTGGCGGGAACTTAATTAGATGTGTATGAAATGTGCGATTGCAGGTAAACTTCAACGAGCCGCTGTCGATGCTCCAGCGTCTGACTGAGGATCTGGAGTACAGTGAGCTTCTGGACCGGGCCGCTCGCTGCGACTCGTCCCTGGAGCAGATGTGCCTGGTGGCTGCCTTTTCTGTCTCTTCCTACTCCACCACAGTCCATCGCACAGCCAAGCCTTTCAACCCTCTGCTGGGGGAGACTTATGAGCTGGATCGGCTGGATGAGTATGGTTATCGCTCCATCTGTGAGCAGGCAAGGAAACACTTAATTACTGCATTTATGTGTCTTTAATCATATTTTATAAACAATGGAGAGGAGAGCAAACACCCAACATATTGCGCTTATATTGGCTCTACTGACACCAGCTGATACAATTCACTTTCAGGTTAGTCATCACCCACCAGCTGCTGCCCACCATGTGACATCACAGCGAGGATGGACCCTGTGGCAGCATATCACTATTGACAGCAAATTTCGTGGGAAATATATTTCCGTGGTGCCGTTAGGTAAGAAGCAGTCAGAGTGTTCACGATGACAGTCACTTTATATGAGCACAAATGCTACTACATCTGAGATCTGATTTATAAACACACTGAAATATCTGCATGATGTTTTGTATGCATTTCTTTTTTACCATAGGAAACATTCACCTGCAGTTCCACTCGAGTGGAAACCACTATGTGTGGAGCAAAGTGACTTCCACAGTGCACAATATTATTGTAGGGAAGCTCTGGATTGATCAGGTGTGTTCCTCTTGGACAGTAGTTCGAAAAGCTTTCTGAAGGTCCTTTACATTGTTTCTTTATGTATTAGCTTCTTTCTCATTCATTTGTGGACTAGTCTTTGTAGCTTATCATGTTCAGAGGAATATTTTTTATGCTTGTTTGTTTATTCCGTTAAAATGGACCTATGAATTACTCCAGGATAAAAAAACAACCTGAATGAAGGGATTTAAATTGCATCTCTATGTACTCTATTTCTTTTTGCTAAATCTCTTTAGTCAAATCTATTTAAAAATATATATATATATATATAGATAACACAGTTTGACAGGCAGAAAATAATAATTTTGGACCAACAGTGACAATATTAGCTGAAACTTGGCATATCCTTAAAAAAATCTGGGGAAACTGAACAAGTGGTAAGCCTAAACAGGATCCACAGCAACTGATTTGAAAGTAATTTCCTTAAGAAATAAGGAAAACATCCAGCAAACAAAAGCAAAATTTCTTTTTTTTTCCCATGCATAAAGGAAAGTAATTTTAGTCACTGTACACTTTTAAGTCACATCTGTTTTTTTTTCTTGTTGGCAGTCTGGGGACATTGACATTGTAAACACCACAACAAAGGACACCTGTCGTCTTAAATTCTCCCCCTACAGCTACTTTTCCAGGGAGGTCCCACGCAAAGTAAGTCTCTGATGAACTAATAGACAACTACAACATTAACACAGTCTTACATTTGCCGATTGTCTCCTGCTACACAAGCTCTTTAGAGAGAATCTGTAATGCTGTTTTAACAGATACAACTTTCTCCTAATATTGACTAATATTGAATATTGAAAAAAATGGATAACCTACTTAAAAGAAGGATTACCAACCTTACAGCTGGAGAAATAAGAAAAAAGAGGGTACAAAGTGTCAAACTAACAGAACAAGAACCTCTCTTTGAGGGCGATGATGTGTGCACATGGGTGGCAAAAAATGCATTTAAACCACATTTTAAGCACATTGAACCAAACAACAGCTAAAAAAAGATGAAAGAAATATCAAAAGTAAAAGATTGCAATATTTCTATTAATATTCTCAGCAAGAGCCAACAGCCAGAGAGCTGTAAAATATAGTCTTACAGTCCTTTTCTTCTAACCCAAGAGGTTACACAGAGACAAAACACATGGCTGAAAACTCCATCTAGCAGCATATCTCCCTTTGGAAAGCCAAATTGCCTTTCACGGTTCTTTTTCCATGAGTTATTTTTCTATTTCTGCCAGCCTTAAAACCAGCAACACGCAGCGAAAATGCCCCTTAATGGAGAAAAGCAGCAGTGTTCAGCAGTAACAGCTCTACTAATTTCCAGTGCTGATTTGTGTCTTCACTTTATGTTGTGGAAATTACATCTCAGTAGACTGAGCTGTCAGGTTTAACCAGAGCTGATGCATTAGAGGGAAACGACTGCTTGCACAAAGAGAGAAACCAGCTTCATCCTTGTTATGACAACTTCTTTCTATTCCTAAAAAATTCCTGTATCACTCCCGAAAGAAAATACCTTCAACCGTCACTCTTGGCTGTCTGCCCTTCGGCAAGGGCATTGATATCCCCAGACACCCCGAACCATCACAAATATGAAAAACACAGTCATACACAAAACAGATGATTAAACATATTTAATTTAAACACTTAAGTGAATAAGGTTATATAACCTGCTTATTAGTATTCTCTCACACTGCATAATAGAACACAGAACAAGTAACTAACACAAATAGGAAAACAGGATCATTAAAAGAAGAAGAAATAAGAGAGGATCAGCTGCGTCAGACTCGGGCAGACTTGACCCCATCTGAAAAGCTGGCTGTCCACCTGTTTTTCACATGATTTCGGAGGTCATCTAAGGTACTGGCAGGATGTTGCATGGGTAAAATAAATTCTTATCACAGGCAATGATATTAATTAGGTATATTTTATAAATCCCAGTAATGCTGTTTCTGTGGTGTGCAACCACGCTCTCATTCTCATATGGCTTCCCAGTTGCATGTCATTAGCTAGTGCACATGCAGTTTCATAGTCGGACATTTTCAAACAGCAAAAACTGAAACTAAAATGGATTTTAAAAAAAGAAAGTAAATAAAAAACCTAAAGACCCTGATGAGGGCTGATCTCTTCTTGTGTGCTATGTTCTTTGTTATTTTTAGGTGACAGGAGTGGTAGAGGACCGAGAGGGCACAGCTCATTACATCCTGTCCGGAACCTGGGATGACAAAATGGAAAGTGCCAAGATAGTGGATAGCAGCCAAGGATGCGGAGGCTCCGAAGGGAAACAAAAGACGGTTTATCAGACTCTTCCGCCCAAACTACTGTGGAAGAAATATCCCCTTCCGTATGTAACACATTTTGTGCTCCATCTTAATGATTGAGTGTGTCGGTGTGCTATTTCTCCTTCTCGGTCTGCATCTTTTGTCACACTGAGTTCTCTAATCCGTCCTCCAGAGAAAATGCAGAGAACATGCACTTTTTCTCCTCTCTGGCGCTGACCTTAAATGAGCCAGAAGAGGGCGTCGCACCCACTGACAGTCGCTTGCGGCCAGACCAGCGGCTGATGGAGGCTGGTCTGTGGGATGAAGCCAACAGTCAGAAGCAACGTCTAGAGGAACGACAGAGACTGGAGAGGAAAAGAAGGGCGCAAGCTAACCAGGCCCTGGAGGAGGGTGAGTGCAAGGAAATGAACAAGAACAGTGATGACAAAGACTTTTCTGGCTTTTGCATCATTTGTGCCAACCTTCAGCACAGATCAAGCAGCTGTTCAGAGCTTTATTTTGCAGTGAGCTCATAGCAATAACAGATTTTTCCTTATTTAGAAACAAAGAGCACAGGTGAAAGCTCTGTTGTTATAAAATGAGTGACTATCGATCTTTAGCTTTGGTCAACAGCTGACAAAACCTGACAAAAACTTGCAGTAATTGGCAAATTTTACAATATTTAGAGTCTATGAAGAAAGAACTTTGCAATATCCTGAAAATGAGCACATATGTTCTGTTTTTAGGGCAAGATATTGAGGGTTACCAGCCACTGTGGTTTGAGAAGAGGACAGACGAGACAGGCGATAACATTTTTATCTACAAAGGCGGCTACTGGGAGGCCAAAGAAAGACAAGACTGGAGCCAGTGTCCTCAGATCTTTTAGGACAACATGCCTCTTGCACCACAGCATCAGCCAGGCTGAGCGTTTCCTCGTGGTTTAAGGATACTCTGAAGGTTGGAGAGTTGTGTGTATGAGTTTGGATGTACATGTGTGAGTGAGTGAGACAGCTAATCTCTCCAGGGATTTTCAAGCACAAAAACATCTGGTTCCTAATTTACTTGCTCTTGCTCTGTTATATCTGCATTTCCAAAAATGCATGGCCTCAGTATAAGAGAGTTAGGAGCTGCAAATAATATGTACACTAAAGAGAGTTCTGCGAAACACACGTGATTAGGTGTGTGTGTGGGGATAATTCTAGGCTGAAGACCGATGTCTTATTTTCTTCAAAACTGGCACAAATTGCTGAGATCTCCCAGTGATGCTGGGTTTTAAAAGAAATTTAGCAGGACAAAGCCTTCTTCTGTGCTAGAAGACTTCAAGACCAATCCCTATGATTTCTTGGTGTTCTTTATTAATCTGTTTCTCAAAACTGCACAAACTGCAGTTTGAAAGGATTAACAGTTATTGTCTGACTGGCCTCTAAAGAACAGTCACTCCACCAAATCTTTTTACAGATAAATGCTTTGTCTCCCATAATCTTGAAATTACAGTATGTCCACCTCCATCACTGTTACATTTAAGTCAGTAGCAGAGAGCAGCACACACCCACTGAAAGCACTTGAATAATGTCTTCACTGACCCTGGAGGAGCCTGAGTGTGAGAAAATGACTAAAACAACATATTTGTGTAATTTCAGCTTGGACTCTATATAAAACTCTGTATTCAAAAAAGTGTGCTTAAGCTGAAGATGCTGAAAGGTTTTTGCCTCATATCAGACAAAACTGCCAGCTCATTAGATTGCATGATATTATTTTCATTGCCACCTCGGGCTTCCCTAATCAATTGCTAACACTTGTAAACAGCTTGAAAGGAGTGTTAGTCCCACTCACGGCGATAATCGCTCGTTCTTCCACAGCAGTCATCTGGACAGGTTTAACTTTTTCTTCCAGAGAAACTGCTGTTTCACATCAAAATGCCTAATGAGTCAACTGCAATGGACTGATTTTAAGGTCTGGATACAGCAGCAAACGTTTAATAGGTAGGGGAAAATCGAGTTGCAGTGTAGGATCCAGGATTTTTGGAGCTCCGCCATTACCAAGGACTAAAATTTAGGATGTTGCTGCTACGGCTGCATCTGTTTAACTTAAAAAAATAAAATAAAAAATTAAGTGGGGGGGGTTAGCCAATCCCATATGGAAAAGAAATAGTAAAAACATGCAAGGCGCTTATATGATTTACTCATGAAAGTGGCCACTTTCTCATTACTTTCATATATTGTTTTAGTAAGTATCCAAAACATACAAGTTTCATTTATATAATTTTTCAAGGGATCTTATATGTGTTTTCACTCTTGTATGCTTTTCATACAAGTTTCACACAAGACAGGTACAAACTTTATAAGATTAATATATATCTTTTCCATATGGGATGTCATACTTCCTCTGAGTATGCTGGCTTTCAGTCCAAACACATGCTTGTCAGGTTAAATGGCTGCAGGTGAATGTGAGTGTGATTGGTTATCTGTTTCCATGTGTTAGCCCTGCAACAGACTGGCGACCAGCCCAGGGTGTCCACCAGTTCTCATCCTGCCAGAGCTGGGATAAGCTCCAGTTTATTTCTCAGCAGGTCTCAACAATAACACAACTGACACTGACAGAGAGGGTTTTTTATAAAGTCCCAGACTTTGTAAAAGTGAAGTAGTACATGAAGCACCTGGAGTACCCCTTCAAATATCTTGAAACAAAACCGTAAGAGTTGTAAGTATAAATATGCTAATCTTGGGATTTTCCTCAGCAAGGGATATTATTGCTGCTGGTGGCAATTTTAGCCTTAATTATGTAACAGAATAGCAATTCCCCAGTAACCCCCACATTGAAACAAAAAAGATTTTGTACAGATTAAAATGGTTCTGCGGGTATACCTCCAGGTAAATTCAACTGAGTAATTGTTTTTAAAATTGAATTTACCCATTATCAGGGTTTACCATTGTGGCAAGTACCAATGAACCTGTTCCTTTGCTTAAAATGGTTGCAAATGACTCTATTAGTTATTTGTATGTTAAAAATTGTTCTTCATTTGCATTATGTTAGCAATAAGAAATCCTGCACGGTCACTTGTGATTAAAAAAAAAAAACATTCCCCAATGAGGGAGTTGTTTTATTCAGCCCAAATATTAAGTTGTATTAACATTATTTCATCATATCACTCAAAAACATTACACTTGCTCACGTTTTTGTGCGGAGGCAAGGACTTGTGTAAATTGGTAGTAAATACACTCTATAACCTGTTTATTTATAGTTTACTGTGTATTACAGCGGGGCATGATGCACAAATATGGCTGCCTGTTTGGTTTTGGCCTGTAAATAGCTAGAATATACTAGAAATAAAATCGTAGTATCGTTGAAGAAGATATACAGTGCTTTAACATCCATGTTGTCATATATTAATCTCTATTATGTATACATAACAAGTCATGATTGTATGCCAGCTAAGGAGATGTTGGGTAAATTAAATAATGAATCTTAAGTTTATAAGCGTACATAAATGATGCAATGAAATGTTGATCAAATAAAGCACAATGTCATGTTTACTTGACAGGACATGCTCTATCATTTAAAGTCCACAGCAAAGTATAGCTATGCATGGTTTTAGACTACTTGTGCACTAGGCCTCTTCACCTAGCTAGCTGTTTGTGGATTGTTACTGAAACACCTTTTGTGCCCAACTGCCTCAGAAATTTTACATTTTTGAGCTCAAATAAAGTGTGCAACTGTTTACTGTCACACCAGTGGTTTTTATAATCTTCTGTCAAACAAAGCACAGGTAATAAAGAAGAAAACAGAGTTTGTCACAATGCTTTAAAGTGGGTATTTCTGTCTGGAGCTTTTCTTGAGTCCAAAGCAACTGTCCTGATCTACAAAAACATGTAAAAAATTTATTAGTTGTTTAACTAATGTTGTTTACTCGAAAAGAATAAATAAAAAGTAAATAACTGAATTTCCTCATGTGCTCACCGTCACTCGTACATGAACTACATGGATTTACGAGAAGGTTTACCCTATAAACTACAAAAGCATTATTTCTAAACTCCACCTTCTTTAGAAAAAAAATATTAAACATGCAAGTGTGATTGTTTTGTTGTACCAATGCTATGGTGACGATGAGTCATGGAAAGGACATTTGCATATTTTACAAGTGCACATGCAAACTAACCTTTAACTCATTCAGCAGCACCTGAAGTAATGCACAGAGTAGAGCAGGGGTGTAAAAACATGCCTCCAAGTACATCCTGAAGACTTACTCAAGATCCAAGATTTTTAGAATAAAACTGAACCCATAAGCCCCAGTGAAAGATGCTCTCTTACAAATTTGGCAGATAATATAAATTTGTATTTCAGTTATTTTTCTCATTTCATCAGCAATCGTTTACAAACCAGATGATGGGCAGCCTGTGATTGACAGATGCAACAGTGTTCAACATTTTTCCACGCTCACTGTATCTACTGTCATGCAATTGCATGTGCATTAAAGTTTGAAGCCCCTGGCAGCAGTTCAATGCATGTATGTAGACATGGTCAAGATGACACGGTGAAGAATCAGAATGGGGAAGAAAGACATTTTAAGTGACTCTGAATGTGGCTGGTTGTTGGTCTGAGCTGATCTGAGTATTTGAGAAACTGCTGATCTACTGGGACTTTCCCAGACAGCCATTTCTGGGGTTTACAGAAAATGGTCTGATAAAAATAAAGTGAGCAGCAGTCCTCTGGGTGAAAATGCCTTTTAAATTCCAGAGGTCAGAGGGGAATGGCTAGGCTGTTTCAAAGTGAAAGGAAGGCTGCAGTAAGTCAAATGACCACTTGCTGCGCCCAAGGGCATTTCTGAATGTACAACATGTAGAACAGATGGGCTACAGAAGCAAAAGAGCACACAAGGTGGCACTCCTGTTAGCCAGGAAAATAAAGCTACAGTTTATACAGGATCACCAAACTTTACAGTAGAGCTCTGAAAAAATTTCGTTAGGTATTGATTTCTGCTGCAACATCGAGATGGTGGCATCAGATTTTTGAGGCTTAAGGTCAGAATTTGTAGTTATTTATTAATTAACTAACTTATCCTGTCCGGCACCTTCAGCAAGCACAATCATGGTCTGAATGCACTGCTGTGCCAAACACATTTGCTTTTCAAATAGGAACTCTATTCAATTTTATCCTTTGTACTTTATATATATATATGCATATATAGCGAGAGTAATAACTCAAAAAGAACTGATACCCATCTATAAAGGTATCAGAGAGTGAGAGAGGTGTGAGAATCATTCCTACTGTTCTCTATAAAACTGTACAACAACTCTTCTTTCTGTGACTGGTGAGCACTCCTGTCAGGCATAAGATTACACAATTATTTTTGTTGTACACCTTCAGCCGGTTTTTAAGATTGGTATAGAGTACATATTACTTATTATTGCACTACTGACGTGCACAGGTTTTTTTTTTTTTTATCCTAGGCTGTACTATTTTTATTCAATTACTCAGTTCTTTAACCGATCTGACCCACTTAGGATTAAGCTGGCTGGGCTAGACGGAGCTCGTGAACTAAAAATGAGTGTGACACTCCTGGTCTATGACATACTACACAAACACAGTTAAAAACAGTAGCGTTGCCCTTTAAGTGAACCGTCCAATGACACCACCCGCCCGGCTCGGCTTGGCTGACAGTTTGGTGACCGAGTGACGGAGATTTGGGGATGCTGTCAGAACAAGGTAAAAGCGGCGAAGCTCCTATTCTGATCAAGTATCTCTGAGATGTATCTAATTGGTTTCTAACTCGTCGCAAAGCCTGTAGGATAAACGGGTGTTTCCTTTTTTCCTTAATATTCTTGTAGCTAACAACCTGCTGTTAGCTAACACTGCGGTTTAGAGTCACTAGCTAGCGTTAGCATGAGCATAATGGCATTTAGCCGTCTGGTGTCAAGTGCCAGTCCACAGTAGAGGTTAGATAACTTCAGACACATTACTGTTAAACTGTGTGAGGCTGTCGACCCCTCTGTTTTGGCTAAAACTGTTAAATTTAAAGCGCTCAGGGCCATGAATGAAATGTTGTCCGAGTGCGCTGCACTTAGCGTTATATGTCGCTTCTGATGTCAGGTTCTCGCTCTGCTTCTCCAGAGCTGGGAAAAAGATGCTATTTGTAGCCTGCATAAACGGGAAAAAACATAATTCCCCTAATTTCATGTGTAGATAAATACTTATTGGCTTTAAATGACAGGCGCACGGCATGCCCCATCGTGTTTACAGCTCACTGGCTCGTCACTTGCGGTCGTTTTGCTACACGTCGGGATAATAATAACCAATCCAGTCATTCCCCGTCGTGTGTGGGAAGGCGCGGACGGTTTTCCAGCCCGCCCCGAGCTCCTCTCCTCCGGCTGTCTTACTGTTGGATAATGTCATATTGCCAACGCAGGGGTGTGTTACACAATCAGGCCGTCATGTAAAACAGAAACACGTGTCTATAGGCGGTGCTGAAAAACGCACTTCTGTTTTTTACTGGGCAACAAAAAGACCGCAGAGTGGGTAAAACAGCTGCCTCTCGGTTATTTTCGCAGCTTTCAGCCGGTTTTATCATCCATTTGTGATTGAGATGAGAGGTGCGAGCAGAACATGTGTTTTCCTTACAGAGAGGACAATGATAAGAACATGATCAGCGCCGATGGCTTCTCAAAATGCGAGGCGACCCTGCAAGAGACAGGGAGGAGGAGGAGGAGGCCACCCGCAGAGATGCTCCATCTGCTGTCAGCTGTCATTGTTTGGCTGGTGACCGGCACCACCATCTCCAGTCTCAACAAATGGATATTTGCCGTTTACAACTTCAGGTACCCTCTGCTGCTGTCAGCTCTGCACATGCTGACAGCCATAGTGGTGGATTACGGCCTGATCAAGCTGCAGGTGATCCGCCACAGAGGGATCGGAGAGCAGGACCTGACCCCCAGCGCAAAATGTAAGGTGTTCCTGTTGAGCCTGACGTTTTGTGCCAGCATCGCCTTTGGAAACATGGGTCTGAACTATGTCCAGCTGTCATTTGCACAAATGATATATACTACCACCCCACTTTTTACCCTGGCCATCTCCACACTGATCCTAGGCAAGCAGCATCACATCATCAAATACACAGCCATGATGCCCATCTGCCTGGGAGCCTCTTTCAGCATTATGGGAGAGGTCCAGTTCGATCAGACTGGCTGCTTCTTTGTGTTCGCAGCAACCATGCTGAGAGGAGTCAAGTCCATCCAGCAGAGTGAGTACCGCTTTCTCTGCATCACTGTCCCGTTTTGCCATGCTGGGAAGCTGACATGTTGTTTTGTCCCGTTGCTAAAGAAAACAATAACCCAACTGACATCAGGGAGCATTTTAGACACTGCAGCCGTCTGCGGTCCTGGAACTTCTTAGAAATTTGGTGATTCACTTCTCCGTTCATAAACGCACCCTAGCATTAAGGTGGAATGGGACATTGGCTGGTTTTTCAGTTGCTAGGGGAACGTGATAAATAAACACATATGTTTTTGTGGTATGCCCCAGTGGCTGGCTGATCTGTTGTATGTTTATGTTGGTTTCTAATATAAACTTTAATTTCATTATGAAGATGATTTTATCTTCTTTACATTTGCTGCTCAGGTTTCGATTCACTGAATAAGCTTTTGGTACAGTCAACATTTCAGAAAATCCACCACAAACTGAGAAGTTTTTGAATTGCAAATCAGTGAGGTTCTTCTCTGCAGTCCTGTGTGTCCCTCACTCTCTAACTTTCCTATCTAGCTATAAAGACCTAAAATGCCCCCAAAATAATAATAAAGGCCAGATTGTTGCTTGATTTTGTTAAATCTTCAAAAGATTCTTAAGAGAACTTTAAGGTTCGTGATTGGATTATGTAAATGAGGTAAAAATGAATGGCTTTCAGTTGAAAAAACATGCGAGAGATTCCTTTCTTAGATTGATGTCATGTGGACTAACTTTTGCCCTCGCTGCATTTGTCCGGTGTACACATTCACCTAATGTTCTGAGCTCTCACTGGAGTTTTCATTACATAAATTGCTTTAAAGCTGCAAACCGATTGCGTCACAGATCGGTAGCTTAGCTTCTGCAACGTCATCAGTCTTCATAAGAATGTGGTTGTCAGAGAGGGACAAAAAGAGTCTCTAAACACATGTATAAAGAGAGGCCCTGTCTTTAGTCTGTTGCAGAAGCAGACATGCAGGTTGCTCAGAGGAATGTAATGCTGCACACTTTGTTCCTGGTGGAGCAGAGTTGCAGGCACGCTCATAACCACAGGGGTCATCACTTTAAATCCCTTCTTAACAAATTGCAGATGTTTTTTGCTTGTTGCTTTGTTTAAATGTTGGAAGGAAAATGTAGGTCCTGCTTTTGCTTTTGGGATGTAAGATGTAAACGATGACCTGAACATTTTATTTTTAATCATGGCTAAAATTTTATGCCCTCAGATGTTGTCTCATGTTTCAAGAAGCTATTTTAAGCCTCTTACACATGTTGTTGCAACAGTTTATTTTTGTACTCTGACACACTTTGTTAGGGCATTTTTTAAAAACATTCAGCATTTAGAGTTTTGTTTTGTTGTTTAACAGTAATGTGTTTGATTTTCCATGACATCATGGCATATTACACAAATTTCCCAAAAAGGAGATTTGCATAATGAGCTTCTGACGTACTTTTCGCTCTCCTTTTGATGGACACATACGCACATAAAATCACACGGACCTGCTGTTATGAAAGTACTCCCTGTGTTTTTGCTAGGAAATATGTCTGAATCGATTGGTAGCAAAAGTATCTTTTGTAATGGGCAATGTTACAGTAATACAGATTTTTTTTTTGTTGCCTGTTGCAGCTGCTCTCACACATCATGGTAACTACATAGACTGTATATAAAGGCTGGACATAACTACCACACTGGACTAATTTTAAAGGCTCTAGGTTAGCATTTGGCCCCTGTCACGTGAGCCAGACCTGACCAAATATGGACGAGAGAGTGGAGCATTAACCTGTCAGTTAGTGCTAGCAGGCTCTGTTAGCATGCTATGCCCATACAGCATTCTGCTGCAACACACTGATAGAGATATTTGCTAATTAGACTAATAAAGCACTAATTTTCCACTTACCACAGCTGATGCACAAGCTTCTGGGATGCTCTGCACCTCATAGCAAACCAAAACATTAGTAGACTTTTAAACGTGTTCCAAAAAGTAGGAACAGCACAAGCATGGTGTAAAAGCTCCAGCTCAGTGAGGCACAGCAGATAATCATCACCTGTCTGCGATGTTATGTAAATAAAAACTATGAAATGTATCTGGCTATATCAGGCTGTAAACATGTGGTTTAGTGTTGTAATTTTCAGCAAGTTTTGGCAGTCTATTGGAATGAACTGCTTTAAGTGGTCGTTTAAGGAACTTCACTTCAGTGTTGACTTCCTTTTCCAGCTTGCTTAAAACACACATTATTACATTTTGACAGACTGAAGGGTAATAGCCATTTGAAGTGTGTGTGTGTGTGTGTGTGTGTGTGTGTGTGTGTGTGTGTGTGTGTGTGTGTGTGTGTGTGTGTGTGTGTGTGTGTGTGTGTGTGTGTGTGTGGCATTGCTGTTACAACAGATGCAGCTGTCACAGAGAGATTACAGATGTAAATATAAAGTAAACCAGATAAACTAATTCTCCCTGAATGAGTACAGATCAGGACATTGATGTGACTAGATAAGCTTGAAGTGTTTCCTCTTTCTATTGCAAAGCCTCTGCGTACTTTCATTTGTATACATGTCTTTTCTGTATACGCAACTCTTTATGTGCTGGGGTGGGGGTTTGTCGTCACCAGTCTCATCAGACCGTTGATGCACCTGCAGCTACACGTTGGTGTTATTGTGCAGCATCTCCAGCACTTGTGACACCGCTAGCTGTGCCTCAGTATCTTTACTTTGACACAGCTGGGCAGTGCTTAGTTTTCTGTTTTCTGTATGGGAATACGTGTGTTCTGTTTGTAACTGCTGTGGACATTTGTCTGTTTTTATAGGTATTTTACTTCAGGAGGAAAAGATTAACTCCGTGTTCCTGCTGTACCTGATGTCCATTCCCAGTTTCTGCATCTTGGCCATAGCTGCTCTCGCCTTGGAAAACTGGGCCATGCTTGAGTCGCCGCTTCATTACGACCGCCACCTGTGGGTCTTCATCTTGCTCAGCTGCCTGGGCTCGGTCATGTACAACTTGGCCAGCTGCTGCGTCATCACGCTCACCTCGGCGGTCACTCTGCACATCCTCGGCAACCTTAGCGTGGTGGGAAACCTGCTGTTGTCTCAACTGCTCTTCGGCAGCGAACTGTCAGCCCTGAGCTGTGCTGGCGCAGTGCTCACGTTGTCTGGCATGCTCATCTATCAGAACTCAGAATTTATCATTAGCTACCTGGATGCACGCAGGGCCAAAGCAAAAGGCTCCGTACGAGTGGATTTTCACAGTGCACGTGGAGAAGACTCGGTTAAAGCTAGTGCGTCTGATAAAACATATCATCCCCATCATCAGGGCACAGACAGAAAACAGGAAGACAAAATGGACTGAAAAGAAAAGAGGAGTTGTACCCTAGTGTGTGACTTTATACAGCTATAGTGTCGCCAACAGTGACAGATGTTTTTTAAAAAAATTTTTGACTTCCTCACTGTGCCACTTTATTTATCTCCTATTCACACAGAACTGGAGTCTGCAGAGAGGAAAAGTTGCCTTTTTGCATTAGTAGTACTATTATTATTATTTATTTATATTTCTTTGGTTCACAATGAAGGTAACATTTTTTTTTTTTTTTTGCCCTTATCCGTGTCACATATAGCCTATAGCGGTATATGCATGCATGAGCACACTGAACTCTTTGATACCTCATCAGGTATTCACACTGTCACTCTTACTACTCCACTGTGAAAATGTTCTCGTATCCAGAGGGCTTTAATCAACGTTTTGGGTGTCTGTTGTGGATATTATCCGCTATAGTAAAGCCTCATAGATTGGGGGGGGGGGGGGCGGTGGCGGTGCCTGTGCCTCAGATCTGAGCGGGCACAATTTGTAATAAAAAGCTATATTTATGGTACTGTTACCTGAGACTCTCCCGGCCCTGTTGTGGTAAGGGACTGGGTGTTTTTGGCAGCTTTTTTATGTAGACATGTAATGTGGGTAGCTTGTTAAATAAAGGCACTGCTGTTGTTAGTGTTGGTAAGTTACGAGTATGGATAGAGCTGACACTTCTGTGAAATGCCACATCACATTTCCTCTCCTGAAGCACATTTTTAATAAGAGGCTGTGTTTCGTCCTACTATAGGAACGTCAGTGTGGCTTTCCACTTCAGGCCTAAATTTTGTTCTCGCACCAACCTGAAAAGACGGTCTCTGTAGAGCTAGTCCAATTATTTCCAACTTTTACAACGGCGCACTGATAATTAGGTTCACAAGGCCTCTAAGGAGTGTCACTCAACCTTAGCTGGCTTTTCCCTCTGGAAGACCCGAGGAGGGAAAAAAAAAAGACTTGAGATGTACTTTAAGGTCGCTTCGTAAATCCTAACCTTTGTGTCATTGTTAAGCCAGCACGTCTTAGAGAAACTGACTTCTTTTAAAAAGTGTTCCGTTTTCACTCTCAGTATTTAAAAAGCATCTTATTATGACATATTTTAGCCCCCCTCTGATATTTATATGAAAGAAAATATTTATTTTTTAGGGCCTTAGCAATAAGGGGGGGTTTAATGCTGTGGAATTTGGTCCTCAAGTGTCTTGCAGCTGTATACATGTAAAGTTTGAGTGTGTTAAAGCAGACTCTTGCATGCTTTTGCTCCAGAAAGCATCCAAAATGTCCTCGGATGCTTGTTGCACACCTTCCTACATGCACGGTATGCCAAATGTTTACTTTAAAGCTTTTTTTTTGTCTTGTGAAACCTGTTCTGTCAGTGACCAGATACGACCAATGCTCACGTACAGTGTGAGCTCTCAAAAGATGAAAACAACAAAGCCCTGCGTGGAAAAAGGCTCAATATGACACACCAGTTTTTTCAGCATGTTTCACCGTAAGAATAAAAGCAAACGACGCCGCATGTTGATTCAGCTGAATAACATTTCAAGGATGTCATTCATGAAAATTACTCAAAACGTGTAAGATGCTTTTATAATTCCATGATTAGTTGAAAATGGTTGCATTTAATTTCTTTTGCAGTGTGTATGGTTTTACTGGTTTTATATTTCTTAATAACAGCACTCACATTTAAAAGTGATGTTCAACAGCTCATTTCACTGGTTTTAGGCTACTGTACTGAATACCTCAGCTCTTAAACAGGACTTATGCCCCCTTGCGTTCATAGGACTGAGATCAAGCAGCTTTTCAATAGTCATAAAGAAACCACAGCGAGGAAGATCGATCACAGATAAAATAGTTCATATATACATTTTGACAATTTAATAATCGGTAAGCTATAGTTGGTTTGCAGGTTTATGATCTAATTTCACAGTCTCAGCTCTGTTTGGCAGGTTTGGCTACTTGTTCTTGTCATGTTTGAGAAGATTATAAGTCTGGAGAAGATAAAAAAAACAATGCAATTGTTGCATTGACACGGTACGAAGACGCCGCTTAAAAAAAGTCTACAGTTCCTGTGTGCATACTGGGTTTGATTGTTTGCAAAGTTAGTTGGATGTAAATAGTTATTTTATTTTGTTATGTATTTTATAGTCATATGACTGGTTGAAACTATACTGGTTCAGGAATGAAATGTCTGCCTCATGCCTTATTTGGACATACTGTAGATGAGAATGCAGTTTTGATGAATGCTGTAGGTGTTTTTCTTGTTTACGGGCAAAGATACGGCTCATCCATGTACACGTGACCTGCAAATGTATGAAAAGAAAAAAATGGACTGGTATAATAAAATAACAAAACCAAACACCTCATTTCTGAATTGCCTTGTTTTTGAAACTGCATTCATATCTGAAATGAATTCAACACCACCTTCCTGTTTTGTGGTTAGAGAGACCAACCACATCCTTTGTAATCGATGTAATTATATGCTTAGGTTGGGTAACTGAGTTTAAACTGAATTCTTAACACAGTCTAACTCTATCTTAGAAGACATTAGCATTTTAAACTATTGTAAATACATTTATTGGATACTTTATTAGCCACACCTTGCTAGTACTGTGTTGGACTCCCTTTTCCTTTCAGAACTGCATTAATTCTTCATGATATAGATTCAACAAGGTGCTGTAAACATTCCTCTGAGATTTTAGTTCCTATCGATATGATTGCATCACAGAGTTACTGCAGGATTGTCATCTAAACATCCATGATGTGAATGAGGGGGATGGCCGTGATCAGCCATACACTGGTAGGCTGTGTTGTTGGTGCGAAGTGGCTCAAAATGTGCCAAGAAAATGTCCACCACACCGTTATACCGGTAGCAGCAGCCTGAACCATTAAAACAAGTCAGGATAGATCCATGCTTTCATGTTGTTTACACAAAACCACGACTCATCAGACCAGGCAACGTTTTTCATATTTGCTGTTGTCCATGTTTGACGAGGCCGTGGCATCAGTATCCTGTTCTTAGCTCACAGTAGTGGCAGCCTGTGTGGTCTTCTGCTGTTGTAGCCCATCTGATATAAGATCTGATATGTCATGTGTAGTCACAGGTGCCTTGCTGCATACCTTGGCTGTAACAAGTGGTTATTTTTGTTACAGTTGCCTTCTTATCAGCTCAAACAGTCTGCCCATTCTCCCTCCTCCTCTGGCACCCACAAGGCATTTTTGCCCAAGAACAGCCACTCGCTGGATATTTTCTACTTTTTTTGGACTGTTCTCTGTAAACCCTAGAGATGGATTTATGGGAAAATCCCAGCAGATCAGCAGTTTCTGAAATACTCAGACAAGTCTGTCTGCCACCAACAATGTTCTTATATCAACTTTTATTGCCTTTCTTCCTGATTCTGAAGCTCGGTTTGAACTTCAGCAGGTCGTCTTCATCATGTCTAAAGACACTGGACTGCTATCGCGTGATTGGCTGATTAGATATTTGCATTGATAAGCAGCTATAGAGGTGCACCTAACAAAGTGGGGGGTGAGTATCATTAAGGTCCTCAGCAACTTTCTGATATGTGCAGTTCACTGATTGAGAAATGAGTAACAGATAGAATAGAGTCTGTGAAGGTTCTCAGTCATCCAGGTCATCGTAGTCTAAGGAGCTTGGAAAGAAAAGCGTCTGGACTTCTTTGAGTTGCTTGAAGACGTTTCAGCTCTCATCCGAGAAGCTTCTTCAGTTCTAAGGGTCAATAGTGGAGAGTCCCAGATTTAAACCCAGTGGGAGTTTCCCCCCAAATAGGGACAAAGGACCCCCTGATGATCCTCTACCTAATCACATGAGCCAAGGTGTGTAAGCAGGTGTGGGTCCCAATCAGCCAGGGTTTCGGGTGAGCTCATTGTGAAACCTGGCCCCACCCTATCATGTGATTTCCTGAGGTCAGATGGCCCAGGATGTGAGTGGGTGTTAAGGCGTCTGGGGAGGGAACTCAAAACTGGATTATAGATGGCAGAGAGTTGGTGTCATAAACCACCGCCTCTGTTCAAAGATGGTCGCTCACAGTGGACGTAAATGGCTTCTTTCACTCCTCTTTCAAACCATCTGTCCTCTCTGTCCTAAATGTGAATATTGGCATCCTCGAAAAAGTGACCTTTGTCCTTTAGATGCAGATGAACTGCTGAGTCTTGTCCTGTGGAGGTGGCTCTTCTGTGTTGTGCCATGCGCTTGTGAAGTGGCTGTTTGGTCTCTCCGGTGTAGAGGTCTGGGCATTCCTCGCTGCACTGTACAGCATACACCACATTGTTAAGTTTGTGTTTAGGAGTTTTGTCTTTCGGGTGAACCAGTTTTTGTCTGAGCGTGTTGCTGGGTCTGAAGTACACCGGCTACATAGGGGATGACAATGTTGTTGCGTCTGTCCTTCTTATCCTCCCTCGCTGGTGTCTGATCTTCTTTTCTGTGCATCTTTGCTGACTTTATCAATGCCCATTTAGGATAACCGCATGTTTTAAGTGCTTCCTTTACATGTGTGTGTTCCTTCTTTTTCCCTTCAGGCTTAGAGGGAACATGTTCTGCCTGGTGGTGTAGGGTCCTAATTACTCCAAGTTTGTGTTCCAGATGGAGGTACTGGTCCGTGTGTGTGGGCTTCCGGTAAACTTCGATGTTGAGGTTGCCATTCTCTTCAATGTGCACAGCGCAGTCCAGGAAAGGCAAACAGTCGTCCTTTGTGTCTTCCCTGGTGAACTTGATGTTTTTATCCACAGCGTTAATGTGCGCAGTGAAGGATTCCACTTCTTATGTCTTGATTTTGACCCAGGTGTTGTCTACATATCTGTACCAGTGGCTGGGTACTCTCCCTTTAAAAGAGCCAAGAGCCTTTCTTTCCCCTTCCTCCATGTAAAGGTTGGCTGCAATAGGTGACAGCCATGGTTTGTCTGTAGAAACCCTCGTTGTATTTTTGTCCCTCTTTGGGGGGATACTCCCACTGGGTTTAAATCTGGGACTCTCCAGATTTAACCTTAGATTTGACCATTTGACCTTAGAACTGAAGAAGCTTCTCGGATGAGAGGTGAAACATCTTCAAGCAACTCAAAGAAGTCCAGACGCTTTTCTTTCCAAGCTCCTTAGATAGAATAGAGCTGGAACTAATTTTTATTACTGATTCAAGATCCACTGATTAGAAGATTTGAAAACTTTGAATCAGTTTGTATAACTTTAGCAAAACCCAGCTTTTCCTGCAGCATGAAAAAAAAAAACCTGCTGGGGAAATAAGGCCTGAGCCACCTCATGTTGGTGCTTTCTCACTTCGAGGACATTTTGAAGCAGTTATGCATGCTCACCACTGGATGGAGCACTTTGTGTGCTTTGTGATTTAATGGCACCATATCTTAGGCTCTAAAACTTTTCAAACACTTAACAGAGTCACAGCTGAAGTTGAGCATATTTTTTTAAGCTGTTTTCTCCCAGACGCTTGTTTGTATCCGTTTCTGTGTGTCTGCACTCCGTCCTCCTTTACAGACATTCTGACTTCTGTAAACAAAGTCCAGTGGTCATACTTTTGCCTCAATAAGGCAGTGCTCCTCACTTTTTTTTGCCACTGTTAACTCCTTATTTTCCACCCCGATGATTCGTCTGGAGCACTCCAGTAGAGCTATGGTCAAAGTTTATATGAGGTTATGCACCATAAATTTTCACATGGCATCATCCAGAATCCACTAACAAGAGGAGGAGGGACTCTTCTGAAGGTGACAGAGATGGATGGACCAGGACCTGATGTGTTTCTTTCTTCTCCTCCTCCTCCTCTTTCATCCCTTTTTGGGTGGTTCGTGTAAGCAATCTGCACTCTCTCTCCAAACATGCATCCTTACGAAGCGCTGCAGTGTGAGGTGTGATGTCAAGGCTGAGCTCCCACAGCTCCCCAGAGAACTTTAAAGGAGGAGCAAGGAGAGGAGCAAGGCGTGCTGACTCCTAAAGATCGCCACAAAACGCACCCTGAAACAGGTGAGTCACACCAAACCTCAGCAGCCGTCAACCCCTAATCTGAATCTCTAATTTTCACAGTCTTGTTTCTTTGTGCTTCCCATGTTGTGTCATTGAGTACTAGATTTTTCCAGTGTCTCAGCACATAGTTGCACGCTGTTATCAGATTCTTTTAGCAATGCTTGCTACATTACTATATTTGTACGTGTTTTTCCCGCCTCTGTGCCGTAGTCAGGCATCTGCTGCGATAAACTGAGACGTCCTTCTGTGTCGGCAAAGGCTCACAGAGTAGTTTGTATTAGAATTACTGATTGCATGCAGACGAATTCTTCAGATCTATCTGTAAAACCTGTGCTTTATTTTTACTGTAAACAGTGAGCACCATCTGGCTTGGTTGGTCAGAAATAATTCAAGTATTTTTAATCCTGTGTCAGTGATTAACTTTGGATTATTACGGCGAAGTTGTTGCTAAAAAACAACAACCAAAAAACCCAGAAAGTCAAGAATTATTTCAGTATGTGTTAGGACAGCTCTGTTATCATACAGCCAGGTTCACGTGTCAGACATGGAGTCAAAAACTGATGGCAAATCATCGCTAACCAGTGAAGAACTGGCTGCTATTGAGGATGAAGATGTTCTCAACAAGATGGTGAGTGAGTTATAGGTGGCTTCAGCCAATTAAATTATCCATATCACATCTATGCAAAGAAAAAGCAGTGAGATAATTGTTGTCTCGTTTCCATTTTGCCATCCTGTGTGTTCTAAACTGTGTAATTGCTGACATTTAAATTCAGTTTTATTGATACAGCACCAAATCACAACAACAGTCACCTCAAGATGCTTTATATTATAAGATAAACGTCCTACAGTATCAAAGAGACATGACCAGCTGGGTGTTGAAAGGAAAGGAAAGGAAAGGAAAGGAAAGGAAAGGAAAGGAAAGGAAAGGAAAGGAAAGGGAGACAGGACAAAACTATGGGAACGAGAAGATCAATTTTAATGACATAAAGCAGTGACGAATAAACACAAGGAGAATGAAAACGGGTGAGCAGAAAAGAAACGCTCAGTGCTCATCATGGGAAGTCAACATCCTGAGGCTATAGCAGCATAACTATGACATAATTAAGGATCACCTGATCCAGCTTGCCATTATAAGCTTGTTGTGATCCTCATCTTAAAACTATGGTGTCTGTCTCCTGAATCCAAACTGGGAGCTGGTTCCACAGGCGAGGGGCCTGATAGCTGAAGTCTCTGCCTTCTACTTTTAGAAACTCTACACTGTATTTGATGTAATGCAATGTTTTAAATGATTTTCACTCAGTTTTCTGCTTTAGTTTAGTAAATTTTGGGGGGATTTCTATCAATTTCAATTCAAGTTGAAATTAAAACCTGTGTCGTTAACTTATTTCTTTTTTTTTGTTTTGTTTTTTTGTTAAGTGACAATGCTAAGTTTCACTCATTGTGTGTAACTTAAACTTAAACTGTAACTTAAATCTGTTGGGTTGATCTGAGTTGTTAACTTAATTGAATTAAATCACATGTTACAAGTTGACATAACAATGATCTTTTTTGGGAACCACAAAAACACTTATATGTGCGGAGAATGATTTTAAATTCAGTTCAATAATTATTTTATTTCTGGTTTAAATCTGGGCCAATGATGAGAAGCTAATATGGGCAAAATATTAAATATGATGTCCCTCTCTCTCCTGGGAGAATAACTGCAGCACTTTGGATTAATTGAAGGCTTTTTAGGGAGCTTTCAAAACAGTCTGATAATAATGAATCACAGTAGTCCAGCTGAGAAGTAAAAAATGTGTGGGCTAGTTTTTCAGCATCGCTCTGGATGGCACAGACGACAAAAAGCAGTCCTACATATTTGTTTAATGTGCGCGCTGAATACATATCCTGGTCAGAAAAACAACTCCAAGATTCCTCACAGTGTTACTAGAAGCCAAAGTAATGACATTACTTAGGACCAAGTATCCTCAGTTTTGTTCAGATTTACAAGACATGCCTGCAGCCACATAAAAATATTCTGAAAGACCGGATTACAAGGTGGTTTATAATATTTTTTCTTTATATTGTTTCTTTACCTGTAATTATATTTTTAGCTCGACAACACCTCAGATTTTGAAGAGAGACGGATGATCCGTTCTGTATTAAGGGATCTCCTGAAGAAAAAAAGAGGTGAAATCTCAGGAAAACTTTGACAGCTCTGTCAAATAGTGAGGGGAAGTGCTATAATCATGACTCATTTGGTGCTTTGCTTTCCTTTTTCTTTCTTTAAATTGCCTATCATCAGAAAAACGGGAGCAGGAGCGAGGGTTAAGGCAGCAAAACCTAAGACAGCAAGGTCTGAGCAAAGTGGGAACGACAGGCGGGACCATTAGCATAGGAAGAGCATCCATGAACCAGCAGCCGCCAATAAACAGTAACTGTGAACCCCTTAATGTTTGTTAATGCATCATCCTGCACTTCAGTTTTAATAATTTTTACACTTTAATTCTCTTCATCATTTTAGAACCAAGCAGCCAGCCATCTCCATCAGCATCTTCTCCCTTTAACAGGACAGGAGGCAGGTGAGTCACATGCGAGGCGGTGTAGGTGAACATTTTTGCAAAAAGAGGATTAAAGAACAATCATCTGCTTCTTTGATATAGGCATGATGCTTCAGCTCAATGAGCGGGAAAATGCTCAAAGCATTTGCCATGTGAAAAAATGAGGTGACCCATACTTTTGTGTCTTTGTTTCCTCTCCTCAGCAAGGCCAGTTCTGCTGCTGCTGCTCCTCCTGCACCCAACGCTAAGAATGTCAAACAGATGCTTCTGGACTGGTGCAGGGCCAAAACAGAGCCATATGAGGTAAATCTGCCCTACCTCACTCTGTCTATGAATTATTGCCCCGTGGAGCTACACATAGCCCTGACTCTTATGTTCCTCTTGCTGCCACTTTTCCCTCTAAACTTATTCCGCTCTGGTATGAAACAGGGGGTGGACATTCAGAACTTCTCCTCCAGCTGGAAAGACGGCATTGCCTTTTGCGCCCTGGTGCACCGCTTCTTCCCTGACGCTTTCGAGTACTCCATCCTCAACCCCAACAAGCCCAAGGAAAACTTCCAGCTGGCTTTCAGCACTGCGGAGTGAGCTCTCCTTCCTTATATGTCCTATCTGCAAAAACTCAAGCTTTGAATTATAAATAACAAAGTAACTTTACACTTACATTGTTTCTCTCAAGTCATTTTTCACTGACATTTGCACTTTCTGCAGGAGGCTGGCAGGCTGCCCCCCTCTGCTGGATGCTGATGACTTAGTCCGGATGAACGAGCCCGACTGGAAATGCGTGTACACATATATCCAGGAGTTTTACCGCTGTCTGGTGGAAAAAGGCCTGGTTAAAACCAAGAAGCGGCCATAGACTCAGAACCTTCGGGAGTTGCTGTGATTACATTTTTTACAAATATTACACACATTACAGCAAGCTGATGTCAAAAGGGACAATGTTGTGTGCTTTTTTCAACTAAATATTTACATCTCGTCTCCGATCACATCTGGCTCATGCATCACTCGAATGTGCCAAATGTGTAGTATTCATATTGGTTTGTGTGTGTTAGCAGGGGCTTGTGGGTGTCTGTGCTCTCAGTGGACAGCTGGCGCTTTGGATCAGTACATTCCAGTGAGATTACACATGTGTATTAATCCCACAGTCACAGGGAGATTCTGGGAACAACTTTTATGATGATGCTGTTAAGGGCCAGAGAGTGTAAGCACTGTGATCCATTTAATAAATATTAGTTCCATTATATGTGTTGTACCCCATACTGTTATATTGATAAAAATGGTACTAAAGCATTTCCCTGATGCCATTTTCTCCAGCAGCTGGTGGTGTGCTGGATACTTTAATGAACAGCTTACAATTTGCCTTTACATGGGGCATGGAGTTTAAAAGATGTGGGCTGTCTGCGGCTCTGACTATCTCACCTTTAAAAATTGTGATCAGAACTTAATATATATACATTATGGCCATGAAAGGTAATGATTGTACAGCCTACATCTTTACAAACTTCAAAAAACAGAATTGGGTACACAAGTTTGAATTTATTCTGGATTGTCCCTAAGCCACACATGATCAACAATGTCTTTAAACTTGACAAGTCCAAGGCCTGTTAACTTCTCATTAGTGATCATGATTGACTACGACTGGTAGTTTGTCTGGCAGCATAAAGGATTTATTTGATAGGATCAATACTCAGAATATTGAGAAAGTCTAAAGATGGAGAATTGCCAATTTGCACAAGTTAGGAAGGTTTTTTTGAGCCATTTCTAAGCAACTGCAGATTCCAAGATCATCAGTTCAAACAACTGTATACAAATACGAGTTATTCTGATATGTCACCACTTTGCATAGATGTGGAAGAAGATGAGAGGAAGTTGGTCAGCATTTTCAGGAACAATCCAGGAACATGTGAGGCTCAGCCTGCCTGCCAAGCCATAAACTGGAAACTGCTGAGAAAACCAGCATCACTATCCACACTGAAAGGTGTTTTACATCGCCATGGAGATAGAGGATGCTGACCAAGAAAGAAGCCCCTGCTCCAAAATCAACACCTTCAAGCTTGACTGAAATCTGCAGATCCCCACATGGACAAGGAAAATGCCTTATGAAGAAAAAAATGTATTATCAGACAAGACCGAGATAGAGCAGTGACAAAGAGCAGTGTTTGGAGTAAAGGTAAAGCTTCCACACTTACCAGCTTTTAAGCATGGTGGTGTTAGCATAATGCTCTGAGGCTGTTCTGCTGCCAGTCGTACTGGTACGTTGCACAAAGTGGATGGAATATTGAAGGAGAAGAACAACCTCCAAATTTTTCACCTTCACCTCAAATCAGCAGGTGGATCATTGAACAGTTGATGGTTCCAACAGCACAGTGATCCCAAACACATCAAAACAGGTTTTTGAATGGATAACGCAGACTTATACTAAGCTTCTGGAGCGGCCTTCCCACAGCCCTGATCTCAACCCTATTGAAAATTTGTCGACTATGCTTAAAAGCCGGGTCCAGGCAAGGAAACCAACTAATTTAAACAAACTCTACCAGTTCTGCTAAGAAGAGTGATGAAATATCCAGCCAGAACTGTGGCAGAAGCTTGTTAAGCTTAAGCTTAGCAGCTTGCTGAGAATCCCTGTACAAAATATTAGTGGGGTATATATTTGAATCTGTGTGGATCAGAAAAAAATATAAAATTAAGTCAAACTTGTGCACCCAATTCTTAATTTTTAGAGTCTTTTTCCATCCAGGAAAAAGAACAGTACAAAGAAATCATTAAAAGCCCCAAATTACCATGACATTCATGCTCATGCTGAGTGGATGTAAACTCCTGATCACAAATGTTCCCTTTTTCTTGCTGTGATGTTTCTTATGATGCCTCACACTTTATTTTCTGGAATCTCTTGTATGTTCACAAGAGATTTTCTGATGTGCATTTAAATTCAGTCCAGCACAATCTGTAGAATAATTTTCATACCTTGCAAAGAATCCAAACTAAAGGCTTTATTAAATGCTCTTTTAGAGAAAATGTTGTATGTAGTCAGTTTGGTTTGAATGCATTGTCACTGTATAGACTGGCCCTACTACCGGCCCAAACAGTAATAACAGTACTTTTGAGGTACTGTGTTTTCTGTTGAGACATGGTTGTTTTGTGCAGTTGTTTACTGCGCAAGGTTGTGTGTATTAAGGAATATAATACAAACGTAAAAAAAAATGCAAAGTCACAAACATTATACATCAAAATTCTGTTTCTTGATATGCTCGACAAAAGAGCTCGGCATAAACACAATCAGTTGCTATTAACGCTTATTATTTTTGTTCGTTTAATGGATTGTTGTGCTGTACATAATATTACATAATATTACCAGCTGCCAGTGCCCAAAGTGAAATTTAAATATTGACATATGGATCAATTCGTGCTATCAGTGACGCACTAATGTCAGATTAATGCGTCAGTGATAGGACAGATGCTCAGTTATTTCTGGCCGACTGCACTTTGGCAGCTGAATTTTGTTTTGCCTGCCCTGCTCTGCCCACCCCCGGGTGCTCATGCTTTTATCTAGGGTGTATGTGTGATGGAGAGAGAGAAGGAGAGGGTGTGTGCTGGGAAGAGAGAGAGGGAAATTGAGGCGCTGGGTCGGTGTAAGACTGCTGTGCAGGAGGTGCAGGCGGGATGCTGACTACAAAGTGCACAGCTGCACCGGCGAACTGCGCGAGGTAGCCAGAGGCAGCGATAGTAAGTAGGATGAGGTATAATCAGCTGCTGTATCACGGCACAGGCATCAACATGCAAGAGTCCGGGCGCATCAACCGTGACCGTTTTCTATCCTGACTGCCCGGCGGCGGCGCAGGCTGCACCGTGACGAGACGATCCACGGTACCGACGGGTCGCATCAGCCCTGCAGACCGGACGAGACTGTCTCCGGACATCATCGATTTTACTCTGTGACAGCCAGCTCACGTTCATAAGTGTGCGAGAAAAGAAGAAGAAGAGGACTGATGAATGTGTGAGCTCACCTTTTCATTCACCTTGGAAATATAACAACGCAAAGGTAATTTTCTCCCCTCACAGGGTCAGTGAGCCTGAACAGCCGCTGTCTTTGTGTTTGTCTTGGTCGCACCTGTAAAACTGCGTTTTTTTGTTGTTGTTGTTGTTTTCTATAAGTCTCTTACCTTTGTATATAACGGAGCTGTCATCCAGACTTGCAGCCTCATGGGGGGGGGGGGGGGGGGGGGGGGGGGGGGGCGGTGCATATGTGAAAGGCCCACCGGCACCGGGTTTTAAGCTCCAAAAGTTTCCTCTTGACTTCAAACCTGTGTGATCGCTATTACTCACAGCTCTGTTTCACGGGTTATTGCTGTGATCACGTGAATTTCTCAGTTACAAAGATGTCCTCATTTGAACGTCATTCATTATTAACAGAGGTGTATCATTTATGAGTGGAAGGACTTTAAACAAAATGGAGGGAGGCACCTGTCCTTCTTATGTCAGGCATCCTCTTTCTTGTAACCACAGGTGTAGATTTTAGGGTTGAACACATTTGACTCCATAAATAAAATCAGAGAAAATGCCTCTAAAATCTTTTTTTTTTTTTCCCCAGCAATGCTTCATTCTTTTACTCTGGAAATATTATTTATCCCTGCAATATCCAAAGCTCACAACACTGGATCTTTTCTCCTAAATGTAATTAATCCCACTGAGCCCACAAACACACACCCTGTTTTGATGTCAGTCAGAAGCTGCAAAGCTTGACTTCTGATAATTTGCCGGAGCTCAGAAAGAAATGATGAGGATGAGGTCTAATGTTAGGACATTAAAAATGTTGTTAGTTTATTAAATAACCTTAAGTTTGTGTCATTTGTTATTTTCGGTAAGTCTCAATAACATAGCCAAGAAAAAAAACGATTGTATAAAATGTGCAGGAAGTTTTGAATGTGGATTTATTAGTGAATCTGTGAAAAGATAAGAGGTGTGCATTTACTTTACTCCAAAGAAAAGGCACAGAAGTAGCCTGATATCATGCAAACTGTCAACTTGTTAAGCATCAAGATCCAGGCAGAAACAAAGGAGTGGAGTGCAGGAGAGTAAATGTGTCCACTCACCAGAGATGAGCTCATATCTATCTATGCATGTATATATATATATACAAAATTGAGACAAAAAGCCTGAAAGACTCACTGCATTATATTCCAGGAGGCTGTTGTAAATTGTTATTTGTGGGGTTAGTTTTGACATTTCTAAACAGAAAGAAACAAATTGGAGCATTAAAATCACCAGAATGCAGGAAATGAAGTGTACAATGCTTCAAATTTCCTAGGGGACTAACACGTACCCCAGGTTAATGTGTCCCCTCCTGAATATTCAAGCGGAACTGACACCTACGCTTGTGACCCACAGCATCTGTTGACATTGCCTGATGTGCTTCATGATTTGCAGCTGTGTCCGATCCCCTTTGCTTCCCTTCTGACTGAACTCAAATCTTAAAGTGAGAGATTACAAAAAGCAGCGTGCTCTAAAAGCACATTACAGCCCTATTCCTTATCTAAATAACCACTAACAATCTTTTCTTTTGCTTTGTAAGAGGGTCAGGGGCTAATTAACTTTGCTTAGCAGCTAGGGTGTAATCCAGGACGCAGCAGGCCTAAAGTTAGTTCCTTAGCCCAGTTGCCTAGTCATGATAACATCATCAGTGACGCCAAGGGAGCATGATTTGGACAGGTACTCAAAATAATGTAATACTCTTTCTCATTTTCCACTCACTGCAGGCACTTCTTTTGCTCTTCCAATTGTGTGCTGACAAGCAATGTTGTGCCTTTTTTACATTCTGCAAGCAGAGTCACTGTGATTTCTTTTTCCTTTAAACACCATTAAGAAAAATGTCATAAACACGATGTTACAGGTTGATGGATCGCCTGCCACAGAAACAAGTTGGCACGGACCCTTGTGGCCATAAAGTACAGCCTGGAAACTGTTCATTAATTGGAGCTGGTCTGGATTTACCTCCACAACTCCAAACACAGGAAGCACCTCTAAGCAGCCAGTCGGAAAAGCTCAAGAAAAAGTCTGGATTGAATCCCATGCAGGTGGTCGTTATGCCAAAAAGGGGGACTGAGCAGATGCAGTCAGGGCAGACGAAACCTGCGTCTACTCCAGTAACACTGGCATGCATAAGCCGACCAAGGCCAACTGCTCTTGGAAATAAACCAAGGGGAACCAGAATTTCAGTGGAGCCATCCAACGAGATAGATTTGATCCCTATTTGCATCCCAGGACCTCAGAGTACAAACATACTCCTACACTCCCCAACAGATTCTTCATTGCCTCCTCACAGTCCTCATTCTCCCCATTGCCCTCAGCATTACCTGAACCCCACCCCCTGCCTTCCTCCACCACCACCACCATCCCCTCCTCCCCCTCCTCGCCAGCCATCACCTCACCTGCCCTCCAGCCTAAGCTTCAAGCCCAGCCTCAGCCCTCAGCCCCAGAAGACCCCCTCACCTGGAAGCTCAGCACAGAGCCAGATTCAGTCTGAGAAGCCAGGAGG
Source organism: Neolamprologus brichardi (assembly GCF_056152115.1). Taxonomy (NCBI): domain Eukaryota; kingdom Metazoa; phylum Chordata; class Actinopteri; order Cichliformes; family Cichlidae; genus Neolamprologus; species Neolamprologus brichardi. The sequence goes on along the minus strand of NC_142110.1, from coordinate 44,681,885 downwards.
AGAGAACAATGACTTCAGGTGAGAGAAACAATGTGTGTGGCTGTTTGCCCATTTTGTGTTGAAACACAGCTACAGATGCTGTCCTTCAGTCAGGGCTGATAAGAGAGCTGATGTGTGCCAGACCACATCACATAAATCACAGCAGCAAATTTCACTAAAAGCTTTTTGAACTGACAGAGTGACACGGCCACATTGTGTTGGTAGATTTCCCAGAGGCACTTCTGTTGTGTTTATTTATTTATTTAACCTTTATTTAATTAGAAGGTACCTTGAGATTAATACATCTTTTTCAACAAGGAGACCTGGCTGAGGAGGCGCACCATTATAAAATTAGAAATTATAAAATCAAATCTAACATGTTATACAAAGTAAAGCAAGTCAAAGTCAATAAGTAACACAATACAAAATATCAAGTTCAGTTTATGAATAGCAGTTGCAGTCTTTGGTTACAGAAGAACATATATGAGTGCTCTGAAGTCTCCCAGGGAGATAAAAGCTTTCAGCTTAATTGTCCTCTGAAGGTTATTCCAAGACCAAGGTGCAAAACGGGATACTCTCGTGTCCTATACTGTTCTGCCAAGTTCAGAAAAATCCTGAGTACCTGAGTAGTAAAAAGGAGCCACTAAGAGAAACGCAAATCATAGCAGCTGTTTAAAGGGGTTAGGAGTTTACACAGATAAGAAGGGAATTTACCCAGTATGGCTTTGTACATAAATTATGGTTGTCTCCTTAGGGTTAACGAAGGCCAGGGAAACAGACTATAAAGTACACAGTGATGTGTACCAGACAATAAAGTGTAAATACTACACATCATCTAAAAATGAAGTGCAGAGGTGGCAGCATGCATGTAAATAATGTCACCATATCCAAGTACATTTCAGAGTATAGCCTATGCAAATGTTTTCTTAATTGATCAATTAATACAGGCCCTATTTCAATAATAAAAACCAAGCCTGGCTTTCAGCTTTTTAGATTAGATTAGATAAAACTTTATTAATCCCTCGGGTAGGTTCCTCTGGGAAATTTGTTTTCCAAAAAGCACAGCACCGACAGAAGTTACAGAGTTAAGAATATTATATATATATATATATATATATATATATATATATACACACATATATAAATACAAAGATATATATAGATAAAATATACAAAGGGGATAAATAGAATAAATAGGAATAAAAATAAAAATAAAAATACAAGTGAATTGCACATTTCAAGTATGGAGTCTATTGCACTGCTGATTATTAACAAAAAGTATTGCACAAAAGGTATTGCACAGTGAAGTGGAGAGGCACTACAGCTTAGTTGTTCTTGTTTTCGCCAAGGGCTTAATATTCAGCACTAAAGGAAAGTTGGCATCCAACCAAATACCTCTCTCCTACGGTTCAAAGAACGACATTGTCTAAGATTTGAAAGTGATTTCTAGAAACCAACATGAGCTTTTTTAGGATTGTGAATGAATTTTAAACCTTTCAGTGATGCCTGCAATTCCTAAAAGTCATCACTCGTTTGAAACTCACAAACAGCCTAAATCACCGTAACGACTAAAGAGGAAATGAGGGTGTCATCTACATAAAGGTTCACGTTAGCTCTTTAGCTTGAGGCATATTCTTCCCAATGTTCTCAATTAAAAATAGAAAATAAAACAGGACCCAAAACTAAACCTTGGGGAATTCTGTTCTTTAGGAAACTTGAGTTGGCACACTGTGTTCTATATAAAGTGAAGCCCTGTAACTCAAACCAGTATCACTGAATCTGCCTAACAGTAACTCATTGTAAACAGAACCTAATGCCTTTGAAAGATCAGAAAAAAAGATAGCAGCACAATGCTCTGTCCTACTTAGGGAATTAATAATATCATTTGTTACCAAAACACTTGCTATTATGGTACTAAAACCCAATTTGAATGCAGACCTAGTTTGACTTAAGACTTAAGTCAGACAAATATTGTTTCAGGAGAGTGTTTATTTCAGAATCTAGAAATTTGGCAGGGTATAAAGTTTATATATTACTGGCAATAATTGTTTACATCTAAAAGGTGCCCAGTCTTAAATAAGAGGAGAACACAGGCTACTTTCCATATTTTAGTAACAACATTAGTCTGCAGACTCAGATGGGACAAAATGTAATTAATAAGCTCAGTATTAAAATCAGCTGCAAGCTTTACAAGATAAGCATCGATACCGTCAGGTCTAGTTGACATTTTTGGGGGTTAAATGGGTTTCAAAGCTTTACAGATTACAGCAGTAGAATGGGTTCTATAAACAAATGGATCCATTGATAAGGAAGTAAAAGACAGAAAAGACAAGATTCAAATTAGTGCTGACACTTATTTATAGCCTGTAGCACATTTAAACAACAGAATTTGACCTAAAGTGCTTTAGAGAAAGCCACAATTACATTCCAGGTAAAAAAAAAAAAAACTGTTTTAAAAAACATGAAATGCTGAAAACACTGTTTCGATGTGTTAACTCATTATTGTGAAAAAAAATAATCACAATGATTTAGTTTTCATTAAAATGTGTTTAGAATTTATAGGTTGATGATAATTTATATTATAAATCAGGACACACTGATCTCCTTACTTAAGCTACCCTTACAAGTTAAAAGTATCTGCAATACTATCCCTGTATTTTTCTGGTATCAGATCGATATCAAAATTTGCATTATCGCACAGCACTATTGTACATGTAAAACTAAAGGTTGGGCTTCAAATGTCTTAAAACGCCTTTTAAAAACATAATGCACTTTGAGCTTGGGTGATTTTAAGTTTCTTAAACAAGCAATGGCACGGTGATCGCCGTTATAATTACAAAATTCTGCAACAGATAAATATTTGTTAATATTTGTTGGGTGCATTTGTAAGAAAAAGGTCTAATAATGCAGAGATATTTGGATCTTTTGGACTGAATGAATAAATGATGTCAAAGGCTGTTTAGATGACACCAAGTTTAACAGCTCTCAAATTCATCCAAAGGCACTTTTTTTCTGTTTTTATTTGGTGTAATGTAGCTCACAACAAATCATATCTGCACACTTTAAATTATGAATAAATGGCTATCGACAGAGCGGAATATTAACTCTAATGATGTGCTTTTATTTCTGTAAATACGCACTGTAACTAACAACAGGATGTCCGTTTACTTAAATTATTTGACCCCGAACGTGTGTCTGTGCTAATAAAACCATTTTGTCGGTGCAGAAATTGCATATCCAAATAATGACAAGCAAAATGTGCAGAGGTGTAAAGCTGATTCACTGAGTCCATTTAACCACATTCACTCAATTATTTTTTTTCTGCGGAAAAAATGCCAAATACTTGCTGGTTCCAGCGTTTCGAAAAACAGGATGTGTTTCTTTTTCTTGATCTCACATTAAAGCAAAGTGAATCAGTGGTTCTCACTGTTTCTGTTAACCAAGGAAAATCACAAACCAAAGAAACTGATGGTTAGATGGAGTCTTAATTAATTATTTTGGATATTTCAGCACAAAATAATCAAACTGGTAATTCAAAGGATGATTAGCTCCATACTTTCTTTTTATCTTTGCCAGAACTCATCCACAATCACACATGCACACACACATACACACACAGACACACAGGAAGGCAGAATACTTAGTCATCATCAAGGGATGCAGAGGTGCTTAATTGTGCTTATCTTTTTTTCTATACACAGAAACCCTGATGAAAGCTCTTTCTCTGAGGATTACAGCATGGATTACGTCCTTGTTTACCTTAAACTATAGAACTCATGCAATTTTTCCACTGTTTCTGTCCTTTCAAAGGGTGTACATCATCACATGGAACGTGGGATCAGCTGTGCCGCCAGATGACATCACTTCTCTCTTTGGACCAAATGTCTCAGATGGGAACATTGACATATTTATCATCGGGTAAGCAAGTAATTCTGCACGGCTCAGCAGTGCCAAGGAGACAGCCGTGAATGCCCACTCAGTCGTCTGTGTTCATTTTGATTCTTCCCCTCCTGTTACCCATCACTGTCCTTTTTTTTAGTATTATTATTTTCATTTTGACATTTCTCTACTTTCTGGCACCATCCAGACTCCAAGAAGTCAACTCCATGATAAACAAAAGACTGAAGGATGTTCTTTTCTCAGACCAGTGGAGTGAGCTTTGCATGGACACGCTCAGCCCTTTTGGATATGTTTTGGTCAGTAAGGAGTGAAATCTGTTGTCCTTCATAACCTTTAGCACCATTCGAATTGTAGTTTCTTTTGCTATGGATATATTATTTTTCATCTATCTCATCTGTTCAGGTGGCGTCCCAGCGAATGCAGGGAGTGCTGCTGCTGGTTTTCTCTAAATTCTGCCACCTTCCATTTCTCAGAGGTGTGCAGACACAGAGTACACGCACAGGACTTGGGGGATACTGGGTACGTGCTACACATTACAGAGTGCTGCTTTGAAACCAGCCGAGATTCATGATGTTGCAAAAGTTGAAGTGGGCTCATGTCACTGGGGGTAGCAAGGGAAGATATAGTGTGTGTGTGCTCCCTCCTGCCAGCAGGTGCATGCATGCGTGGGTGCATATGTCAGTGTGTGACCTTCCTGTGCGTGTTGATGTCAGCATCACCCCTGGCTGCTGCTGGTGCAGTCTCCTTCTCTTTGAGGTCAGTGCAGCAGCAGCAGACTGTCTGGCTTCTCTGGTGTTGTGAGTGTTGGGGAAAAAAAACAACACGACCTTGTCCCCGAGCACAGATCTGGTTGATATACGCTGATGTTTGTTTAATTTTAAATCTTGTCTGCATAAGAGGTCCCTTTGACGCTGCATGCTTCGCCCTTTCCTGTCATTTTAAGGGGAATAAAGGCGGCGTCAGTGCAAGGATGACCATGTTCGGCCACCCCGTGTGCTTCCTCAACTGTCACCTGCCAGCTCACATGAGGAACCTGGAACAGAGGATGGAAGACTTTGAAAGCATCCTGCAGCAGCAGCAGTTTGAAGGAGGGGCTGCTACTGGTGTACTAGACCACGAGTGGGTGACTTTTCTTTTTTTTTTTTCTTTTTTTTTTAAATAAAAGGTCTAATTAACTGAAAAAAGCTTTGCACACCCATACAAAGTGATGTCATTATTAAGTTATAACAATGAACAAATCCCACACATATATTTGTTAAAAAATCTTTCCTGCTTTGATCAAACCTCTTGAACCCTTAGCATGCACGCTTAATTTAGCTAATAATGATATGTATTTATGTTAATTTTTTTTAATTTAATCTACATAGGCACAGTGCACTACAGTGGTAAATTGACTGTTTTATTATTTGTATCTGTGCGCTCTTCCTGAAGTAAAGGCCTCTTTATTCTGTTCCCAGTGTCGTGTTTTGGTTTGGGGATTTAAATTTCCGTATTGAAGACTATGATATCCATGTGGTGAAATGTGCCATTGACAGCAATAAGCTGCCTCTTCTGTGGGAGCGGGATCAGGTGAGGCACCTTCAGCATTTTAATAAAGCATTCACACATTCACAGACACAGATGGATTTTTCTGGAAGGCTTCATGCCACCTGTTTAATCAGACGCTACAACCAACAGAGGGAGCTGTAGCACAAAAACTCGTGTTTAAATAATAATTATTACTAATATTATAATTCTGGAATGTTTGCCCTACTCTGTAGCTCAACATGGCTAAAAACACAGAGTCCATCCTGGAAGGCTTCATGGAGGGACAACTCAAATTCCCACCTACTTATAAGTTTGATGTAGGCACTCATACCTACGATACCAGGTTGGTTCAGTCATCTCTATCTAGACCCTGTTTACACTTGGTTTTAAAATGTATCTTGGGCAATCAGATCCCAAGTGGAGACACACTATGATCCTAATCCTAATAGGTCCGGTTGTTTCTCTGACAAGGACAAAGTGTCATCAGTGTAGTCATCTTGTCTTTGACTTTGAATGACATCCACTCAGTCTCATCAGGTGGAATAGCACAGACACATATTATGAATCAGTCACACCAGAATAGAAATAGGATTGTAACCTTCTTGTGACTACAGGAAAAATTGGTGGTTGCCTGGTAATTGCATTATTATTGTCCCATCTGGTAAATGATTGCCATTTGATTGTCCAAAGATTGAATACGCAACACTTTTAACCTCTGGACAACAGTTTCAATTGCAAGGTGATAATACAAATCAGCTGGTCAGAGGCAACCTGCCTCCAAACAGTCACGGTCAACCAGTCAGACCGGCTCATAAAGATTGATGGAGGGTTTCAAATACTTGTCATCAGATTGACAACACAACAGAATCAAACTGAATCAGACTGATCTCTTTGCAATAGGGGACTGGACTCAACTGGTTGTATTCTGGTTAGACTTCTATATAACAGTAAGGTAGCTGAGCGTATGTATCATTTTGCAGTAAAGTTGCTGTCCTGCAGAAACTATGTAACTATTTATGGAATTTCTGTTTCAAATGAGGATCTAAATGTAAGTAGTAAATGTGAATTTCTGTGCATGTAGAAAGCAGCAGATTTGTGATTTTCACAGTTTTATCATAGTTAGCTCCTGTATCATCACAAACAGACTGCTTCTATTTGCCAACTTGACCGCATTCAGTCTCAAGCTAATAACAGACTGACTCCATCCTAATGCCATGTCGCCATCTTGACTCACCTTGAAGACAGCAATTAACTGTGAGTGGTCACAAACCTGGTCCTCATCTTTAAAGTAATCATCTCAAAGGCAAAATTGTCACAAGTTTCATAATAATTTTGGCCTTTTTGCTGTTTCCAACAATCGTTTTCCCTTGTGGGAGCGACAGCATTTATTCTTGAAACAGATCTGAACATTTTTGTAACTATTGTGTGTGATAACTGAGGGGCTCTTTCACCTTCAGCTTATCAAACTTGGCCGTAAACAGAAGTGAACATTAGGGTTGGAGTAGCAAGTATAAATAATGATGAATTATCAGCTCTCCAGTTGGTGTTCAGATGTCTGAAATGCATTTTAAAACCAAGTGTAAACAGGGTTGTTGATTTTATTGTCTAAAAGTAAAGTTTCCACCGCTTATAACAGTGTGTCTGTTTCTCTGTCAGTGCTAAAAAGAGGAAACCTGCCTGGACAGATCGCATCCTATGGCGTCTTCGCCGCACTGGTTCACCAGTCCCTACCCACAATGCAGCACTGCAGCGTGGTCTGACCTTGTGGTTGGGGGGGGCAACTAAAGTGACACAGCATGCGTATCGCAGTCACATGAGTTTCACCATCAGTGACCACAAACCTGTTTCTGCCCTGTTTTCACTGCATGTGAGACAATGATTATCATATGACCTCAGATGAAGCATGACATAATTACATCTCTGTGTTGTTACATTGCTAGGTTGTGCTATATCTAACTATCTATAACTTATCTCCTAGTTCCCATTCAGGGTGGATATGCCTCTGGTGGAACTGCAGGTAAACAAGGAATGGTGCAAAGCCTCAGATGCTACAGTCAGATTCACTGTTGCATCAACTTATCAGCGCAGCTCATGGGACTGGGTGGCAATATACAAGGTAAGTCTTAAGTTTATAAATTATTACACATATTTCCCACAGTGTCAGCACCTGCAATTATCTTCCTGCAGGTTGGATTCAGACATCACAAAGATTATCAGGCGTATGTGTGGGCCAAAGCGGAGCATGCAACGCAGGTGAGCCTTAGCACAAATTCACAAATATGTTTTGAGCTGAACTCAGAGATACTCTGTCTGGTTTTCTCTCCACAGGTGACATTCTCAGAGGAGGATTTGCCGAGAGATGACTGTGAATACATCCTGGGTTACTACAGTCATAACATGAACAGCATTGTTGGATTGTCATCACCAATTCAGGTAACACGAATTATAGAACAACGTGAAGCATATGCATTCCTGTTAGTCAAGAACAGATTCAGGTACACAGGTACAATCATCAGCCACTTTATTAGGTATGTCTTCCTAGCACCAGGGTTAGGGCACTCTTATGCCTTCAGACATGCCTTAATTCTGATTCAGCAAGGTGCTGCAAAACATTCCTCTGAAATCTGGGTACATATTGACATTATAGGATCACACAGTTGATCACAGTCGCTGCAGATTCATAAAACGTAGCCGTAGTTTCCTGTTCTTAGCTGACAGGAGTGGCACCCAGTGTGGTTTTCTGCTGCCGTAGCCCATCTGCTTCAAGGTTTGACATATTGTGCACTCACTGATCATCTTCTACATGCGTTGGTTATAACCAGAGGATATTTGGATTATTGTTGCTCTCCTATCAGCTTGAAACTGTCTGGCTATTCTCCTCTGGCATCAACAGGCATTTTCACCCAGAGTGCTGCGGCTCACTGGATATTTTTTCTTTTTCAATCTATACTCTGTAAGATGGCTGTGTGGGATAATCCCAGTAGATCAGCAGTGTCAGAAATACTGAAACGAGCATGTTCAAACCGACTTTAATCCCCTTTCCTCCTAGTTCAGATGTTCAGTTTGAACTTCAGCAGGTCATCTTGACCATATCTATATGTCTATATGCCGCTACCATACGATTGACTAGTTGGATATTTGCATCAATGAGCAGTTGAACAGGTATAAATGGCATGGCTAGTGTATACTGTATATATAAGTAAACTGTATATTATATTTGCCATTTAAATGCAAATATAATAGCAAAAAAATCTGATTCTATCCACTATAATGTCAATATTTTCAGGATCTGTTTGTCCTCTGTGAGAGTGAAGTAATATCTGACAAATTTCCAGCTGTTTTACTGACAAAACAGGATGCGTGAATAAGGCAGCTGGGCTTATCAAAGAGAAAAACATGAATATTTTATCATAAAACTTCTTAATATGTCCGCTACTTTTCATTTATCTGAGTCAAAATATGGAGATTAAACTGCAACCACTGTGCAAGCAGTGAAATTATCCCCACTTTACCTGGCCACAACATTAAAAATCTGCTCGAAAATGCAGATTGTCAAAAGACACGAAGTGCCTGATATCTTTAAGTTAATTATTATTTTTGATTCAGGAGTTACACTTGCACTTATTGTACTTACTTGTAAAGCATATTGAGCGTTGTGCCGACATACGTCTTTTCCTCAACAGATCAACATGCCAGTTCACAGTCCCACCGTGTGTCGCTCCGAGAACTCCGATGTCAGCTCTGAAGATGACAGCACTCTTGTTCTGCTGGCTCCAAACTCCCGCAGCCCGAGCCCTAAAGCGGGCAAACACCACCACCGTCACCGGCGCAGTCGCAGCCCTGCACTTCCTGCTCTTTCATCTAATCCCCTCCCTTCTCTGCAGAGCCTCAGCCTCGGGCCTCGCTCCAAAGAGAGCCAGACACGAAGCCGCTCTCCCTGCTCTAAAAAGGAGCGGCTGGTGTCCCCCGACGCCGTGCCATCTCCCACCATCAGCCCGCTCAGTCCTCGCAGCCCTGTGTCTCCAGGTAGTGTGGTGACTGTACCAGAGGCCCTGGTTGCTGCTATCCTAGGTGAACCCAGACCAGCTCAGGTTAGCCCCACAGGGGTGAAACGGATAGGAAAGACAGGGGAAACAGACACTGCAAAGAAAATGAAGATCAAGAGTTAAAATGAGACTGTATGAGCGGGAAAAAAAGCAATATCCATCAAATCAGTCTGATCTGACCCCTGTGTCACTGTGCTCATAGTGACACAGGGCATTTATTGACTCCTAATGTAGTTTGCAAACATTCCTTTGCTTTCCCAGTGCTTTTATAGACTCATAAGCTATATCATTATGTAAACAAGCATATTGAATGTGAGGCTAAAGTTGGAGCAAACCTGTGACCGATATGAACAGATGTTATTGACAGCAATATGGATCCATGTAAACAGTCCTGCATCAGAGTAAGGACCTTGGATCACAGGTATTGATGGTATCACAGTTAACATGGTACGTTCTGCTGTGCTACATCAAGGCGTATCTATGAAGCGCCTTGAGGCGACATTTGTTGTGATTTGGCGCTATATAAATAAAATTGAATTGAATTGAATTGAACAGCAGAGAGCGTGTGTGTTTGTGTGTGAGTGTTTTTGTGTAGACCTTTGTGCTAAACCATATTTATGTCAAACTTTCATTTTGGAACACATGATGGTTTAAATGTTTAACTCTATAGGTCTTGGTCTGTATTCATAAAACAAATCTAATGCATCCAAAAGTAGAGAAATCATCTAATTCTATCTGAAATCTACATGTGACTGTGAAAACTTGAACATCGCTTTTTGTGGATACAGTCCCTGTTCTATAGGGCTCCTTGAGTGACTGTTTAGGCTAATAATGTGTTTCTTTGGCTCCCAGGAAACTGTGTTGTGTCATCTATGCGAGTGTGCAAATAAAAGAGCAAATGCAAACTAACAAATGTTGATTATTGGATGACATTAAGCTGTCAAGAAAAAGCATACATTTGTACATTTGTGTGAACTCACTTAACCTTCAGTTCAGATATATCTTACTTGCATTCCTGCTTTAAGTGAACAACAACTCATGACTCCACTTGGACTTCAATATTTTGATTCAGAGAGACTTTGAATGACCAAAGGTCAAAATTAGCATTCGTCTTCAATCCCCTGGCAAATGTTAACAGCCAAAAATGTTACTAGAGTCACAGGGTCAAAGGGAAATGTGTGTTTGATACGTCATTTACAAACTATTATGGATCACAGGAAAGGGAATCACTTGTCTATGAGATGCAATACAAGTTGCCACTTAACTTGGGGATTTAAATATGGCGATTAATTGGATTCAGTTAAGTTCTATATATAAAACACCACTTCACAAGAAGTCATTTCAAGATGCTTGATATTGTAAGGTAAAGATCTTACAATAGATATATTCAGATAGATAGATATTTTCATACGTGTCGTTTTTGATCTGCTGATTGATTTCACAAAGACTGAGAATTCCTCGCAGTCTTCTACATTTTCATTATTCTCAGGGTTCTCTCGTCTCTCTTTCTCGATGACGCACGTAGGACTCATTTTTTTCACTCCTCCTCCTGGGTGTCCGACGACACAGGCCTCGCCGCCTGAAGGCACAGGTCCAAATCTCTTAAGGAGCCCTGGCGGCACTTTCTCTGTTTCCAGCTTAAGTATGCCATAATCTAACTTATCGTTGTCGACAAACACCTTAGCGCTAAGGTTGTTCCTGTCTGATTCTTGGTCTTCAAAGTTAAAGACCACGGTAACGTTTACAAATTCACGCCAGTTAGGTGTGTTTGATTTAACCAACCCAGTAGTCGAATAAGTGGGCGTCGGTCAAGACAAAGTTGTTAAATAGCACAAAGCCTGTGCCTTGCAGGCAAGTTATGAGACAACAACGTAACACTGCGAATTTCAGTAAAAGACTGTCGGCTCTTTCCAAAGGTCTCCTTCCCGTATTTCAGTGCTTCCAGAAAAGAATTTTTAGGGAATCTACTCTCCATCCATCGTTTCAGACGCGGATACTGCTGACAAAGTAGATCGTAAACCTCCTTACGGTCAATGCTTCTGCCCGTTTCTTTGATTGCTGTTTTTAGACTCGATCCGTTCTGCTGTGCTACATCTAAGACTGATGTCATTCCACCGCTGCGCTTTGCATTATTTGATGTGTGTGGAGTTTTCTGCTGCCCTGGGATGGCTACATCTTTTATTTCCGTATCTGCTCCCTGTGGAAAACATATCTGGAATTTCTTATTGTCCAGACAATCGATTATGTCTGTGCACTCAGTCTTACGTTCGTTAACCAGCTCAAAGTAGCCCAGGTCATCGGTGAAGCGGCCGTCTCTTTTCAGAGCCTCGGCCGCATGCTATTCCCTTCTCCCCGTAAACACAAAGATACTGGAACTGTTTTAAAGTGTCACTTTAAAAAAAAAAACTTTTCTCTTTTTTGGCATTTAGTCCTCCCTTTGTACCGATGTAAAAGACAGAATAACAATCTCTCGCCTTAACCATCTTCTTATATTTACTGAAAGGCCTCCGTGCAAGCTTGAACATGTTGCGTGTGCCGTCTGAACTGGATTTCAGTCTGAACTGATGTCCGTGGGGGTCCTGTGGAGAATCAGAGTTGGAAAAGTTGTTAATGTAGCAAAAACAAAATGTATTGCATTTTGTTCATAATGTCTTTAAAGTCATGATCGTTTTTTTTTTTTACCGCTTTCACTGGAGTGGGTAAATGAGTCTGCAAAGTTTTTTAAAAAAAAGATTTAAATCTTTTTTTTTTTTTTTTTTTTTAAATGTAATTACATTTATTGTTTATTACTTTTATCGGACATCATCCGATTTCATTTATACACATTCAAGATATAAAGTGGAAAATATCTTTTTGTTTGCATTTGAACCATCCCAAATATCTGGACCAGGGAACCAACTCCTCAAACCGGTAAAAAGGTCAATTACACAGTTACACAATCGCTAAACTAACCTGTTTTTGAATAAAAGAAAACCATATAAGCATGAGCCCTGGAATCTCGGTTGTAAAAAAAAAAAAAAAAAAAAAAAAAGAAGCACTATACGTTACTTTTCTTATGTTTAGTATACAGGAGTTGCTGCTCACACTCTGAGTTGCACTAATGTGTCTGTTAGATGTCTCAAATGGAATGTCAGGCCGCACGCGCACTCACGCCGGACACCTGACCTTATTTCCAGGAGCCCTTGACTCAGCTGCAAAGTGCTACGGGGTCAGTTTCCTTTTCATCAGAATTATCTGCCGTCATTCAGACATAAGTTGAGCAATGGTTTAACCAATTTTCCATCAAAGGGATGCCGGAATTAAACAGAACATAGGGTGTAAGTTAAGGAAAGTCTGACTATGGAGCGCATCTCCTTCAGCATTCACAATAATGGATTGCATTTCTCTCAGTCAACTGACTGTTTAGGGGGGAAAGCAGCTAATAGTTAGTGGGCTCTGTGTTTGTGGTTGTTGTTTGTTAATCACACTAGGAGTGAACAAAAGCAGAAAAAAACCCTGTAAAGATGCAGACTGTGAAAGTCTGGTTTATACCATAAATCTTACCAGCTATAACTGGGTTTTTTTGTGTTTTAAGTTATAAGCATGTGTCAAGACTTCTGTCTCCCATTGCTGATGTGATCCTCCTTTTTTGTTCCCTATTAATGATCTACGGTAATTTGTGATTTTGCCCCCATAAAATAATAAGGCTTTATTGAAATCATTGTGATACAGAGATTTGATTTCTTGTGCATGCTTTGGATAAAAAAGTAATTTTGTCAAGACTGAATGTAGTTTACCAACTGCTCCTCAGTCCAAACTGACTTTATGGTTCATATGTGTCAACTCAGAGAACTCCTGCCGTGACCTCCTCTCTGTGAGCACACACACACACACACACACACACACACACACACACACACACACACACACACACACACACACACACACACACACATACACACACACACACACACACAGAAGGATCAGAAAGATCATTAATGCAGAGGATTGCAGCTGCTCTTGGATTTTCACTGTGTCGGATTTCAGAAGAACGGTCACATAAATTTCATTACAAATTTTTTGCCTTTGCTTCAATGTGTCTTTAAATCCTTTCTTGTTCAAATAGTTTATTCACATAGTAAAGAAGTAGCTCGGGAACTCAGTTTTTTGTACAATACAGAGGATTTCATCATCCGCAGTTTGTGAAAACTGCAGTTAAAAAAACAAATCAGTAAATTCACAAATGATGGACTCTTTTCAGAAGCTTCTTGTACTGATTAACATACAGTTCAAAGATGTACATTAGAGTGTACACTGGTTATGTGGATTCGCTATATGAATATGCTCAAGAGTCTGAGCTAAAAAACTTGAAATATATATATCTGTATATTTTAAATCAGTAACATAGATGAAATGTTTTTGAATAACAAACGAGTCACATTTAAAACACTGTTTGAATAATCAAAGAGATATTTATAAAGGGCAGGCTACAACAGACATGCTAACCGGGAGCTGTATTGTCTCTTTTGCATAAGCCACACCAGAAACGCTCTGTGCGGATAGCAAAGTCTGCGCTGTGGGAGTGTCTGGACCCTCCACGCCAGGATCTGCCGCACAACCTCGCACTGGTCCCCAGGGGCACGGCAAACTTGTAAGCCCTAGTTCGGCTCCCGAAAGAAAGATGCTCGAGTTGTTCTTGTGTCTGACAAAAATTAGTTCTAATATGTTTTATTTTTAATGTTTTTGCGTTGAAGTTAGCACAATTTAAATTCAAAAAATTATTAGTCTCTTAAATGAACGGCATCTTGACAGGGACTCGGTGAATGGCTTAAAAAACGAATACATTGTTTTACATCTTGTGCACTTGGATACACTTCAATGAAACTCGAAAAGTGGGACACACGATATGGAGATGATGACTTGACATTTGTTAGGGAGGAGTGTAAGTATAGAGAGGAGGAATTCCTACTTCCCATTCATGTACTCTGCAATGTGCATTGTGTCCTTGTGACATGTTTACTTTTTTCAAAATAAATAGCTGTGAAAAAAAAACATCAAAGTTGAGGTAAGTATTCACCACAGTATCATGTTTGTTTGTTTTTTATTAGGGTCAAATTTCTCTTTGGGTAAAAATTAAGCCAACATCTAAGTGTCAAAGGTCGGTTCTAAAAAACAATTTAGTCCCTGAAGCTTATTTGTGCTACAGATGCTTATTCAGTGACTGCGGGGGTGTGTAAGGAATGTTTTGGGACCGGTCTGATCTTAAAAAACTAACTTTGTTGTTACATTACAGCAATATTGAAGAAAGATTTAACAGCTGATCATGGAGCAGGATGAAGGTCAAAGGGAAAGTCCCTGCCACGCTTCCGGTTATGCTTCAATCCGGCCTAGTCATCCGGGTTATTTTGCACGTACAAGGAGTTGGGGCCTTTATGAAATTCTTTGCTTGGCTGGAGGCATTAAGAAATACTAATAACGATTAGAGGGGTTGTTGACTCCTCCTTGATGTGCGTAAAACAAGACCGTTTTCTTTTAGAGTTTCTGTCTGTCGAGAGTTTTCTGCTAATGAGAAAACCTGTCGGAAAAGTGACTCTAAAAAACAAGAAAAGTCTTTCCCGCATAATACCTCATTTGAGGGGGTGTTTTAATAAAATTATTCAGCGCTTTTTTCACTGAGGGTTATTTATGTTTTTTTTACACATACGAGGTGGGCAGCCTGTAGGTTACAAGCAGATAGAAAGTCCTTCTTTTTTCATTACAAGCGCTTACCTCCACCCAGGCACTATTGATATATATATATATATATATAAATAAAATGCAATCCGTTACTAGTCAGATAATCTTAAAGGTTTTTATTTTATTGTGCCTGTAATATAAGGAAGTAAAATACATCCGCTATTGAAAAAAAGAAATAGCTCTTTTCCGAGAATAAGGATATCAAGTCACATTGTCATAATATTTAAACAGAATTCAAACTACGAGTTTGTCTGTGGAAAACTAACTGGCACTCTGTCTCTCTATACAGCACTGACTCAACAGAAATCTGCTGCGTCACCCCTCTGAACTCTCCATGCTCCAGGAACCCTCGCTCTCTGATCCCCCCAGGAACCACCCCTCCTTTTTTCCTCCACCGGATGGGATTAGTCACACATATGGAATCATATTACACACATCTGGAATCGATTAGACACTTCCGGAGTACTTCCGGTAGGGTCAAAAGGTCAAGCCTGGGGCCATCAATCAAATTTTGACACAAGCAGAGTACCTATTTTTTTTTACATAGTTGGCCATCCATCAATCATGAACAGAAAACATAAGAGACGTGGACTCGACTTATATTTTTGCATGTATGTGTAGAGTGCATGCTGGACTAAAAAGGTGTTTTCAAAAAGGTAAAAAGTCTTTCTTTTGAATGTCCAACAAGAAGTCAATGTTGAGTCAATGTTAAGAACTCTAACCAACAAGATCCAAGATCCAAAACCAAAGATGATGAAAAAGCATAAGACAAAAGGAATCCTTATCTGAGCAAGTCACATGAAAAAGAAACTTTACCACGGGACTCTCTGTGGTCATGTGAAAAAATAAGTACACACTTACTGCTTCCATAGTAAATAAGAGCGTAAGTATAAACCAGATGTTGCTGATCAAATGCACTTGATGGACTAACCATACAACAGCCAGTGAAACTGAAATAAATGGATAAATAAATAAGACTGAATCAGTTAGCATGTTAAATGTTAATATTCATGGCTGTATTGTTAGAAAACAGGACTCTAATTCCAATTCACTTTACCATTGGAGAAGATATATTTCCATTAGATACTTATGTGCTTCTGCCTAAATGAAGGTGAGATGCCCTCATGTGGCTGTACCATTTTGGAGCTATTTGGTGTCCCTTAATAATTCATTAATTAATTTAATGGATTATGACACTAATTCTAGTTATTCTATCTATCCCAGAACACAAATAACATTTTTTTAAAGTTGGGATTACAAAAACATGGAGTGTGATCTCATTACATTAACATTACTTTTGAATTTCTTCAGCATCAAATAATAAATGTGGCACCTTATTGAAAAAATAGATGCAAAGCTTTGACTTCCAAAAGTACAGTAGATCTTTGGTCAATGACATATCTTTTGTAGTTTTGCCTATGTAAACCAACACGGTGGATTTAAAAGTGGATCAAGTTGTGAGTGGAGTGCAGAATTTCAGTTCTAGTTTGTGGGTTTAACAATAGTATTACATAATATGATTAGGAATTACAGAAATCAGGCGACTGCTTCACCACTGAAGACATTTCTTTACCTTTTGAAACTCTTGGGTTGCTTTGAGTCATCAGTTTTGCAGCATATGGCTGAACATGCGCAGCGAGTATAGCCTTGTACCCTTCACAGTTCATGCTGTTACTTCTATCAGCGGTCACATTATCAATAAATGCTAGTGACCCAGTTTCACTGGTACCCATACATGCCCATGCAATAACATTGACTCCAACATGTTTGACAGATAATGTGATATCATGAGCTGTTTCTCTCCTTCTCCGCGATCATTATGGTGCAAGTTTGTTTTGGTTTCATCTGTATAATTTTTTTTACAGATGAACTGTGCTCTCTTTTGGATGTTTTCTGACAAAGTCTAATCTGACTTTCCTATTTTTGGGTGTAACCAGTGGTTTGCATCTTGTTCTAAAACCCATTTGTATTTACATTCCTCCTTCTTGACTATGCTAGATGTTTTGTTAGCTGTTTTTCTTGACCATGGAAACAATTCTGTCATCATCCACTTAAGCTGTTTTCTGTCATGTTTTAGGCCTTTTGGTGGTGCTGAGCTGGTCACTGAATTTCTTCCTAAAGTTGTTGCTGTTTCTCTGGTTTTTCAGTCTTCACTTGCACCATCTTCCCTTTGGACCTCTTATTGAGTGTTCCAGTGGAAAGCTACAAAGGTTGGATGCTTAGAATCAACTTATCTGCTTAATTTTTTGTGAATTATCGGGGGAAAGACATCACATGGCCATGAAACTGCTTGTCAGTCAATTGCTCAATTGCATTTGAGCCTCTGAAAGTGGCTGTACTTTCTAAACAGTTAATGCAATACATTTGCTAAACCCCTTAAATTAAATCTGAAAGTCTCTACTTGAATCACATGTTAATTGTTTGATTTAATTGTGCTGGTGTGCAGAGGGTATTACAAAAATTTTAATTTTTCCAAAAAACTGTTTGACCTCTTCCTATTCTCTTTGCACATCTCATAATGTTTTCAGTACAAATAAAAAAAAATATGAAAACACTTTGCACACAGTACAGTGGAAATTTATACTTTACGTGTTTACAATCTCGCTATAAATTAATCCCTCACATGGCACATATTTTAATAGTGCAATCATGGTTTATTAGGGTTCTTATTTTTGTGTTTCCACATATCTAGACCATAACATCTTGTCACAAAAGTTGGAAACTGCTTTCCAAATACTAAACACAACGAAATACAGCGTGCAGCAGATCTCAGGGTTCACTTGAGTCACTTGAACAATTTGTCTTCAGCGCCATTTGGCGTTTAGCTCTCGGTATGAGCACGCCCATGAGCACCACATGGTATGTGCTCAACAATAACATTGGCTGCAGAGCAATGATTTGAGGGGTCTGAGGAAATTCGTGCAGACCATAAATTCAGCTGTCTGGTCCGTCCAGTTTTCCCTGAACTTTAACTGTGGTTGTCGCTTTGTGTAAGCGTGTGTATGTGTGAGAGAGGAGCGAGCAGGTGACCCTAGTGAAGGTGTAAAACGTGTCTCCTGGTTTTCTATCAAAGCTGTGTGAGTAGGTATATAGTCGGCTAGCTTGTAAGCTAAGAGTGGCTAAAATGAACTACCAGATGAACGGTTTCATTAACAACAGCAGCTCGGTTTACGATGAAGACTGCTTCCTCTTCTCTTCTGAGTCAGTTGGAGAAGGACACCCCGGTAAGTTTTAACGTGCCATTCCCTGTCTGTGAGGTAGTTTCCTCCCTCCTCCTCCTTGACCATAATAATTAGCTTAGCATCCTGTTAGCCTGTCAAACAAGGTTGGGTACTGCTGCTAGCTTGGCATGTCTGAGTGGAGCTTATTGAAAAGCTAGAAATAATAATTTCAGTGGCTTGTTTAATTTATTTTTGAACAGTAAAGTCAGGGAATGTTAAGTAAAAGTAACACAAGGAAGAGGACACAACGTGATTTAAGTAAAAATGCGGCGAAAACTATAAATGTAAAGGTTGTTTTAAAAGGGAAAGGGCTAAAAGTTACACTGGCTGGAGCAGTCTAATTTCGGCTAAACTCTAAAGCTAAATAAAACTGATATTTAGAACGTTTTAACTCAGAAAACATGAATGAAAGAATGGCCTGCTCGGCTTCTGTGTAGTTTTGTGGACTGTTAAACAGTTTATACAAAATGTAAAGTTTCCCACACACTTTACAGACTACCTGTAATCATTTATACTCCTTAGAAGTTAAGGGAATAGTTTATTTGAAAGCTCAAAGGCACAGTTGCATGCTAGCTGCATGGCGGTTAGCTGGCATGCTAACACCACGTTATCCCGGACTGTTGGTGCTTGTCAATCACATCCACCCCATCCGTCAGCAGTCAGATGTTTTATCCCGTTGGGGGTGTTGGCAGTAAACGCAAATTTGTGGTTATTTAGGACCCTTGGCTACCTTTTAGCACTGCATCATATCATAAGTTCAGGCAGATAATGATGCTTAATTTGTTGGAGATGTTTAGGAGTAGTTTTGTCCCGCTTTATCGCCACTTTTCACGTCGCAGACTGACACCTCTCCTAAACAGCTCAAACAAAAACCTAACTTGATAAGCTTAATGAGGCTCGGGCCTGTGGTAGGACTGCTTTTGTGTTGGCTAATTCACTGTAAGGGCTTACTAGAGCACTTAAGCCATCATTAAAAACGCTGTGACAAGACTAGTTAAATCTTTTCAGTGAAAAGACTTACAAGAAGCCAAAACTGAGGTCTTGCATGCTTTAATTGAAGAATTATTGAGCAGCTTGGGACACAGTGTGCTGCAGTTCTCAGTCTCATACTGGGGCAGCTCTGTTGCAACAGATAATAGGCTTACCAGTACTCCTAAATATAGGCACTGCAGGGGCTAGTGCTCAACTCTGGGGGCAAAGTAGTCCCGTTCACAGCCTTTGCATTTAGAAGGGGAAGAAAAACTGCTTCAACAACCTGGAAGCTGAATAGTCTGTTTGTAAATCCTGTCACACCGGTTCTAAAATTAGTTTTTTGGAAATGTTGAAGACCAACACACTATGGTTGGTCTTATACTATAGTTAAAGGCCTCTAAATATGTGGATATGGAGTTTAGGCTACAGGTTTCAATTTCTTTGCATTCAAGCAATCAAATGTGGAAACTATATCATGAAGGGGCAAACACAAATATCTTTGCATCTGTTTTGCATTAAAATTATTTTTGCTTTTGTTACAGTTAATTGAAAACTAGTCATTATCCAGTCTTAGGTGACAAGAAGTGTAAAACCTTCTCTTAATGATTGTAATTTTTAATTTGAGACTTGGCTTTTTATAATATGCATAATTTAATGTTTCATTCATTTTAATTATGAAGTAAAATATCAGCTGTTATCGTCATTTTACCAACCAAACTAAGGAATCTCATTAAACTGTTGTGCTTATTTTGCTCCACAGATAAAATCTGTGACCAAATCAGCGATGCCGTGTTAGATGCACACCTCAGACAAGATCCTGATGCCAAAGTAGCATGTGGTAAGTCAAAGAGGCAGGGCAACCATAAAGGCTTTTTTTTTTTTTTTTTTTTAAAAACTATGGCACATGATCCACTGTTGAACCATATTTCTGCAAAATTGGGCATGTTACAAATCTCTGAAACAATACCAGTTGGAAAATGTACTTTTTTAAAATGTTGTTTTTAGGGGCTTGTATTCAAATAATTTATCATGTGCTTTCAAAGTTCTGCCCTAGGGTGGTGTTTAGGTGCAGACATGGTAGACATGCATTTGCTTCAGGCCATTTGCATTGCTTTTAGTTTCATTGCTTTCACTGCATATTGTTTTTGTTTTTTGTCCTCAGAAACTGTTGCCAAGACTGGGATGATCCTGCTGGCTGGGGAAATCACCTCCAGGGCTAATGTGGACTACCAGAAGGTTGTCAGGGACACAATTAAACATATTGGCTATAACGACTCTTCGAAAGGTAAGATCACCTAGCTGTGAGTTTAGCTCCGGTTCATGTGTGCAGTTATATCCAAAAGGCCAAAGAAAGAAAAGTAATGGTAACTCTCTTCTCTATTGGAGAAAATTACAGTAAATCTTGAAGTCTGATTATTACCCTTTTTATAAAAAGACTTGTGCCATCACTCTGGCTTAATGCCACTGATATCATGGACGTAGGCTGAAAGATTCTTGAACTTTTTTTTAAAAAAAAATTATTATCAACTATAGTTGGTCTACAGATCTTGTTTGCACATAGTGACAAATTCAGTTGACGCAAAATTTGTCCTAATACTACTTTATTTTGACGTATAATAAGCTGAAACATTTTACTGAGGATTATTTTGGGGGATTTATAGGCTTTGATTACAAGACTTGCAATGTGCTGGTGGCTTTGGAGCAGCAGTCCCCTGACATTGCCCAGGGCGTTCACCTGGATCGCAAAGAGGAGGATGTCGGAGCCGGTGATCAGGTCAGCTGATTCATACATTTTGTCTAGAGCCAAGTAACTGAAGCCAGAAATGTAGCAGTAATGTACTTTAATGATTTGACACATGACTGCAACTGTGGCAGGGTCTGATGTTTGGGTATGCCACTGATGAGACAGAGGAGTGCATGCCGCTTACCATTGTCCTGGCTCACAAGCTCAATGCCAAGATGGCTGAATTGCGCAGAAATGGAGAGCTGCCCTGGCTCCGCCCCGATTCCAAAACTCAGGTATGTGGTCAAAGTATATTTACAGTTTGGAGCCAGTTTTTTAAGTTCTTGTAAGTGTAGGTGGAAGCTAAGTTTGTTTATTTCCTTCCTATGTTCAGTTTTGTTTTTTCTTCCCCCTCTTCAGTTTGTACACTTATGGTTAGTTGGTAATTGGCTGTAACCCTATTTCTGACTGTACTGAATAATTTAGACAGTATTTGCAGATTTAAGTGTGGTTTGAATGTTGAGTTCCTGCTTTGACACGCTGTTAAAGGGAAATCTTAATACTGTGTATAAATAATGAATGGTAATATTTTATATTGTGTGTTTAAAGTGCTTGGTGCCCTCTGTTCCTGTTTTGGTGCATTTGCTGTTGACTCTTGTACATTTTTGATGCAGTTTATAAAGTTTCACTCACACAGACGGTGTAAAAGTTGGATGGGTGGATGTAGCTACCATGATGCCACTCATTAGTTCTGGAAGTCCAGCTTTGAAGCCTCAAAATGATTTTTTTTATTTATTTATTTTTTTTTAAATCTGATGTGAGGAGAGAGGAGCGGGTTTGACTGTGAAACTGCACACTCATTGGCTAACAACTTGGTAAACAAAAGTCATACCATAGATTATCCTCCTTTCTGATGGGATGTGTTAAGACAGTTTATAAAACTGACTTGTAAAGAGTACGTTCTGACTTGAACATGTTTACTCTTAGTCTTTCCTGTGCACCAGTTTATCTTGCATAGTAAGCAGGTGACTGTGTGTTGAAAAGCTAAATGCAACAGCCAGAGTTCAACTCCAATCAAAGGTTCACTGCTGCATGTCTTTCCCCCTAATCCCTCATTTCCCCACTACTGTTATCTGAAGGAGAAAGACCAGAAAAGCAATGTGAAAAGAGAAAGTCCTCCCATAGGCCAACTGCAGGTATCTCCACCTGGTGGACCTTAAAAACATTGCACATTTAAAGCTTTTGTGCACAGGTTTCACTTTTCAAACACAGAAGCTACATCATCTTTATACCATTTATATTTATAGTTCAGATAGAATTGGACAATACTGTCTGTCCTACATTTTGGGAGCTCTGCAAGAAATGGAAGATTTGTGTTGTGGGTTTTTTATGCTTTTTTTTTTTTTTTTTTTGGAAAGATACTGTTAGCTAAAAGACATCCTCACATTAACTATGAATGCTTTAGCCACAGGCAGTGAAAATATTTGCGGTAAATACAGATGCATGTCATTATTATTGCAGGATGTTCCTGCAAACTGTTTTGCTTACGTTTGTTCAAACCTGTGATCATACTAGCTGGAGCCATCGCCTGTCTTTGTTTTCTCCCTCAGGTGACTGTTCTGTACAGGCAGGATAGAGGAGCCATGGTCCCTCTGCGCGTCCACACAATTGTGATCTCTGTGCAACACGATGAGGCCGTAGGTTTGGATGAGATGCGTTGCTCTCTGAAGGAGCGGGTGGTGAAAGCCGTGGTTCCCAGCGGGTTTCTTGACGATGACACAATCTACCACCTGCAGCCCAGTGGTCGCTTTGTCATTGGAGGACCACAGGTGAAACAAAAGCTGTAAACCTTTTGAAGGCAGCCATGCTGTCACACTAAGGTCATTAAACTTTCTAGTGAGATTTTATGGACTAATACCTCCACCTTTACTTCTGGCAGGGTGATGCTGGACTGACCGGGCGTAAGATTATTGTTGATACTTACGGGGGTTGGGGAGCCCATGGCGGTGGCGCTTTTTCTGGGAAGGACTACACAAAGGTAGACCGCTCTGCAGCCTACGCTGCCCGTTGGGTGGCCAAATCTCTAGTAAAAGCTGGGCTCTGCAAGCGTGTCTTGGTCCAGGTGAGTACACAGTATATCAGTTTTACTCAATCTAAAACCTGCATATAATGGGATTTAAAACTCGGCTGCCTCTAGAACTGAAGGTACTCAAATTCATGGTTTTACATCTCACAAAAAGCAGTGATTACAGCTCCCCGTAGACAGTCGTGCACCAGCTTGTCATCTATCGAATTCTGCTTGTTGGTTTAATCACCTTCTAATGTTTTCATATTTAATTTGTCTGCAAAAACCTGTTACCATTGTACATGCATCATTGCATCTTGCTCTGGATTTGTATTTGCTGGTATTGGATTCCTGTGCTTTCTAAGAGCGTAGAAAATATTTTCTATGTGACTGCCTAGACTTGAGTTGTTGATCAGTGTGTACAGTATGTGTTGTAAAATGTACTCTACAGTTCTCAATGCTGCTCTATTGGGAAAGCAAATCAAGTGGTGAGCAGTTCTAACTGGTCTCTGCAGCTTGTCCGTAAGCTCACTATTCCTGGGCTTAACTGCAGCAATTATCAGCTCTGTATTATCACACTCATAATTGAATTGGAGAATATGTTTGACTTTAATCAGTGTACTAAAGCACACATGAAGTGCTTTGGTGTTAAAATATCTCCCCTGTCATTATTTTTGAATGATGTGTTTATGATTAACAATTGTTTTAGGTATCCTATGCCATTGGTGTTTCCCATCCCCTCTCTGTCTCAATCTTCCACTACGGGACCTCCCAGAAGAGTGAAAGGGAGCTGCTGGACATTGTGAACAAGAACTTTGACCTCCGTCCAGGAGTTATTGTCAGGTATTCTGTGACAGTATCAGGTCTTTGCTACCAAACCTGCACTTCAGTTCTGTTTTATTAGGATTGTTGTAATTTGGTTTTAAACAAGCGCCATAAAAAGGCTAGTCATGTAGTCTAAGTCCTTAGCTGTACAGGCCTAGAAACTGGTCGGTGACCATCTGGCAGCCTACGGTTACTATGGAGAAAAATGTGGATTCCTTGACCAGCTGGCAAGTAGTTGGTAGGTGAAATTGTGCACAAAGTAGGTTTTACTTCTCTATGATATTTCAGCAGTGAAAGTGTCATTCACCCAATCAGATGTTATTCCCTCTCTCTCTCTTGGGTGAGGGTCTGGGGCCTAAATGTCAGAAAACTCTCAAAGTGGAGCCTAGTCTGTTAGATGAGATAAAACATTGGCTGTGCAACTATTGCGTGTGTATTTGAGTTATATGATATAACATTCCTCTACAATCATCTTGTGTTTTTTAACACCTCTAAACAACAAGTTTCAGCTATTGTATGTTGTTAAAACAGTTCCTCTAACCAAACCGCATTTGTGACACCGAATACCAAGAGCAGAAATGTTTAAATGTTTAGCTGGCGAGTTACTCTATTTAATTCTTGTTTCAGGGATCTTGACCTGAAGAAGCCCATCTACCAGCACACAGCAGCTTACGGTCACTTTGGTCGTGACGTCTTTTCATGGGAGGTGCCAAAGAAGCTCATGTACTGAACACCCCCCTCCTGCTTAATGGGCCTTGTATCTGTCCTCCTTCCAGTCTTCTCCCTTTAAAATTCTTCCTCTCACAAACAGCTACACTTTGACAGCCTTTTGCTACATACAAAATGCCCTTTATCCACATGTTGTTACACATCCCTGCAGAGAAAAAATGGCTATTTCAGTTCAGTTGCCAAGACCAGAGTTTAAGTGCTACGGCCATATTCAAATAATTTCTGGTGAATTTCTTTTTCTTTTGCATAATTAATGGCGATCATGTTTCCTGGCACACCTATGGAAAGAGTGCACCGATTTGTATGTCAGCAAATCTGGTATTATTGACACTTCTATATTAAAACCATACTTGCATACAGTAATGAAAACACTTCGAGTATCCACAACCACAAAATTCAGAATCTCACTGCAGTGTAGTTTTAGAAGTGATCAGTGGAAATGTTTTGTCTAACTTGACGGTAACTTCACAGTACAGAAACATCTTCTATTCTGCTTGCACTCCTTTTAAAAAAAAGTTTTGTTTTTTTTTGTTTGTTTTTTTTAATATAAACCTCTTGATGGCAAAGATGGGTCAAACGCTACAGTTTTGTTTTTTTTTCTATTTATTTCTATTTTTGTTTGTGCTGTCCCTTCAGGCCAGTGTTTTCTGACGTTTTACAGAGAAGTCAGAAGCTGCTATGATCTCGTGGTTATGTTGGGCTGTACCTCGATTTATTTTGTAGGTTTTAAAACCATGTGAATGTTACAAATGATGTTAAATGGGTCAACGTTCTGCTGACCAAGATGAAGGCGCATTACTGAGACAGAGTCTGGGTGTATTACAGAGAAACCTGGGCTCCGTCACCTCTAAGCAAGGGCTCATGGAAACACCGTACTTGAAATATTTTATGGTGTTTGAATGTGGGACCTAAGTTTGACCAGCAAGGAGGGAGAACTTAATGTTTGTCAAGTCAATTTTATTTATTTTTTTTAATGGGAAAGTGGAACATGAAGAGTAAAGCTACATCACAAAGATGTGAGCGCTGCACAGCTGCAGTTAGTAGTTTTTAAGGTTACCTAAATTACATATTGCATGTACAGATTCTGTACATTGAATGCAGAAGTTGTAAAAGAAGCTTTTCTTTTAAAATATTTGTTTTTAAAGAGATGTATTCATATTTAATGCCATACATTGTGGGCTATGATTGTGACAAATCAAATGTTTCCATGAGAAACTGTTCTGAGATAACTGCTGTTCTTTTAAAGAGACTGATACACTTTTTTTGCTAAAACTCTAGATTGTTCATGTATGCGTGATTGTCAGACCCTGGCCAGATTCAAACCTGAGGCTTTTATAGAGTATTTGCCTTTAAATGCTTTTCCTGTTGCACTTCTCACCTAAATGCTGATTTGCTGATTGAACTCAGGCTTACAGCACGCAGATGTTCCTGTGTTGGTTATTGGCAGGTTTAAAATATGCCTGCATCATGCAGCTAGATGGTGCTGTGTTCCCCAAAATTATAGCTCTTTAGTCTGACTCCTGTAGCACCACCTTGTGGCTCGTTGCATGTACTACAGATTTAAATTGCTCCTACAAATCTGGCAAACATGTCTGAAAGAGGGTTAATGTTCCCCTCACCTTTGTTCAGACACTCCCACAATAGTGACGGTCATCCCGCAGGCTTTTTATCTGGCATTTGTGCAAAAGACTACTTGCACTTATTGCTGTGCTAGTGAAATTTTCTCCTGGGAAGTGTAACCACACTTTACTGTTCCCCTTTTGCCGTCTGCTGCACTGTGCTTCTCAGATCTGCACCCTCACACACAGCCTCTGATAGAGGGATGGAGAGATCAGTTGTAGATGACTGTTTTAATCTTGCCGCCAGGTGGAAGAGTTGGTGAGATAACTTGCCATGTCCAGTGAATTTATTTCTAGGTTGCTGTCTTGTGAGTTGAGCAACCCACGGAGATGCAGGTGTCGCATTTATGTGACTGCATTCATTCAGACTTGGCGCATGCTTAAAGTGATATATTAATGTTGCAGTGTTTGGTAAGAATTTATTTTTTTCATCGTGCTCTTTCAGGCATGCAGCAAACGCATCAGGATGCAATCACAATAACAGGATGCTGTGTCTAAAAGAGGCTAATGTCACGCTGGTTATTTAAATTAAGGAACCTACTTTTTAAACTTTGTCTCTTCTCGCTCATCCACAGATGGAGAAAATGGTAGTTGGTGTTGTACAGAGAAACCAGCCTGTTTACATGTCTCCTCCTGTGGACGATGTGTTTGAGGAGCACTCCCTCCCTTGTTCACTGTTTTTGTGTTTTAAATCATTTAAGTCTGTCAGCAGTTGCTAAACATGGGGGGTAAAAAAAGTGCCTTTTCTCCTCTTGCAAATTTCCTCTTCCCCTACCTCCAAGTACACAACTTACCATTTTGACCCCGACAACCCCAAGGCTAGTTTCCGTCTTTGGTATTTCAGAGTGTGATTTGTTGTTGACTTTCTCTTAAACTGTTGAAATAAAATGCACCCTTGCTTTGTGCTTACAGGCTGTGCTTGTTTTATGTGAAGGGCTAACTTCATCTTTAAACTGTGCTGCTGTAGATGACACTTTCATATGTTTTTAAATAAAGCAGAAGTGATCCTATGTCTGCGAGGTGGTAAAGACGAACACTTCCTTAGACAGAAACGGTCTCTATTTGTGCTTTATTACTTCTGCCAAACTGCTGACTTGAAAGTAGGAAGATGACTAAAGACTAAAGTCTGTGCCCACCCTACATTCAGCAGTCGACTCACTTTATTTACCTCATCTGACTTCTAACTCTCAAACATAAATCTATTTAACAGCAAAGGATGAGTTATCAAGTCCGCTGGGAAACACTACAAAAACACTTTATTAAAGAAGAGACAGGAAACTTGATAAATGGTTGGTATAAAAAAAAAAAAGCACAGGCAATACGTGAAATCTAACTCTGAGCCAGTAATATTTACTCTGCTACAAGAAGTAGCAGAGTAAAGATGACACTTAAACACAATGTTTTCTGGATTTCATAACTCTGTGCAGGCTGAATATGTAATGCAAAAATTACAATATGCAGTAAGAAATCAAATTGGGATGTGAAATACTGTTAAAATGCTGCAGATGTCAAGCTGATGAAGATTTGGTGCTCGATGAAATATCTGCTGCGTCCACCACGCTGACTCTTATTGGATCTGCTTTGAAAAGAAGTTTTGTTATTGATACTGAATGTTTTTTACTTTGATTACAGTTTGTGTGAAATCAATGTACACCCACCTTAATCCTTCAGATTGTGTTGTAGTTCAGAGGCTTCCAGGCAAATTTGTGGCAGTAGAACAGAGTCTGCACAGAGTGAGACATGCATCGCATGTAATACTGCAGTGTCTGAAAGCTGAATGGGTGGATTCATTGTAATAGAGGTTTACTTACTCCACACTTGAGAGCAGTCTTGACGTCTCTGCATCTGTATGTTGTCAGAGTGCATGGATCTGCAGGTTTAAAGCAGGAGATAGAAGAAAGTTCACTTGGTAACTGAGAATTCTTTAAAGGGACGTTTTGTATATTTTGATTTGTGCTTTCAGATTAGAGGGATGCATCCAATTTAAATCTCATTTCCTGGGCCTAAAAAGTACTGTAATGCATGAATGACGCAGTTGTAACTAATGTGTAATTATGCCATATTAGGTCTGCACTTAAACTTTTTAAATATAAAGCATGTACAAGACAAATTATTGGTCATCCCGGTCTCTGGAGATCTTGTGTCCAACATATGACAGATTAAGTAAACGATCACAATCACTGCAATAAAAGCAAGGGAGAATAAACTGACCCACAAACGGAGATTCTTCCCCTTTACAGAAGTGCATGAGGTGACAGATGGCCTGCGGGGTCGCATAAGCCAGGATTGCGTCCAGCACTGTCCTGCTGACCTTGTCGATCACAGTCTCACACTGGTTGCGGTAGGAGGCCGGCAGAATATGGCAGATCTCTTCCAGCAGCTTGACCACTGCTTCCTGTAGAAGAGGAGCAGGGTTTAAAAAAAAAACAAAAAAAAAAACAAAACAGGCAGTGATTACTCTCAGCTGTGTGGTCTGATTGCTTTTAAGTGTCTGTGTGCAGCACAAGGAAATACTGTTTTCATGTGCGCTACATAACCGTGTTTCACCTCTGTTCTTTCTTTGGGAAGCAAACCCTCCAAAGTCTTGATGAGGAAGGTGCAGAACGAGCATTCGGTTGAGGGCTTCACCTGATTGAGGCACATAAATGGCAAGAGTTCAGCACAATGTTTTTTCTTTTTCTTTTTTCCCCACAGTGTGTCTTTCTAAACTTCAGATACTCACATTATCACTTGTCACAGCAGCCTGAAGGGCCTCCTGGGCAAAATAGCTGAGCATCTGCTCTTTATCACAAGAGCTGCAGAGCCCAAGGATTTTGCACACCTCCGCTGGTTTCTGTGGAAGAGAGAAAAACGTGTTTACTGACCTCTCAGTAGTGTCAGAAATGCCATACTCAAGGATGCATCTGGTCTTGGACTTCTCAGACTTACCAAGATGGAAGTAACAAAATTGATGGCCAGTGGGAACATCTTCTCCACCTCTTGTTTGCAGAGATTGGCAGCTGGACCGTGCATGAGTGCACACACGCCTTCAATGCCATTCATGATCTTTTTCTGTGCAGAATAAAGCGGTGAGTCAGAATATTGACTTAAAGACTGGTAGCCCAATTTGTCTTCAGCTAAATAAGCAGAGAAGCAGGTGTGGCATTTTTTTTTTGTTTGTTTTCACATTACATAAATAAACTTGTTGATTTATTAAAATGCATTTAAGTCTGTCTTCTGCCCCTTTAGCTTTCATCCAATCACAACTTGTTCATTAACCACCTACTAATACTATGTGAGGCCCTAAAACAGAATCAGTGTTGTGGATATAAAGCTTCAGTACAAAATCTTAACAGTCACAGAGTTAACAAGTGAACTGAATGAATACTATTCAGTTTTCTATTTGTGCCTAACAGTAGCAGGGTTTTTTTTTTTTCAGACTTGTTTACTATGGTGTGATGTGGTAGTGGTTGAGAACAAGGTATTACACAAATATGTTACTTTTTATTTATATGTTTCCATATTTGCTCACATTATTTTAGTTTTCCTCTATATAATACGGGGCGATCGTGGCTCAAGAGTTGGGAGTTCGCCTTGTAATCGGAAGGTTGCCGGTTCGAGCCCCGGCTTGGACAGTCTCGGTCGTTGTGTCCTTGGGCAAGACACTTCACCCGTTGCCTACTGGTGGTGGTCAGAGGGCCCGGTGGCGCCAGTGTCCGGCAGCCTCGCCTCTGTCAGTGCGCCCCAGGGTGGCTGTGGCTACAATGTAGCTTGCCATCACCAGTGGGTGGATGACTGGATATGTAAGGCGCTTTGGGGTCCTTAGGGACTAGTAAAAGCGCTATATAAATACAGGCCATTTACCATAATACTATTTAAAACTCTTGAGGAACCCTTTGGTATTCAAGCATCAAAACCCTGGTATTAGTAGTATTTTTGCACCAACCTAATCAAAGGTTGGCAGACGGGTGCAGCGTGTCCGTAAAAAGTTTCAGGAAACTGGACAAATAGAGGATAAAAGTGTTCACCATAGCCTAACAAGAGATGGTCTGAGTGGACAGGGTGGTTGTCAGGAAGCCATTCTTAAGGAAGGTAAATAACGAGAGAAGGTTGACCAAATTACACTGAAAATCAGTGGCAACAGGACTTATGGAGTGATGAATCATCATTTGAAACATTTTGGGTTTAAGTCATTTTCAGAGGAGCTCAGTAAAGCGATCCAACAGTGAGTGTTTACAGCCATCTGGCATCTCCTGTTGTGTGGGGATGCATTTCATCCAGTAGTGTGCCTGCCACTAATGGTAATGGATGGGCCTCTCAGAGCCCAGAGCTCAGCATTATTGAAGCAGTGTGGGATCATCTTGACAGAGGGCAGAACAAAAGGCAGCCGACATCCAAAGAAGAGCTTTGAATGTCCTTCAAGAAGCCCGGAGAACTATTTCTGAAGACTAATAAGAATATTAAGAAATAACAAGAAAACAGTTCAGGGTGTGTTGAAGAATAAAGGCGGTCATACCAAATACTGACTTTCAACCTCATTAGAATCAGACTCTGTTTTTGTCTCTTATGCTATATTTCCATGTATGTTTGCACATTGCAATAAACCACTGCACCTTTTCCCCAGCAAAACACAACCAAATGAGGGGTGGTTCAAGACTTTTGCACAGTATTGTGTAACAGGTTTTTTTTTTAAACAGATATTTGGTTGACTTTTGTTTTTTGAGATTAACAGTGTGCACTCATACTCAAACACTGGTATTTTTTAGGTGTTACTTCGTACCGGCAGAACCGAGCAGATTTAAAGGTGAAGCGTGGACACTGAGCAATGCTGTGTTTGGTGAAACTCAAATATTCAGACACTAATGTGTTGTTTCTTTTTTATATATATACATCGCTCCATGTTAGTGTGAAAAAGGAAAACAAGGGGGTGTTCACAATACTGCTGTGTTCATTAAATAAAGGCATTGCTTGACTTCACACCAGCATGCTGCTGTGCTACATAAGCTCCAGACACATACTATGTAATAAATCCCAGACATCTTTTTCTGCATCTTTCCATGTGTACATCCTCTTTTATATCAATGTTCATCAACATAAGTGATAAAAAAACAACTTATTTCTGTCTTTGGAGCCTGTAAACCAGATCAGGCTAGATCAAAAGAGGATCTTGGAAGTCAAGTGTGTGTGTGTGTGTGTGTGTGTGTGTGTGTGTGTCAAAATTTGAATGGTAAATTTCATTTCAACTTTTCTTAGAAAAAATAGGAAGTGGCTCACCACCAAAACTATGAAGTGACCTTTAGTTTGGTGTGTGTGTTTTTAAGACATGCACAACTGATTATTTACATCTCTGAAGGTGAAAAATGTGCTTTAGATGATAAGATTACACTAAAAATTCCTGGAATGTAAAATATTTAGTTTTTCTTTATTCATGCCACAGGTCTCATATTTTAATCTTATATAATATATTTAATATGGGAATGGAAGATGTGGATAATATTATCAGTGAGCAAATTTGAACATTTAGGAATGTGTTTGCTCCTCTGGCACCAGGTGTACTCACCTGCAGGTCTGCATTGGAAAGCATGTCAACAAGGAGTTCAAATATTTTGGTGCAGTCCTGGCAAACATCTCCTGTCTGAAAAACAAAATCACATGATGAACGTAAATTAATACCCTAAATCTTTCTCTTTTTTTGCAGTGTTGGGATCTCTGTGCTGTGGGCACAGTTTAGTTTGGTTTAAAGTTTATTCAATCTAGATTCGAAAGTAGGTGGTAAAACTTTTACAACTTTTTATAACTTGACGCGTAACAGCAGACTTCTTCATTTTGAAGAAATGAAAATGTCACTTCTCAACACTGCGCCCTTACATTTGCTTTTGCCCTCACTGTGAGCAGTGCTAAAGTATCACACACTCCTATACTGTCATTACAATTCCCCACAAAAAAAAGAGTTTTAGTGAAAAGGTCTGCAAAACATGTTCATGGTACTCAGGGAAATTATGTGAGTTTTTTCCTTTTTACTAACTACTACTAAATTTTAAATCACAGATGTCCAACTCTTTTCACATCGAGGGCCACATACAGCCCTCTTTGATCATAAGTGGGCCGGACAAGTGAAGTTTCCCCTCCTGTGAGTTTAAAGACTACACATTGACTGCCTGAGATATTTTAAGATAAGAAAAAGAAATGTCATTTCCACAGTTCATCTCAGGTTTTCTACACGACAAAGAAATGCTGCTGTAGTAAATAAAAGACCTCACGCATTGAAAAAATTAGCAATTTCTATAGTCAGTAGTGAAAAAACCCCCCAGCAACAATTCTGTCTTTTACTTATTTATTTTGGTCTACTATGAGTGGCCATGCAGGAGTCTTTTATTAGTAGGCAATGCTGTAAGACTCATGAAAAGATTTTCCAAAGCCGTCGAGTGGACCGAATCCTTGCAGAGCTGATTCTGGCCCCGTCACTTATGTTTGACACCCCTGATTTAAATGTAAAACATGGCTTAACTATGAGAAATCACTTACTTTTAACTCTTCAGGAACGCTTTCCAAACCACCGCTGCTGTAGGTCAAGGCTGCAGGAAGAAATTTTCATTAATAACCTTCACTTTAATTAATCTCATCACTATGCTTTATTTTATTTTCTTACCACAGCCTTGGAGAGCGATGGAGAGAAGCAGGGCAAATGTAAGCAGGGCCATCTTCTGTTAGTCTCTGGAAGTTTTCCTTCCTGACATCTGTGGGTGAACTGCAAGAGCTGCTTATATCTGATCCACAGCTGTGGTCTCAACCAGTTAGATTTTTTTTGGGGGGGAAGGGGGGGGGGGGGGGGGGGGCACGCTTGAACTAATTTGATAAGATCTCATTCAGTTAGCAGAAGGTTTTTTTTTTCCCCTCCCATTCTCAATATGGTAATGTTAGTCAAGTTTCATATTCACTTCCTCACACAAAGGTGCAAAAACAAGTTATTATTTTATCTTTCAAGACATGTGTGTGCTTTTTTTGTAAGTATGTGCTGTATTTCCTAATGCACTACACTGTCATATCCAACTCTGCATACTTTATCGCTCTTTCTTTAAAACTATACCATTCACAACGTAACTGTTTCAGATTGTAATCTCAGTTTGCATTTGACAAACATAAATGGGGGAAATGTTTCTCCTGCTTCAACTCGTTCCTTTTAGCTTCCCAGAGTCTGTGCAATATCAGCAAATAATATAAAACATGTAGGAATTTGCCTTACAGCCTTGACCTAATGCTAACAACAAGCTTTGATAACCACATATCTATGACTGTAGGTCGTTGTTAAGTTTATTTTTACATTTAAAACTTCCGTGACATGCCATTCGTACTACTACTTCCTGTGAACTGGAACAAATGAGAATAACTAGCTCAATACTGTCAGACAGAGTAGATGCTTAAAATCAAACAAAAAGTATTGTTAGACACTAAAAACCGGGGTAAATATAGAACACATTTTCTAAATGATGGTTTCATTTATTAAGAGAAAAAACTAAACACACCTGCCTACTGGACCTACTGTTTGTGAAAAAAAAAAAGAAAGTTGCTGTGACTAATCACATTTGTAGAAACCTGAGGTTAGTTTCACTAACCACACCCAGGCCTGTTGAATCAAGAAAATACTTAACTAGAACCAGTCGGACAAAGTGAAGTTAAAGATCTCAAAAAACGAGATATCACATCACAATTTAAAGAAACTTTCTGTAAAGGTTTACAAAGCCATTTCTAATGCTTTGGGACTCCAATAAACCGTGGTGACAGCCTTTATCTACAAACAGGTAAACCTTGGAAGAGTGCTGACCCTTCCCAGAATTTGTGAATCTCCCACTGCAAAATAAATCCAAGAGCACATTCACAACTCACAAAAGAACCCAGAACAACATATACAGATCTGCAGGCCTCGCTTTCCTCCGTTAAGGTCAACAATAATAAACAGAGACTGACCAAAAAAGAGCATTTCATAAAAAGAACATCACGCTGACAGTCAAACACGGTGGTGGTGGTCTGGGGCTGCTTTGCTGCTTCAGGACCTGGATGAATTGCCATAATTTGTTGGAACTGTGAATTCTGCTCTCTATCCAGCAGGACAATAATCCAAATAAACCTGAAAATCCACGCCTGAATTGCTCAAAAGCAACAAAATGAAAGTTTTGGAGTGGCCTAGGAAAAGTCTGGACATGAGATGCTTTTGGCATGACCATCTTTTTCTAAAATTAAAAACATGTAATTATGACAAATATGCAAAAAAAAAAATCATCATTAAGTTTCAGCCGGTTCCTGGTCACTAATTTGTGCAGAGTAGTGTGGGTTTTTTTTGGTGAAGATGTGCATTATTATTTCACTGACTGCTGTAGAAGATAACCGAGGCCACATTGTTTGCACTACATTTTGTAACACCTGCACAATCACATGTTCAGGTTCAAATAAAGTCAAAAGCAGCACGAGGCTTCAGTTATAGGAAATCATGGCTATAGTTCCCTTTCTTGCTTCTTCAACTTTTATGTTTGCTTTACAACAAAGGACTGCTCAGTGACATCTCAGATGTACCTGCTCCCACATGTTTAGACAAGAAATAATTCAAAAGCTATTCAACTGGAAATTGTACCAAATATCAAAATACAGGGAGTTCGTGGAGTGATTTTGTTGGAAAGACGCAGCTCTCTAGACTTTACAGAAATCTTTTTTTTCATATAGTTAAATTATAATGCAAATTGTTGAAGTCGTTTATTTCTATACAAGACAATGTAGAAAATTAGAATTTAGAAAACTGTAAGGCTCTTCAATTATAACAACTTAATAAGGACTTTATATACATTTTTAATGGATTTGGCTGATTTAACCAAATTCTATAAACCTTTGAGTCATATTTATCTAGATTACAATTATTTTATTACTATTTAACTATTATCCATTTCTGCTTTGTTCAGAAAAATGTCTCTCACTCTTTTGATACCAATCCGATTTTTTTTTTTTTTTTACTAAATCTCACACCAAACCAAGCGAAGTTCTGAAAATTGCCCCGTTCACAGCTGTGGACACAGATAATAAGAAGCATCACCGTTTTGAACAGCAGTGGTCTGAGACTGCAAACCTCTTCCAGGGCCTGAAATTCCCTCCACAACAGGCACAAATTAAGAACACTTGAAACAGAAAGATATTCGGATTTGGATGCATTCCTGATATGTTCTTGAGAATTTTGATTGTTTGTTTTCTTTTTCCTTTAACAATCAATGGGCATTTGTGAAGATATGCTGGGAAACATGCAGTCTTAAAAAGGCCAATCCCCCCCCCTCCCCCCCAAATCAAACAGTCCAGCAGGTAGCTCTGCATGTTTGATTAGCAGATTTTTTACACCAGATGTCCTTCCTGTTGCAATCTGGGATCACCAGGCAAATGTGTAAACCACTAAACTTGGTGCAGCTCATGCTGTTTTTATATAGTCTTTGAGGGGAAAATCTGAGGTCATTAAGTCACCGTGAGTATTTTTAATGTTTCTGTTTCTCTCATTCTTGTTGTTCACAAATGTCCAAAACCGTATTTTCACAGCGCAGTCAATGACTTTACACACAGCACAGATATGTGCAAGTTTTCCATATAATAAAATAATTTTCCTATTTAAAAAAATAGTAATATAATAAAATGATAAAAAATAAGAATACAGTGCAAATTGCAAATGGTTTCAAAATGACTCAGGTAATGCAATAATATGGTTGCAGTGCAGGTTTGGTAGTTAAAACTGTGTCCAAACAGTCGTTATGCGGACATTTGATGGACTAGTTAAACCTGTTTATGGCTCTTGGATCGTAATTCAGAGCTTCAAGGTCTATGTGTGAAAGGTTGCACTAGTTCAAATTGGCTGTGCATGGGTGTGCTTGGTCCTTGCAAATGGTGTTGACTTTCCTAAGTCAGTGCCTGCTGTAAATGTTTTCCAGAGCTGAAAGCTGTTCCCCGACAGTCTTCCCCTTTCTTGATATAACCTGAGTTTTCCTGTGAGAAACCACAAAAATACAGTAGCAGCACCGGTCAGAGGAGAACACGTCACTTCAGTTATTTCAATATGCCTTACAGTTTCAGTCTAGATGCCAACAGTAAGACAGTTTTACATGAACGTTTTCCCCTTTCAACCCCATTACAGTCTTGGTGCACAGCTGCTTATCATTACTGGAGTGTTTTTCTGTATTCTTGCAGAAAATCTGCCTGCTTTTTATGTCTGAGGTAACATCCAGGAAATTTGTCCTCCTTAACAATAAAAATGCAATTAAATCTTTGTAATTCATGCTTTTGTTTTCGGTGAATATTTTTTAGAATATTATACATAATGATCAAGAATTTGTTATATAGCTGGTAGAGTTTCAGTTATAAATAAAGCAGCGAGCTACAGAGAAGTGAAAAGACTCTGTTTGTGACCCATGCTTGATTTACACGGTGCACCTGTAACTGCAACTTTTTACAGTAAACTTCTGCTTTTTTTTTTACTTATGATTGTAAATTTATAGTGGTCGGAGAGTTTGCTGCCTCTTCTATGCTGTGACTCTTAGCTTTAACTCAGAGTTCTCATCATAGGGGGGACTTTCTACTTCACGTCCCTTATGTCTGTCACCAAACTTTGCCTTTCTTCTGTGCCCTCAGATATACAGCTGGGGCATATTCACCTGGAAGAACAGGGAAATCCTAGCTCCCTGTTGTTCTTCTTTATCTCTTGTATTGGTATAGATATAGCCTAGTTATTGATTATTCCCTAACCCACTCAGGTAATAGGAAATAATTCTGTTTCTGTTCTCAGCCACCATTTGGTTCAATCACTCATTTACCAGTAGGGTGTGTTGTGACACCCACAGACTTGACACAGATCCTTTATCAGTTCTGTCTCCAGGTGCTGACCTTGGTAAGAATGGCTTTTACTGAAACACTTAAGCCTGGGGACGAACTTCCCATCCAAGTCTCGTGAGCAAATCCAGGAAAACCAGAGCTGACAACAGGTGAGCTGTTCACGTCAGGCAGAGTACTCACCACAAGGATGGACAGTGGTGACCTCTGGTGGGGGGAAAATGAAACAGGGACCATCCAGACTCAGTGAATGACTGGAAGGTTTAAATATTACAGTCTTCACTATCACTGGAACAGATAACTATCTCAGGTGAGATCATTATTGACACACTGCCAGTTAGTGTTCCTGCCAATAAATCAATTCTCTGGAATGTGTGTTACAATGGCAAAGGTGTGTGATGGCCAAAGCTTCAGCTTTACAACCTGGTTGAGCATGTGATCACGTGCCACAAGGCTTGGTGCAGCAGCCTGGGTGTAATTCTGTCTCTGAGCCCAAACCGTAGTTCAAAAGTCAAAGTCAGAACCAAACAGTGATTCTGGAGTATCATTTAATCCCAAATTATTGCTGAAAAAACTCCAGGGCTTGAGCACAGTTTTTTGTTGGTGCTACATTGACCTTTGCAGACACATGTAGCTGTCAGGTGTCTAAATCTGTAGAAAAACTGGAAATGTAGGCTCCTTTTCTTCATGTTTCTGTTTGTGTTTATCCTTTAGCCTCAGTGCTGCACAGATGACCTTAATTCAGTGTGGGTAAAGCACTTCTTTGTAACAAACTGAAACAGCAGCATGCATGGAAAGGGAAATAACCACTCCTGACCAAAAAAGTCTCACATTTGTCAACAAACATCTTGATGATCCCCAAGACTTTTGTGGACTCAGGAGACAAGAGTTGAACTTTCTTGGAGGTTGGAGTCC
This sequence comes from Neolamprologus brichardi, assembly GCF_056152115.1. Taxonomy (NCBI): domain Eukaryota; kingdom Metazoa; phylum Chordata; class Actinopteri; order Cichliformes; family Cichlidae; genus Neolamprologus; species Neolamprologus brichardi. The sequence continues at coordinate 44,643,822 of NC_142110.1, read as the reverse complement.
CGTTACGTCTGCATAAAACTAATACAGCATTTAATAAAAAGAACATCACACCAACAGTCAAACATGGTGTTATGGCCTAGGGCTGCTTTGCTGCTTCAGGACCTGGATGAATTGGCGTAATTTGTTGGAACTGTGAATTCTGCTCTCTATGCAGCAGGACAATGATCCAAACACACCTGAAAATCTACGTCTGAATTGCTCAAAAACAACAAAATGAACGTTTTGGAGTGGCCTAGTGAAAGTCTGGACATGAGATCCTTCTGGCTGTCCATGCTTGAAAACCCTCCAATGTGACTAAATTAAAACAGTTCTGCAAAGAAGAGTGGGGCAAATTTCCTCCACAGTGATGTGAAAGACTCCTCGGCAGTCATCACAAATGCATGATTACAGTTCTTGCTGCCATATGTGGGACAACCAGTTATTAGGATTAGGGAGCAATTATGTAAGTAGCTTTGGACAGCCTTTTCCCCTTAATAAATGAAATAATGAAACTGGACTAAACTAAATTGTACATTTACTCAGGTTATGTTTGTCTAATATTAACATTTATATGTTTTCCTGAAACATGTAATTATGACAAATATGCAAAAAAAAAAAACCCACTAAGAAACCAGTAGTGACCTCTGGTGGGTGAAAGGAAAAACTCTGGGTGAAAACTCTTTAGTACTATTAAAGGTGGAAAAATTTTAATAGTACTAAACCTTTTTTTTTTAAGGAATATTTCTTTTTTAATCTAAAGGATACAGCGAGAGCGACGCCAGGAATTGGCTGATGTGATCACATCTGATAAAACCGATAAAAGGCCACTGCCGTGTTTTGAATTCATAATCAGGAAGGAAGTGGCGTTTCTTTACTCCGAGGGGTTTTGTCCCAATCATTATTGTCATACCTGTTGCAAAAAACATTTTTTATCCATTTCCCTAGAACCAAACTATGATTCAAAAGTCAAAGTCAGAACCACACAATGATTCTGGAGTTTCGTTTATTACTAACTTATTACTGATGAAACTCCAGGCCTTGAACATGGCTCTTGGTTGGTGCTACGTTGACCTTTGCAGACACATGTAGCTGTCAGGTGTCTAAATCTGTGGAAGAACTGGAAATAGGCTCTTCTTCTTCATGTTTCTGTTTGTGTTTATCCTTTAGCCTCAGTTCTGCACAGATGACTTTAATTCAGTGTGGGTAAAGCCCTTCTTTGTAACAAAGTAAAACTGTTACAAAAAAAATGGTCTGCTGCCACCATTGTCTGAGCTTCTTTAATGTGTTGTTTTCCCTCACATGTTCCTCTTTTGTGGTCAGCTCTGTTGCCTTTGTTCCCTTTCATGTTCCAGCTTACTTTTCAAGTAATAGTAAATGGTAAATGGCCTGTATTTGTATAACACTTTACTAGTCTCTAAGGACCCCAAAGCGCTTTACACATCCAGTCACCCACCCATACACACACATTCACACACTGGTGATGGCAAGCTACATTGTAGCCACAGCCACCCTGGGTTGCACTGACAGAGGCGAGGCTGCCGGACACTTGACGGACGCTGATTGATTTATTGTTTTAACTGCCGGCCTCCACGGAAAGTAATTAGAATATTAATATTCAGTGTCAAGCATACATCACGTTCATGTAAATCATGTACGTTCATGAGCCGCATACAACGTACTTTGATCTTAAGCGGTCTTTCTGTCAGTGCAAAGTAGTTTAACTGCAAATTGAATTCCTGAGAGATCTCAGTATAAGAGAAGGAAGTGCCATTTCAACAGTACCTCTCAGTTTTTTTTTTTACATGATAAAGAAATACTGCTGAAGTAAATGAAAGATGTCTGTCAGGGCTTGAGCTTAAATTGTAAGAAATAAATGTGTAAAATTACAGAAGTTTTTTGTTAAGTCATAGAAAATGTCCTATTTTATTTGATTTGATTTATTTTTGCTCTCAGCAAACTGCTGGAAAAGATCTTTCCAGAGTGCAGAGTGAAAAAACAGGAGCTTCTCTTTTATTTAATTGTTCACCTATTACTTCAGTTTAGTGGTATGAATGGTTGTGGGGAAGGTCTTTATCAGTAGGACAGGCTGTAAAATTTATGAAAATACAGTTAAAAGTCCAACATTTATGCCGCCCTCAGGCTTTATGTTTGAGGATACAAGTCGACATACAGCGGGAAAAGGAGAGTTTGTTCCTGGATCAAAATGGGCCTTTGTGGGCTGACTCTTTATGTAAGCATTACTGGTCTGCATAGTGATTCTGTATTGTGCTACTTAAAAGAAGTTAAGAACAAATATATATATATTATTTTGATTAAATAAACAGTGAGCCCAAAGCTTTCTTGGAGGGGTTGCCAATTTATTTTTCATTTTGTTTTTGCGTGCATGCTGGAAAAGCCCAGTAAATGTTGCACAATATCTAAAAATACAGAGCAAAGCTGGTTTGAGATGTTTTAAACTGGCCACTGCCAGCCAGAGATTAAGAAACAGAGCAGCTTTTTTTTTTTTTGACAACTTATTTGCTTGTTAAATATTTTTCCAAGAACTGCCTTGAAAAGCTGCAAAGAAATGCAGTTTGGCATCACTATCCTCATTGTGAATTGTATCAACCACATGGTTTAACATTGTTCCATACCAACGTCACCTCATTACCTGGTTCATCAACATTGCAGGAAGATCCTCATCTTTGCTATTCTGCAAAACCCCACAGTCATTTAATTTATCACATCATCACTTAATAACTTCTCTTTGCACAATAAGAAATGCACTGCCCTGTGAGTAATAACATACTTTTATGATGAAAAAAATAAAAAACTTCCTGGTGATCATGTGTATCATGTAATCTGAATCAGAGGAGATGACAGACATTAATAGAAAGCCAAAGTATTGTGTTCCTGGTGTCACAATAGATACAGTAAATAAAAAGGCTGGAATTCCACTCATTGTTTAATTTAAACCCATTGTTCTTTTCTTTCTCCAAGGTACTTTTTCTTTCACAGCTTGTGAAATCAGTTCGGTATTCTATTTCTTCTTCCTTCAACCTCACAATTTGTGACGCGATCAAGCTCATCAGTTCATTGTAGATCTCAGTATGGGGTTTTTTCCCCCCGTTTGTTGTTCATGTATAACCAGAAACAATAGATATTTGTATTTGCAGTTTTGTAAGCAAGGACACCAATCACCAAACAAAAGCTGGAAAATAGTTGCTACATGCAGTACAGTCTTGTAATACAGTCTCGTGAAATTTGAATGGATATTTGAAATTTGAATCTCAGAAGATAAAGCCAGTAGCAAATATAGTTTAATTTCAGGGGTGGGATACGTGGAAGCTGCTTCTCTGAGGAATATGGATTGAAGTTGACAAACAAACATAGATTTAATACACATATTACTTTTGTGTCTGTCTCTATTACTCTGTGTGTTTCTGTGCACACTTGCTAGAATCCTTTTGTCTTCAGAGATGCCTGAATACTTCATGACACAGACTCAAAAAGGTGCTCAGAGATTTTGGTCCATATGGACATGATAGCATCACACAGTTACTGTAGATTTGATGGTTGTGTCCATGAACTAAATCTCATGTTCTACTACATCAAAGGTGCTTCACTGGATTGAGATCTAATGACGGTGGAGTCAGTTTGAGTAAAGTGAACTCATTGTCATGCTCAGAAAATCAATTTGAGATGATTTGAGGTTTGTTTTTTTTCTGCTGGAAGAAGCCATTAAAAGCTACACTGTGGTCATATGGGGATGGACATGGCTAGCAACAATATATAGGCTCTGGCATTGCTAAATTGGTACTAAGGGGTTCAGAGTGTGCTATTAAAATACCCCCTACATGATTACACCACTGCCAGCAGCCTGTGCTTTCATCTTGTTTATATCCAATTCTGACCCTGCCATTCAAATGTTTCAGCAGAAATCGAGACTCTTGAGATGAAGTCTATTAAATTAGCTTCTTTCCTCGTCGTGACGCTCTGTATGAACGTCAGCAGGCGTGCGTAATGAAGTGGCCAGTGTGTTTATTATGACCTACTTCATAACTCTTATCTATATGAGATAGAAAGTTTTAGAATTACTCATTGATATAAACACAACACCAGTGTCCAGCAGCCTCGCCTCTGTCAGTGCAACCCAGGGTGGCTGTGGCTACAATGTAGCTTGCCATCACCAGTGTGTGAATGTGTGTGTGAATGGGTGGATGACTGGATGTGTAAAGCGCTTTGGGGTCCTTAGGGAGTAGTAAAGCGCTATACAAATACAGGCCATTTATCATTTACCAAATAACGACTGTAAAGTACCTGCATTTGTGTTTGGGTCAGTTATTAACTGGAGCAACACAGAACTACAGTTCAAAGAGGTGAAGTGATGCCGGGGCTGACGGGAATCCTTTTCTGCTGTAATTTATAGATTTTTTATTTTTGAATCAAGCATTTGAAATGGTAAATAATAATGAACACACACTCTTTGTATGCAGGCTCGTTACACTACAACGTTTGTCTTTGTTTAAAAACAGGAAACACACATGAGACAACAGACATGCCCGTTTGTCTTTTAGTTTCACAAGATGCGTCGAAACTTCAATAACGGAGTTTCTGAAATGTTCCCTGAATATTAGGATTTTGTTCAGGCTGAAATCAGGTCAAGCAGCAAAGTTTTCAATTCCAAGAAGAAAAGTCTGGGTTCTTCCAGGTAAAATGGGCCCTTTTTTAGCCATTAAAAAAATGTATTTTATGACACAGCGTTGCTTTAACCTTGCTTTAAAAAAAGGTTACAAAGATGTTTTATTATAGCCCTGATGACCCTAAACTGCTTTGGTGGAAAGAAAAACAAGGGGTGGGGGGGGGTGGGGGGGTGGGGGGGTGGAACAAGATTCAGAAAAACAAACATAAAAAGGGTTAATGTGGTTTAACCATTAGGACGATCTGATAAAGGTGGTGAGTTAAGATAAGATTTCATGCATGCTGAACTCCTACTACCAAAGCAAGTGTGACGATTTATTGTCTCTAGTTCCCAGTTTCCTTATCATGTTTATAATGAAGGTGAGTATAAAGCACCAGCGGAATTACTAACTGAACTAAGAGGCATTGTTCAATCTCACAAAATAATTTTAGACAAAAGGGATCATTAAAAATGAAAGTGCTGCATTCAGTTTGTATCCACCGTTAATGCTGTACTGATTGTGCAGCTTTGTTGCTCAAATCTAAAAGCAGAATCAGGTCTAATACAAAACACCTCGAAACTTACTACCCAACCCTGTGGTGAAATCCGATTTCTTGCTAAACCTTGAAGTTAGTTAACAACATCTCAGTCGTTGCTTTTTATTTCTGCTTTTTTACTTCCTTCAAAGTCTGATTTGGACACGGCTGCAAGTGAAATCCTTCAGCTAATGTTGCGAAAAACAGAGGTTTCCTCACAGAAAGAAGGAAAACTAAACTTTTTTTTTTTTATCACCGGCAGGCAGTCTGAACGAAAACATGAATCATATTTCTTAATGTTTAAGGTCTTAGACACATCCAAAGATTTGCATGCACTGTCAGTCACTAATCTCAGTTCATTAACAGTAATGTGTTTTGATGTGCAGGAAATGTTCTTATTTCGAGTCAAGCTTTGCATTACCACATCAAAGCAAGCATTAAACTGTCTCATGACAAAAATATAGAGTCACCGGGCTCTTTGTGAGGAACACCTGATCAACTGCTCATCGATGCAACTCATTTAGGTATGCAGAAATGGTCAAGATCACCTGCTGACCGTTGAAATGGGTAAGAATGGTGATTTAAGTGAGTTGGAATGTGGCTGCTTCAAGTTGAAGCAACAGGAGATTCTCATCATAGACGTGTGGCCGACAAATCTTTCACATCAGTATGGACCCAAATCTCTGAGGAGTGTTTTAGCTGCTTTAGCTGTCAGACAGATGGCCTCACATTTGACTCTAGAGTACAGAGAGTCAAGAGTTCATGCCCTGGTAGACGGGGCTGTGGCTCCCCACACCCTCTAACAGATCATTACATGTAGGAACCTTTTAAAAACAAGCGCGTTCATGCATGTTCATGCTCACAGGTGTACACACGGGTGCTCACACACAAACTACACCCTTTTTGGCTCCTATCTTAAAGCACATTGTGCGCTGTCGGTCTTACGTGCTACACAACAATGTTTAACATTTAGTATTTACTGTTATAGTCCCATAGATCATCATGATGTTGTTTATTCTATTGCTCTAGTCTTCTTCTGCTTGTTTTCTTTTTTTCTCAACAGGTGATCCAGGAAAAAAAAAAGAGGGGGGGGGGGAAAAAGAGTTCATGCTTGACTCAGTAACTGCAAGATGTCCAGGTCACTCCACCGCCGTGCTTCACATTGCACCATGCACTATGGCCAAACGTCTCCTCGTTGGTCTCGCCCGTCTAAACGACATTGTTTCACAAGTCTTTTTGTTGGTTCAGATGCAACTTTGCAAACCTAAGCTGTGCTGACATGTTCTTTGTAGAGAGAAGAGGCTTTCTCCCTGAAAGCCTTCCAAAGAAATCACACGTGTTCAGTCTAATTGTCCTGCCATGAACTTTAAAAGTTAACTGAGAGTCTGAAGCGTAGTCCTTGATCATTGCTGATATCTTTCCTCCTTGGTATTTTATTAACACACACCTGAATGCTCCAGATCAACAAACTGCTAAAACTTTATAGACATGCACATCGTTGTTGATGATTAGTTAAATGACTGCATTTAATTAGCATCACCTGACTAATACTTACCTTCTTAGTTGCTATGGAAACAGTAAGGTTGTTATTCGTTTTTCCACCCTCTGCTTCTGCATTTTGACTTATGTCTGTTAAATAAATAAAATAATGGCACAATATAATAAGTCATGTGTTGCTGTTCATCTGAAGTTGTGTGTACCTTACCTAGTATCTCGTAAGGATGTTTTTTTTTTTTTTTTTTTCATTAATATTATGCCCTGAAATGTAAAACCTTAGACTCAAAAGAGGATGTACTTCTTCTTTGACATGACTGTAAGCCCAATGTCCCAACTTTTCAAGTGAAGTCCCACCATCTTTTTTAGATAAAAAATGAAATAAAAAAAATAAAACCCCAGCGTGGCAAAGATACCCACCCTGTGAAACTTCCTTCTTGAAGACAACGATGGCAAAAATGGTGCAGAAGTGAAGTTGTTTTGCAGCTTGAAAATTTACCTGATGTTTAATTTTTGCACCTCAATTTTTAAAAAATATTTCAAAAACAAAGGTCAAATTATTTTGTTGCATGGATGATCAGTCTGCTCGCAGTTTACAAATCACTTCCAGGATAAACACAGTAAACATGCAAAGGATGACCTGAAACACAATGAAAGGAAAAAAGATGGTTTTCTTCACATGCATAATGAATCCAGTCTCAACAAGTGAATATTTTAGCTGACCTAAAATAAAAACAAAATGATTTATTTCCTTGTTCAATCAGACATTTTTAGGACGGCCTATGTTGTGAAGACATAAAGTATAAAAACATGTGCGATTAGTTCCAGCTAGGCCAGCTTCTAATGTAACCCTGCAGTCTATCAGCAGAAATATGAAGTCTATTAATAAATGAAAGGTGTTTTTCATCATAGACTGTCACGACTTGTGTTTTTAGCTAATCTTTGAGCTTAACGAGAACAAGTATGGTTTTCTTGTGACTACGTGCACATAGTTATTGTTATCCAGGTTGATGGTCTTCTCTCAGACTTGTTCCTTGTGTTATTATCCCCTGGGTCACAGGTTGCCTTGACAAATAACACAAAGCCAGTGTATATACAAAAGCTACAGGAATCTCCACCCAAACACAGATAAACTGGTACAAGGTAAAATTATGGTTCACTGCATTTCCTCATTGCTCAAGCATGTCTAACAAATACAATCTATTACTTATTTACTTGTTCGTCTGTGGCTAACGCCTTCAGTTAATACAGCATTGATGCGAACTGCCCAGAAGGAAAGAATGGTAAAAAACACAATTACTGATTTTTATGCTTAGTTTTCAATGAAGATTTTCATTTTTTATCAATAAAAAAATAAATCTGCCCCAAGTTTCGCAGGAAGTTTGTATTGTAATGCTGCGCGTCAATAAATGAATAAATGCGGCGCATCAATAAATGAAACAAAAAGACAGATCCCGTAAATGCTTTAAAGCCTTTTATATATGAACTGCCTGAATGAGGCAACACTGAAATTGCTCCCAACCCAGCACAGTCTGACTTTTATTTATGAAAAGAAATAAGAAGAAAAAAAAAGTTAGTGTGCTTGTCTCTGATGGCTAAACCTGAAAGTGATAAATGAAAACCAAAACGTGCAAGGTTCATATCTACATAAAGGCCATTTTTTGCATAGCATTCCCTCTCCTATCTCCTTTAATGTATTTAAATTATTTCCATTGTTTGGGATGCAGCAGGTCTGTGTTGAGCAGAATGAAATATAAAGTGCACAAAAGCCAAATGCAACGTGCTCAGATGAGACTGCAAAGTCAGCTCAGGAGATTAATATGAATAAAAAACATCATTATGTTTGATGACAGAAAGCATTTAAATAAAACTGAAAAAGAAGATAAATCATTTTATTTAAATCCCTAAATTAAATTACAATTTTTTTTTTCTCTGCTGTTGCCATGATGACAACATCCCGAAGTGGTACGCATGGCAAAATATTTATATTGTTTCCCAAAAAGTATTGTCAGTCCTATCAGTTGACCAGAAGCAGTAACTGATTAGATAAAAACAAAGCATTTCCTTCAACACATATAGAAGGAACAAGGAAGAGCTCTTTACTGACGGTATCTGTACCTGCTTTATCTATGGGGGCGAGGCCTCTGGCCTCCCACAGAGTATAAAAAGGGTGAAAATGTGAGAGGCAGCATCACTACCACCAGCTTTCAAAGAGCATCTGAAGCCCTGAGAGAACATCTGAAACCTTCACAGGTAACAAAATGTTTTTTCTTTCTTAGATATTTTTATGTGACACCAAATCTAAAAAATAATAAAAAAAAAAAAAATGTTTTTTGTTACTTTGTTTGTTTGTTGTTGTGTTTTTAACTGGATTCTGATTAAATGTTTGTTTCAGAAATGCTTTTTTCTGTCCTGCTTATGCTGGGCATCTGCCTGGTGCCCGCTGAGCTTAAACAAGCAAGTAAGTCTTCACGCTGCTGTTTTGTCACTAATACTCATCCTCACCTGATATTTTTTCCCCCAGTCATGTCATAAGATTGTTAATTTTTTTTGTCTGCAGATGAATATCTTGGCAGTCCTTTTCTTCAGCGATCTTTTGAAGAAGCAAGGAAAATTGTGGATGATGCATACAAGTACTCCAGAGAAGAGTGAGTTAATCTCATAGGCTTTCTTACCCCACATACCTATGCAGTAAAATGCTTTTCAACTGGTTTTTAAGCCAGTAGTAATGCCATAATTTATCAGTTCGGAAAAAAGAAGAAGAAGAACTGTGTGACTTTTTTCCCTCCAGGAGTCTGAGACGAGTCCGCAGGGATGTGGTGAGTCCTCACGATGCTCTTCGTCTCCTGAAGCAACCCCGAGGTGACACACGCTCTGCGGTGAGATCTGCAGACTACATGGCGCAAACCATCCGTCTTGTGCAGGAGAAAGTCCATCATGTGCACAAGCGCTCACTCAATGCAACAGGTTAGACATACAGCGCCCACACAAAGGCAACACACACAATCTTTGCGGCAACTTTTACTGGCTGGAGTTGAGAATCTTTAGTGTTTCATGATGCAAGACTCAATTCTCTCTTAATATAATTAACTATTAGACTTGTGAAGGTGACAAAGTTGCACTCACTTAACTGTTTCTGTCACATTTTCCAGATTTGCTCACTCCCGAAGATCTGCAAAAACTTGCTCAAATAACTGGATGTGCCGCTCGAGTCAAAGCTCCGCAGTGCGTCACCACACCGAACCTCATCACGTACCGCACAATCACCAGCGTGTGCAACAACCTGTAAGAGAAACTTTCTACTTTAACCTCTGTAGCACTTCTTTTATGCATATGCAAGAACGCACACCATTGTGCATTTCAAACATAAAATATAAAACCATTCTCATTTTCGATGAGAAAAATATTTCATTATTCATCATGTAGCCTATTTTAATTTTTTGATTTCATGGATAATAATGTGTTGCTGGGGATGGGGGGTGGGTGGGTAATTTATGTCATAATTCCTAGAAAAAATTAAAAGATCTTGTGTGGAATTAGTTGATTTTGAGACCAACTAGAGTCTAAATTCAAAGGAAATCCTTACGCAATACACCTGAACATTTGAGACCTTCTATAGCAAAAGATGTGTACACTTCCCTTGGAGTTTCTCAAGTGGTGTTTCCAAACATGGGTGTTTCTTGTTTACTTTTAGAAAGAACCCACGCCTCGGTGCTTCCAACACCCCCTTCACCCGTTGGCTGCCTGCTGAGTATGACGACGGCATCTCCGAACCCAAAGGATGGAACAGGACCCGGAAATTCAACAACTTCTTGCTCCCACTGGTAGGACGCAGACATATCGGACTTTAATTTTAAATTTAATGGATGTATTTACTAGTTTTTATACCAGAATTGTGCATTCTTACTTTCTTTACTCTCAGGTGCGACAGGTGTCCAACAACATCCTGAGCACAGGAGACGCAGGCATAAGCAATGACTCCGTGTATTCTCACATGGTGACCTTGTTTGGCCAGTGGAACGACCATGACCTCACCTTCACACCCTTCTCACCCAGCATCCGTTCCTTTAGCAACGGGGTGAACTGTGACGAGAGCTGTGAGCACACCGAGCCATGCATTCCCATCCCGGTTAGTGTCTGACGCACGAAACCAAACAGTGGCATGTTGTTTTTGGTATCCATGACCAGCAGTTTTTTCACCCATGTTTTCTTGTCTATGAACAGCTTCCTCCCGGCGACTCTCGCCTATCCTTCTCTCAGTGCATCCCTGCGTTCAGATCCGCCCCGGCTTGCGGCACAGGATACAGTGCCTTAAATTTTGGTGGTGAGACGAACAGGAGAGAGCAGGTCAACGCGCTGACAGCCTTCCTCGATCTCAGCCAGGTGTATGGCTCTGAAGATAAGCTCGCTCTAACTCTTCGCAATCTCACTGACGATGGCGGCCTGTTGCGAGTAAACACAGAGTTCAGAGACAACGGGCGTGAGCTGCTGCCCTTCCACAGTCTCCAGGTGCAAATGTGCGCTACTCGCAAAAGAGTCACCAACGATACAAACGCCAGGGAGATTCCTTGTTTCATTGCAGGTTAGTAATTTCTCAGGCAATCACTAAAGGAACTGCACTTAGTGGCACTTTGGTTTTATTTTGTAATGCCAGAAGTGGCTGCTCAGTTATTACTAATCCATTAAACTGCTCTAAATGTACAGTCTAAGCAGGAGATGACCAGTATTGATGTTTGTTTTCTTTCTGTTCATAAGGTGATGCCCGTGTGGATGAAAACATCGGTCTGACCTCCCTTCACACGTTGTTTTTGCGTGAGCATAACCGCCTTGCTCGTGCACTGAAGAGGATAAACCCCCACTGGGACAGCGAGACGCTCTACCAAGAGGCCCGCAAGATCATGGGTGCTTACACACAGGTAGCTAAACTTCAGAATCAGCTTTTATATTCTCCAACATTTGCTCAAATTAAGGCTCTCCGTCTCTCTCAGTTGTTTGTGTTCAGAGACTATCTGCCGCACATCGTTGGCACCGATGCAATGCGCAGACAGCTTGGCCGCTACCCCGGCTATAATCCCGCCGTTGACCCCAGCATCTCCAACGTCTTTGCAACCGCAGCTTACCGCTTCGCCCACTTAGCTGTTCAGCCAATTATGTTCCGCCTGGATACAAACTTCCGGGATCACCCTCAGTTCCCTAGTGTACCCTTGTTTAAAGCCTTCTTCACGCCCTGGAGAATCGCTTTCGAGGGTGAGTTGCACAAATATAACTTGTGTTGAATTTTCTTTTTATCCTCTGTCTTAAACTGTCAGCCTAATCTTTTTCTCTTTTATTTCCAGGTGGAATTGACCCTCTGCTGCGTGGTTTGTTTGGCAGTCCCGCTAAACTAAACACCCAGGATCACATGATGGTGACTGCTCTGAGAGACAAGCTGTTCCAGTTTGTACAGCATATATCCTTGGACCTCGGTTCTCTCAACATGCAGCGGGCACGTGACCACGGCATCCCTGGTACATCCCTTATTCACTTTTAGGTTTTTCTTTCTAGCATTTCATCATCTCAGAATTGTTCTCATCTGTGCTAACTTTATGTATTTTTCTCCTTAAGGCTACAACGCCTGGCGGAGGTTCTGTGGTCTGTCTCAGCCCAAGAATCAAGAAGAGCTGGGTAGGGTGCTGAACAACAGCGACCTGGCCCGCAAGCTGCTGGAGCTCTATGGAACCCCCGACAACATTGATGTTTGGCTCGGAGGCGTTGCAGAGCCATTTGCCGAGGGTGGTCGTGTCGGGCCTCTGTTTGCTTGCCTCATCGCTACCCAGTTCCAAAGGATTCGCCAGGGTGACAGGTCTGTATGGGTATGGATGCTTGCAAAGCTGTGTCGGATGTGGAGTTTAGAGTTATGGCATTTATAATTTATACATCACGAATGTGCCTTTTTTTTCCCTCGAAAACTAAGATAAGAAGTCTGAAAACTGAAAATCTGAAACTTTGCTAATGCATGTTTATTTATATTATTTTATTGACATCAGTATATCATTTAAGATATAGATTCTGTTGACACTAATCTCTTCCTTCGTCCACTTGGTGAAAAATTTTCAGGCTGTGGTACGAGAATCCAGGTGTCTTCACCACACAGCAAAGAGCAGCTCTGTCCCGTGTGAAACTGTCCACTATTATCTGTGAAAACACTGGGATTCAATCTGTCACCCGTGATGTCTTCAGTGTCACGTCAGCAAGCAACCGGCTCACGCCATGCACAGCGGCGCCTCGTCTGAATCTGGCTGCTTGGCGGGAGAGACGCTGCGACTCAGGTGAGACAGCACTAGAACAAACACTCAGCACCAAAATCACACTGATTTTTCACCCACAGTAGTTTAATGCAACTATTTTACATCTTCTGTCAAATTTTAAATAACAAATGTGGTGTTTGATCTTTCAGGCAACTGTTTTCCAATCAATGAAGCAGCCGTGAGTATTAATCACTAACTAATTGCTAGTCACAATATAAAAGCACAGCACCTATTTACATATCTTGTGGCTCAGATGGGAAGGTCATTAAATCCCTTCTTCCACTGAACTGCATGCCAAAGTGTGCTTAGGCAAGATACTGAAGTCCACATTCACACTGATGTATCCATCTGAGTGTGCACCTAAGCACACTTTTGGCTTTATCTCCACACACTCACACCCCGATCCGTCCATGCAGTGTCCATACTGTGTCAGTGAGGTTAAAGGTCCTTAGGTAAAGAAAAAAGCCCTTGTATGATTGAATGAATGAGGCTTGAGAAAGCATTTTTAGTGCTCAAATTGAGTAGAAAGTGTAATGAAAGTATCTATTTGCTTCACATCTTGCTAAAGCTGGTACACAAAAACTTAAAAACCATTTATTGTTTACTAATTTGTGCATTTTTTAATTAAAATTTGGAAATTTCTTTTTATATAGGTTCTGAACAAGGTGCAAAGCCAGGACCTGCAGGGCAATGAGGTCATTGAAGACCTCCAGGACGATGGGGTTGTTGAAGACCTGGAGGCCAATGAGGTCACAGACGACGTGCAGGGCAATAAGGTATATATCTCCCTTTATCTTACTGTGCTGCTGTCAGATCATCATTTTCCATCCAATTAACAATACTGAATGTTTTCTAAATAGCTCAAAATATTGAAATAATATAAAATCTAATATCCTACAGACCCAAGACAAAACAGCTGTTTACTGTAGCAGGCATGAAGTTAGAAATTTGTTCCCATTTCTAACCTAAGTGCTTAGTTTTGACGTTGAGGGTGAAAATGTCTCCCAAATAATGTGAGAAGTGGAATTGTGAAAAATTAAAAGTCTGCAATATTTAATGTGTTTACAATATTCTGAAGTGATTTACATTTTTGTTTCTCTTTAGTTCCAGTAAGGCTACAATGGCCACCCACCTTGACCTCCATCATTTTTGCCTGAATGAGTACATCCATATCCAGAGAGAATCACTTGTTCCCATTAGCTCATGTACAACAAACAAACCCACTGGAGTGCAAAGACAGCCCTTTCTACATGCATTATCCCTGGTGTCTATGGGTTTAGCTTCATCAGTGCAGAAAGTGTAGGCCAAGCTGCTGCTGTACATTTTGAAGGTCTATCAGGGAGTTCAGCGTTGGTCATTGAGAGACATGGCACTTAACTAAAAAGTCTGCTCTTCACTGTCTGACACACTGAACTTCACACTGTCTGTCTGTCTTTGGATCTGTTATCATTACTCTGCACTTTGCTTTACGTTAATCAGGTCATAAATATTTAGCATTATTGGGGAGGACATACTGCTTTTTTTCTGTATGGCTAGGTTAGGGCACATTGTACAACTACATTTTATATTATTGTGAGAGATTAACATATTATTTGAATTTTAGCAAGCAGCTGTAAGAGTGTGAAATGTGATTTCAGCAGATATGTTCAACTCTGTTACAGTATGCAGTTTATCGTACCAAAATTAGCATTTTATCAGATTTGATGATGAGATTTACTAGTGCTATTACGAAGATTTTATGCACAGATGAGATGTAAGCATACCTTGAAAATGTTATATATTTTGCTTTATCTGCCTTTCATGGACTTGTCTATCTTATGTTGCATTTTGCATTCAATAAAAAAAAAATTGAGCTGCAATAAACAGTGTGCTCTTTGTTTCTCCAGCTGCTGGCTCCAGACACAGCCTAATTATTTATTGTGTGAAGTATAAATTCTCAAGACAGTTTACTTAATTATTATTCCTCCAGGTTTCACACGATGTTGTTTCCTCAGTGTTTTAAATCATCTCAGCATGTTTACTGCTCACAAGTAAAGATGAAGTATTACAGTAACACAAAATCTTAACACAAACTATTAAATCGGAGCCAAATAAATAAAGTCAAGCCAGGATACCTGTCTACTGGAGCTAGTTTTATCCCAAGCTGTGACATTTAACTACGGATTAAGTAGAAGTATAGATACTAGTGTTAAAAAAAATACTCCACAACTTCTACCAGCTATTTTTATGTAAAACTAGCTGAACCTTGAGCCATAATAATGATATAATAAAACAATATTAGTAGATGGAAATACAAACTTTTTTTTAGTCCAAATTTGAAATATAATAAATATTCTAATTTTTAATCAGTTAAGTAGAACATGAGCAGAGAAAACAAAAAATATCTGTTTTGAACAGAAAATGTAGACAGTCAGGGGTTAAATGGGATCAGCTGAACTGCTGTTCTTTGTGGATATACGCAACTTAATTCAGCAATTCGGCATATATTTCACATTAGAAAAATCACACCACCAAACAAAAATATCACAAAAAGCATATTGATAATGTTTTCCCTCCACCAGGCATAGCAGAGTTGGCTCGGTTTGTCCCCAGTATACCTTTATTGTTTTCTGACCACTACTGACCATTACTCATGCTCAGGACCTATGTCAGATTGACTACTTTTTTTTCAAATATTTATTGCTGCGTTGTCTCACAGCATGAATATTATGTAATTTCTTCTTCGTTTTCTTGTTTTACTGGCGGTTGGCAACCCATTTAATTAGAGCAGGTAGTTGTACTGCCCTCAAGTGGAAGAGATGCAATTGTTCTGTCCGTTACTCAGGCCGATCATTTAGAGCAGGGGTGCCCAATCCCAGTCCACGAGACCCGGTGTCCCTGCAGGTTTTAGATGTGTCTGAACAGCTGATTTAAATGGATAAATAACCGTCTTGAAGTTCTCCAGAGGCCTGGTAATGAACTAATCATGTGATTCAGGTGTGTTGACCCAGGGTGAGATCTAAAACCTGCAGGGACACGGCCCTCATGGACTGGGATTTGAGACTCCTGATTTAGAGTACTAATCAGGTAAATGGACTGATCCTTATATAGTGCTTTTCTACTCTCCGGCGTACTCAAAGTGTTCTATACAACATGCCACATTCACCCAATCCTCACAAGCACTGACTCTAAACTGAGTGCTGTCCAACCACATTTACACTTCGATGGACGCATCAGAGAACAACTTGCGGTTGGTACAGGGGTGGGCAATCTCAGTCCACGAGGGCCGGTGTCCTTGCAGGTTTTAGGTGTGTCCTCGGCTAAATTAGCACCTCAACATGTCCTGAAGTTCTCCAGAGGCCTGGTAACGAACTAATCATGTGATTCAGGTGTGTTGACCCAAGGTGAGATCTAAAACCTGCAGGGACACCGGCCCTCGTGGACTGAGATTGCCCACCCCTGGGTTAGTATCTTGCCCAAGGATACTTGGCTCCTCCAGGGATCGAACCTCCAATCTTCCAATCAATAGCTGATCAGCTCTACCTCCTGAGCTACAGCCACCGAGGTGAAAGCAGTCTTTCACGGCATACCTGATCATTTCTCACAGCACACCTATGTGCCGTGGCACAGTGGTTGGGAAACACAGCTTTAGCTAGCAACACACTGTGCTAAAAGTGTGCTAAAAAAAAACAAAAAAAACAGCCCACTTTAACGTCTGACTATGGCAGACAGTTTTGCCTCTTTTATTATTTTTATGCAACATCCCCTGGTGAGGAATAAACAAACAGGACTGCCTTTCCTGTGTTACTGTTTAGGCTCAAATCGTTATGATGCTTGAAGGCCAGCAATGGCGAGGAATAACAACTCCCCTCCCCTCAAATGTGTTAAAGTAATGAGTCTGTTTTGAAAATGTAAGGAGCAGAAAGTACAGAGTTGTTTAAAAATGCAGAGAGTAAAAGTAAAAAGTTGTCAGAAAAATAAATACCCAGGTTTTCTACTTAAGTACAGTCACAAAATATTTGTACTTCGTTACTTCTCACCTCTGCAGATTGTAATAAAAAAAGTGTAGTCAAGTTTAATTTCAGCAATCTAATTGATGTGATTGTGCTTTTACTGTTTGTGACCTGCAGGTGGAGCCATCCTTCTTTCTAAACAAAATTATCACCTTAAGTGACATTCAGACCTTCAAAGCGCATCTATATGTATCTGTACCTGCCGATTTATAGAAATGGCCAAATTGATAAGACACCTCTCATTTATTTTTGTTTCATAGGAGCCAGATTGTATTGGAAATTTTTTAAGTGGTCTTGAGCAATAGTTGTTCAGACTTTTTGAAGTTCTTCCAAAGTTTTTTTTTATTGTTTTGCTTCTTTTTTACTGCTTTTTTACTCATTTTCAGTCCAGTCCACATACTTGGTCTTTTTCAGAGGAATATGCTTTGTGTTTGTCAATTAATACTGACCTATGAATCGTTTAAACATAAAAAGGCCACTAACTCGAGGGACAAATCAATATTTTGTCTACACATAGCAAAGAACTCATTTTAATTTGTATCTTTAGAAAATTTTCTTTAGACACAGATCATTTGTTCCCATTTCTATAGCTGAATCTAATAACACAGTTTTGATTCCCAAAGAGCAATAAGCTGAAAACTTGACATATCTCTATATGGTGTAGAGTGTGTCCTTAAAAATTTAAGGAAAGTAGACAAGTGGAGGACAAAAAAAGAAGTAGCAGTCCTAAAAACACTGTCTACAACAGGTGAATAGTATCTAAAACTAATGTCCATAAGAAATCCACAGAAAAATCTGACACAGGACCTGAGAAATGTATCTGGCTCGTCAATTGATCCATCTACTGTTCACTTATGCTTCATCACAAAAGGTCTCGGTGGAAAGATGTCTGTCAAGAAGCCATGGTTAAGGAGAGGAGAAAAGGCTGAGGTATCCCACATTACACAAGAACTGGACTGAAAGTCAGTGGAAACAGTCTTATAGAGGGATGAATCCATTTCAGCGAGGGGTGTTTGGGCATCTGATTGTTAACAGCTTCATTTTCAGCCTGACAAGAATCCCAAACACACTATCGATGCAATAAAAGGATGCCTGGATAGAAACACACACAGTGGAACTATGCTATGAGTCATGGACTGGCCTCCCCAGAGTCCAGACCTCAACAATATTGTAGCAGAGTGGGATCATATTTGACAGAGAACAGAACGAAAGGCAGCCAACATCCAAAGAAGAACTTTGATTTTCCTTTAAGAAGCCTGGAGAACTATTCCTGAAAGACTACTTTAAGAAATTTTAAGAAAGCTGCCTAAGAGAGTTCAGACTGTGCTAAAGAATAGAGGTGGTCACACCAAATATTGACCTTCAAACTCACTAGGATTGTACAGATTCTGTTTTGGTTTTTAATTTAATTCTCAAAAACCACTCTTTTAGGTGGATTGCACTAGTTTGTGCAAACCGAACCTCTTTATGAAAGTCAAAGCAAATCCGTGGCATAGCAGTAATGATCTCCTGCTGGTTGTTTATGTTGCAAGGTGAAAAATAACGTGTTTGTTTATTTGCTGATTTATTGATTTGGTTTTGTCATTGTAAACAGAAGTCTAACCTGCCATCATGAGCTGGATGTGATGGAAATGACAGACGGGCTAACACTTACTTGGTAAGACTTACACCTGTGTTTAGCTTACTGCATGTTTTCCAGCCCACCTGGGCGGCATGTGTTCTCACTGCGGGAGGAAAATGGAGTATACAGAGGAAAGAGGGGTGAACGTGGGAAGAAACATGCAAACCTGTACAGGGACGAGGGACCGAGATTTACACTCACAACTTTCTGACTTGTGGCACCATGTTCAAAGTTCAGCAGTGCATTTATTCCCAATTTTCTGATGCTTCATTGCTCAGGAAACCCTCAAACTTCAGCCAAATTAAGCAAAGACGTCCATTAAATGAACTTAGCCTTCTCTTTCTTGATAAATGACATGTAAACAGTACGAAGGTGAATGAATAGTGGTTTACTAGACTATGATTACAAAGTGGAAGCTTTCTCCACAGACAGTTATCTCACCCCCACTGTGGCTGCACCCAGCTTTACTTTACTGCTTTTCATCTGATGCCTTGGCATCCTCCTCACAACCCAACTTTACTGTTCTGGTTCACTTTCACTGCTCCCATAGTTTTCAGTTAAAAGGCTCTAAAAACCAACCATATCCCATCTGCTCAGTACCAAACAGCGTGGTTAGCAATTACCTTGCGGAAATAGTGAACTATTAGCAGCTAATAAGAGAGCTGTTTTCTTTGGGTGTTAGTTGACAAAAACAAGGGAAAGCAAAATTTACAAAAAAAAAAAAAAAAAAAAAGCTAAATCACATTATTTCAATAGCAAAGTCTCCACCTTTGCCCGAGTCCCGGTTAAAGTCAGATCAGGGATGTTGATAAAAGTGCAGTTTCTGTGTATTCGCCAAACAATAACTTGCAGGATTATTAGAAACAGCTGTTTCTTGTTGTGTGATTGAACAAACAGATCCCTTCAGAAATAAAATAAAAGCAGATACTGGGAGTGAGAAATATAAATCAGCACGAGTCACTGCATAATGTAAAGTTTGTTTGGTTCTGTCTTGATAAAGCACTCCTCCTCCTCCTCCTGGTTACAAAAACGGCAGTGTATGTGCAGATTGCCACGTAGTCCACCAGACTGTGTGTGTTTGTGTGTGTGTAGTGCAAGCCCCAGCTTGGGTGCTCCAACAGTAATGGAAACCCACCATTTATGAGAGAGGAGAAAATATTTGAATTATCTGTTTCTGTCATAGAGGTCTGAGCTGAGCTTTATTCGATGAGGGAGGAGGGAAAGCCTGAGTGTAAATCTGAGAGTGTACAAATCTGTGATCAGGAGAAGCAAACTGTTGTGGGACTGAAGGTTGGAATCCTGGAAGCAGAAGAGAGGAAGTAGGCTTTAATTTAATGTGTGTGTTTGTTTGTGTGTGTCTGTGTGTGTGTGTGGTCCTCTTTCACTGCGATGAGATCATCAGGATGTCATGAAACTGAATGCAGGAGACATTTAAGAAAGTTATATTCATTATAAAGCTGA
This sequence comes from Neolamprologus brichardi, assembly GCF_056152115.1. Classification (NCBI taxonomy): domain Eukaryota; kingdom Metazoa; phylum Chordata; class Actinopteri; order Cichliformes; family Cichlidae; genus Neolamprologus; species Neolamprologus brichardi. The sequence goes on along the minus strand of NC_142110.1, from coordinate 44,623,792 downwards.
ACCTGGATTTTAAACATGTTTTAAGGAGTTATTTAAGTCCCAAAGTACCTCTGTGGGGATTACATCATACTAGTAGCTTCTTATAAAAAAGAATCAGACATAAGTACAGATGTTAAGTCAATGATGGCACTAAAAACTGGTGCTGATTTTTGATAAATTTAGCATTATGAAAGTGTCTTTTTTGTGTTTTACACAGTGGTGTTATTATGCAGGAGTCTGTCCCCTCCTCCATATTCTGCATCCCAGACGTGGATTTTTTGTCAAATTCTTTTAGCTCAAATGAGTGCCCAGAAAGTCAGGAACCAGGGTGAATTCCAGCGACGTGGACAAAAGAACTGGGTTAATTCCTTGCAGATGTGTCTCCAAGCTGTGTGAGCGAATGCTGCGCTGCCCTCGAAGGAGGGAGAGAGAAGAAATTTCAATGAAATATGAACGAAATACATCAGTGACCTAGTACAGCTGGTTCTGGCTGTCTCTCCGGTGTTCCAAGGAAGGGAGGAGGAGGCAACCCGGGAACACGTGTACAAAGTTTTCACTCTTTGGAATAACTGTTGTTATGCAGAATGTATGTTAGTCATCCTAAAAGCAACAGCACAATCATGTCTTGGCTAAAAGGCGGGCTTTAATAGCAGATTTATTCTGGAAAAGATCCCAAATAGTTCAAATTCAAATGGTTAGACGGCATCTAGAAGACAAACTGAAGACAGAAAACATTTGCGCAACAGCAGTGGATTATATTGCTGTTGCAGCTTTTTCATAAGAGTTCGCTTTTCTATCATTTAAAGCCATCGTTTTTTATCCTGATTATTGTGAAGCCAGGTTCCATGTATCAACTGGATAAATTAGACTTTGGGACCTTCTTCTGTATCCACATGTACCTTTAGATCATCAGATTCACTACAAGGTCAATATACTTTTTCAAGCTCTTGTAACTGGCTCTGACTCAGAGTTTGCACAAGCTTAAACCTCCCTCCAACAGCGAGATGATGTGTGTCTGTCATTATCCAAGAACAATACGGCTGGCTTAACTGTAATTTCCAGTATGATTCAATCAGTTTACTCTACCATTAAATTGAGCCCATTTTTAGCCTATAAAGTATTTTTAGCATCCATTTTTCTCTTTACTTATTTTATTTGACATTTAATTCAGACATTTTTGTCAAATTTGTTTTTAACACTCTTGAAATGTTAGGTCAAATATTCATAACTTAATATAGGGAAGAAGAAGATGGCCAGCAACGGGACTGGTTAATGGTAGTTTAGATCAGCCATGGACCGTTATATAGTTTGGTTATAATTTGGTTTATTTCGTATTTAGTCACACGTCTAATCTTCATTTAGTGTGTTTTTTATTTACTTGTGTTTATTTAATCTTCTCTAAAGCCTGTTTTGATTTGGTTTTTAAAATAAAACTGATGGTGCTAAGTTAACTTCTCATTATCACTTCTAAAAAAGAAAAAGAGCCTCCCCGTCGGGGAATCGAACCCCGGTCTCCCGCGTGACAGGCGGGGATACTAACCACTATACTAACGAGGATTAGCCATTATGCTAGCAGCCGCATTGCAATTCTATATGTGTCAACGAGGAGTTGACACAGCGCTTTTTCCTGCGAAAAGAATGTGACCACGGTTCGAATCTTTTCTACTTGTCTTCATTTTCATAAAGACTCTGAATCAAAGAGTCTTTGAATCATTACCACTGTACTATGATTCTGGTTATTACGTTGCTAACTATGGCTGACTAAATTCACCAAGCCATCGGAGGCACATGTGCAAACTGCTATCAAGAAACTAGAAAGCTGCCACTTCTCCAGAAGAACGAGTCCTACTAAAATGTTTTTATGTGAGCTAGATGATTTATAACCAGCATAAAAATGTAAAAAAAAGTGTGTGGCTTGACATGAGTGTTTTTAATAAATCCAAACAGAGTGCAGCATGGATGCACCAAAACAGCAATATTATTGTGGTAAATCACATACGCATTTATTTGTATTAATTAGAGTGCTATGCTTAAAAGAGTACCTACATGGCATTTTTTTCATCTTTTTAAATGTGTTAATTTGATTTAAAAAGCAGCTTTGTCATATAGTGACACCTTGATGCAGTGCAATACATTATAACGACCAGATAAGTTACGTCCTGTAAATACTCGTTAATATTACTAAAAATGCAAACAGTAGTCTACAGTCCCACAAACCAACACAACCCTCTAATTCTAATGAGGACACATATGCAATCTTTTTTTTAGTATTTAGGTATGTAAACAACGCAAAGATGGAAACCAGCACAAATAAGCTTTACCGTTATTACTACAGTGTTTCTACTTTAGACACCTGAAAAGGTAGAAACGGCGGCTGTAAGCTTGACTGTTCATCCATTGACTGTAGAAAAGTTGTTGTTTTCTACAGTCAATGTGTTCATCACTGCCTTTGTTACCTGTTAAAGTTCAGGGCCTGGCTGCAGGGCTGGGGTCCACACTCTGCTTCATCATCACTCTGGGTTCTCTGCTAGCTTAGCGTTAGCTAACATGCTGTCTGCGCAGATGGTTGCAAAGAGTTGACGCTGTGTTAGCAGTTTATTGCAGTAGTTTCTCTCCTGGACGCAGTTTTCAGTTTATTAACGTCCTCTTGTCTTTTGTGCAATAAAAATACAAACCTTGGTACAGAAAACTGCTAGAGTTTCCTTTTAAGTTAGTGTGATGGACAGGGTAACAGCTGAGGTCAGGCAGGAGGCTCCGTGGACTATGATGTTCACAGACGATCTGTAGTGAAAATAGGGACCAGGTGGTAACGAGCCTGGAGAAGTTGGGGTGTTCTCAGGAGAGAAGAGGAATAAAAGTCAGTACAACAAGACAGAATACTCCAAAGCAACAGACAAAGCACAAGAGAGGTAAATAAGAGAGTGCAGGCAGGGTGGAGACAAGTGTTGAAAAGGGTGAGTGAAAGGGAAGGTTTACAAAGTGGCAGTGAGACCTGCTGTGATGTATGGTTTGGAGATGGTGGCAGTGACATAAAAACAGGAGGCCGAGCTGAAGGTGTGAACATTTCCATTGAGAATGGACAAGATCAGACGCCCAGCTCGGTTCGAGCAGACAAAGTGCAGAGGATAGTGGAGATATTGGAAATGGTAAATGGTTGGTCCCCGCTTCTGTTTGCTTTGTATTTAGAACCTTTGGCACAATCAATTAGACAAAATAAAGATATTAAGGGGATTACCATTGCGGGACAGGAACACAAGCTTGCTTGCTATGCGGATGACATATTGATATACCTAGATCAGCCCACTAACTCCCTGCCTTCGTTGATGAATCTATGCCAAAGATTTGGGAAACTCTCTGGCTATAAAATTAATATGTCTAAAACTCAAATTCTCAGTTATAACTATAGCCCTCCGGCTCACTTGGTTGTTCAATATCCAATGAGTTGGCAAGCACAATCATTAAAATATTTAGGGTTTGTTTTAAAACTTTACAACTACATAAGAAGGCAGGAGGATGGGGGTTGCCGTCACTAAAAAATTATTTCCGGGCTGCTCAGCTGAAGACTGTGGTCAATTGGTGTGATACAAGCTACCAAGCACACTGGAAGACTATTGAGGAGAGCATGTTTTCCTCTCCAATACAAGCTGTCTTGATGGATTCGAACATTCGAGAAGGTATTGACAAGGTTTGCAACCCCTGGGTGTCGTGTACACTTAATATATGGAGAAAAGTCGTGAAAGAATTTAAACTGGAACAGGATTTGGCTTTATTTAAATCGTATTCATATGACTCTGACTTTGTCCCGAATAAGTTGGACTCACGTTTTAAAAGTTGGTCTGCTAAAGGGTTATCTACATTCGATAGTTTGATTAAGGATGGGAACTTTATTAGTTTTGACACACTGAAACAGAAATACAATCTAGAAAAACAGGATTTTTATCGATACCTGCAAATAAGACATTACATAAAGACAACAATCGGTGTGATGTCAAACACTAATGTGGAACTGGTAACTTTGTTTAGACAGGCGTACAGTGGGGATGTCGATACAAGACTCATTTCTTTTTTGTATAATTTTCTTATAAATAAGCTTCCCCACTCAACTGATTATGTGAAGATGTTATGGGAAAAGGAGGGAGGGATGTGTATTTCAAGGGATGAATGGACTCAGATGTGGGAACGGCAATGGAGGAGTACTTCCTCCAACAGCTGGAGAGAATTTGGATGGAAGTCTATGATAAGGTTTTTTATTACTCCGTGTCAAAAGGCTCATTATGATGGGAATCCTCCTGTGTGTTGGAGAAACTGTGGACACCAACGAGCACATCACACCCATATTATGTGGGACTGTCCTGTGCTACGGACTTACTGGAAGGACATTCATGGTACATTATAAGGCATTTTTGACTGTACATTCCCTTTGGACATGAAGACAATCTTTTTTGGTTGTATACCGCAGAACTGGTCTAAAAATGATACATGTCTGTTAAGAGCTTTACTTGTTGCAAGTAAGAAAAGTATAACTAAGAAATGGTCCTTGCAAGATATACCGACCTTGTCATTATGGTGGGAAATTTCGCTAGAGATTTATAGGATGGAGGAGGTAACAGCTCATGTCAATGACAGGGTGGGTTGGTTCCACTTGTGTTGGGATAAGTGGGTCCTATATGTCAATACCCATAAGCCGAATCTTCTTTTCAAAGCTTGAAACCACCAACCTAGCTAACTGGTCACTCCCAACTGTTTTTTCTTTTTTTCTTTCTTTCTTTCTTTCTTTTTTTTTCTTTTCTCTTTTCTCTTTTGTCTTTCTCTTTCGTTTTGCTTTGTTTTTCCCTTGTAAATTATGTTGATTAATGCCTGTAATCACCTTCATGAATTAATATTTTAGAAATAAAGAATTTTTAAAAAAAAAAAAGAAAAGAAAGGAAAGCTCCTTCATTAGGGGGCTTTTCCCCTCAGCTTCTGAAAATTTGTGCAACAATAAACATAGAAAAACAATTTTTACATTAAAACAGACAATTTTCAAGTGTCATTTTGCACCCATTTGTGGTAAATGTTTCATTAAACACAGTTTCTCTGGTTCTCTTTTGGGGAAAAAAGAAAAAGAAAAAAGGAAATGGTAAATGGCCTGTATCTGTATAGCGCTTTTCTAGTCCCTAAGGACTTTACACATCCAGTCATCCACCCATTCACACACTGGTGATGGCAAGCTACATTGTAGCCACAGCCACCCTGGGGCACACTGACAGAGGCGAGGCTGCCAGACACTGGCACCACCGGGCCCTCTGACCACCACCAGTCGGCAACGGGTGAAGTGTCTTGCCCACCGAGACTGTCCAAGCCGAGGCTCGAACCGGCAACCGTCCGATTACAAGGTGACCTCCCAACTCTTGAGCCACGATCGCCCCTTAATGGTGAATATGGAGGTGCCAAGAAGAAGGAAAAGAGGGAGACCACAGCAAAGATTAATCGATGTAGTGAGGGAGGACAATGCAGAGAGTTGGTGTGACAGAGGAGCATGGTAGTAACATGGAGAGATGGAGGCTGATGACCCTCTCCGGGTCTCTTAAAGGGAGCAGCTGAAAGAAGAAGAAGAAAATGTGTCACTGCTCAAAAGGTCCTAATGAGATGGGTTGTGAAGTTTAAAAAAAACCTGGTGTTGTCATCCAAAAAGTGATTGGAAAATTGGAAATTTCACAGCCTTAAATTGGGCAGAGGAAAAGTGTGTATAAGGGCTTTTTTTGTTACTTTTATGGTGCATATGTACAACACCCTGTAAAGGTTGAAGATTTTCATAGTGCTTAACTCCTCCAACAAGTAACACAAGTCATTTGGGGATGAAAAAAGAAAGAGAAAACAAGAAATTTAAATTACCCCCCATGATCATCATCATCAATGACACAACCTTGAGGAAAACCCAGAACCCCCAAAATAACAACCATAAGCTGCTCCAGTGTTGGTGCTCACTTTCAACAGATCAGACAAACTAAATTGCATTCAGGTATAAAAAGGTAGTGTGTGTGTGTGTGTGTGTGTGTGTGTGTGTGTATGTGTGTGTGTGTGTGTGTGTGTGTGTGTGTGAACTGAAATAAAGGTTAAATGTTCTAAATAGTGTTATTACCATTTTTGTGACACTAATGACCGGCACTTAACTCCACTGCTGAAGGTAACTCCCAGGCACAGATTTCAGTTTCAGCAACTTTTTTTTTTTTTGCCTAATTTTCAGACACAGATTTAAAACCCATCAAGAACTAGAACTAACTAACTGCAATAAAATGCAGTATTGTTTGGAGTCATCTGCTAGCAATAAGACACCAAATGACCTGTGATACAGAAAATTTGTTTTTATTTTTTCCCATATTCATTAAACAGCCGTGTGTCACATAAAGTCTAATTCTTTTTTTAATGCTCTTTTTTTCCCTTTTCCCTCACACCTAAAATGAATCAAGATGTGTTGTGCAGCTATTTTGCTTGCTTGTGAACTTTGTGTTTTTAAAGATATATTGCATGCGTACATGTTGGAAGCATATATAATCTAATACAATCCAGATTCTTTCCCTTTAAGTCGGTTGTTCTCATAAAACTTTGCGATTTGAGAAGCTGTAAAATCCTTGTGACCGTTTACTGTGGTTTAGCAGCAGGCTTCCTGCGGTCAATTGTGTAGATGCTAGAAAGAATTTCCTAGTTTGCGAGAGAGAGAAAGAAAGAACCGTGCATTAAGTTTCCCAACATATGCATTATACATCTGGTGTCACCACCAGGGCAGTGATTTGACTAGGCTGCAGCAAATGACTTGGATTTACCAGCAGAAGAACAGAGTTTAGCAGTCAGCTGCCAGACACAGTCAAGCAGATATCAAGTATCACTAGAGGTTCCTCGGAACAGACTAATTGTGACTTTTGCAAAAAAAATTTGCATGTGATGTGTGTTTCACGTTTTCAGCAAAGCTCCAGTGCAGCTAGGGTTGAGGTTGGAGGGTGGATATGTGGCAGATGGTTTCCCAGAAAGTGTTGCATAGCCATCAAAGAGTCATGTTTAGGTTTGAAATTCTCCTATGAAAGAAAAATAATGGATGAGTGGATAAAGTTTTGGCACAGGGTGTTGCAGTATGTTTGGAAGTTCATCCAACAGTCAGGACAAAAGTTTATCATGACTTTTTATAAATCTGGCTGGAAAAAGAAAGGAATGGAGACAGTATAGAGACATTTCAAAGAAATGGGACATATTATTCATCATGACTAAAACGAAATGGATTCACAAAAAAAGCTTTCGTCTGCTGCTGTGTCTGTGTGATGCACAGACATACGTGTTTGCTCTTTGTGCTGTAGAAAAAAAGGTTTTACTGCTGTTAAACTTGCCAGACTGAGCAGTTATCAAACACTCTTGGCTGGGCACGATCACACTTCCAGTTGTTATATGAGCAGCAGCACTAGACTTGTGCAACAGAACCAGCAACTCCAAATGCTGAACTCCTCCTCCTCGTCATCATCATCGCCGTCGTCTCACAGAGCGCATCTGCTGCAGAGCGTTATGAGTTTACACGGATACACTGAAACTTAGCTTTTCCTCACTGCTCACGGAATATCCTTCAGACATAAATGAAGGATAACTGAGTCAGAGACAACCTCGTTATAACAGTCGCTTTGTCACCGTCGGTTTCCTTTAACCGTGTGCACAATGGGATTGCGCGTGTTTGGCACACTGCTTTACGCATACTCCTGGGTCTATTTACTTGTTTTCATCCTGCAGGCTGCTCAGTCTCAAAGGAATCCGGGAACACAGCAAGGGAATAACCAAAGAGGAGCCCTCCGGCAGACGCTACAGTGGTCACACAACGGCAAGATATTTAGCATTCTAAGCCAAGGGTCTGAGTATCAGCCGGCCAGACGCAGGGGCGCAACGCAGGAGCAAGTGCAAGTGCGACCTGTCACAATCATCCGGGATGCGGACACCCAGAGACAACCGGTGGCCCAGCAGCAGCCTCCCCGTCCGGCCTCCAACCCGCAGGGCCAGCGCAGCCTCCCGCTACCGATCCAGAGGCTCGTGAGAGGCCAGGAACACCGCCAGCATCACCAAGCGCGTCCCGGTGAGCGCACAGGGACGCAGAGGAGCCGGAGAGTAAATGATACCCAAGAGCAGGTCGATGTCAGGAGAGAAGACATGATGGTGGGAGACGATCCATACGATCCCTACAAGTCCATTGACACCGATAATCCATATTATAATTACTATGACGTTTACGAGAGACCGAGGGAGAGAGCGAGACCCGGATATGGCACAAGGTATCATCAGTACGGTAAGAATGGGAAAAGTGCCCTTAAGACATTTAAATTAGCAGAAAGATAGTTGTTAAACACAGAGTGGAGCAGGGAACTATATGAATAGCTACTATATCAAAATATTAACATTAAAATATAAGATGGAAGCATGTTTCATATCAAAAACAGTCACTCAAGTAACCAGTTTGTCAATTAGTGCCTCTTTTGCCTCTAAATTTCAGCATTTTTTGCTTTTTATGTGTGAAAATTTTCCTACTTGTTGATCCGTTTTTATTGCATTATAATGGAGATTATGTGTCATCATTATGGTGTATTGTAGGTCTCCCTGATCTGGTTCCTGACCCATACTACATCCAAGCCTCGGCCTACGTCCAGAGAGTCCCGATGTACAACCTGAGATGTGCGGCTGAAGAAAATTGTTTGTCAAGGTAGACTGCTGTCAGGACTGGTCCACGAGGAAAAAAAAAAATGAAAGAAAAAAGCGCACCGCTTTTGAGTGTGATTCAGAGAGTTCTCAGCCATAACAACCACTTTAAAGTGTTTGCGGGTGAAAGCTGCCCAGTGGGAGCATGAGATGAGGTAAAATTAACCAAATCCTGCCGCTGATGGTGCAGAGGGGGTGGTGTGGAGGATTTCTGTAAAAGTTTAATCATAGCCTCCTCTGGGAGAGAAAGCCTGAATGGTAAACACATTATTGAAAACTAACCCAAACAACCACTTTGCCTTTTAAAAAAAAAATTTCCACCCACCATTTACACATGAACTGGCTCAACTCAGAAGAGGGTATGTAGCAGGGAAAACAAATCTTAGTGACATCACTGTGTCCACCTATAATAGTGTTTTTGGGGGGTTAAAATCTTTTTATCTTTGTATCCTGTCTACAGTTCCTCCTATAGAGCACGAGACTACGATAGCCGCATGCTGCTGAGGTTTCCTCAGAAAGTCAAGAACCAGGGCACCGCAGACTTCCTCCCCAACAGGCCACGTTACTCCTGGGAGTGGCACAGCTGTCACCAGTGAGTATAATGTCATGCCAGTGCTGTCCACCTCATCGTCACTCAGACAAAGAGTCTCTGTGGCATGTCGTTGCATTAAACTGACACCCCAAACTGACTTTATGCACTCCTTTTTGTCTTCATGAGACAATTGTTAAGGTGTCTGCACTGCAGTTTTTCCAGGTATATGAGGTTTCCATAAACCCAAAGAACCAAAAAAAGAAAAAGACACACATGTATAGAAAAGCTTGAGATGATTGTTTCTCCAGATACTGCAGGGGGGGGAGATGAAAAGTGGTTTGATCCAGAAAATATTCAAATATTAATGAAATTCTCAGAAAAAAATGGGTGTTTGGATGCATTTACAGTACATCTCAGCTTGACTCTGCATGCTAAATAAGAACATCAGAAACACAGCTGAAATATCAAACATACTGAGTGTATTAATATATAAATACATGAACTTAGGAGGGATTTTTAAAAAGACATTTAAATGAACAAAAAACAGCTCTAAACTCAGTCTGGGAATTCTGCCCTGAGTGTGAAGTGAGAAGCTTTGGAAAGTCACGTCTCAGTCCATCCATCATTCCATTGACACCTCTTCTTCTACTTCCAGGCTGATGTTTATCAAGACTATGATTTAAAGAACAGGGGCGGTGTTTGGACATTAAAAGTGTTTTTCAGGAGATGCTACCAGAATTACTGGTTGTCTGTTGCAGTCTGCAGTAGTGGTATGGCACCCCCTGTTGAACCACAGCTGTGTTACTTTTGGCTGTTTTTATATTTTTGCAGAGATTTGATATCTGGAACAACGTCTCAACACAAGTTTTAGCTGTATCTTTAGGCATTTGAAGAGGAAATCTTCTGTTTTTTCAAGCTCAACATTAAGACACAAAGAGCCGGTCTTTTCAATCTAAATCTAAAGTAGCCTAATTAAACATTTCATTCATTTACATCTGCAAAGTCATTAAAGCTGTATGACGAGGATATTATGCCCAAAAGAAAACCTGCTAGTATTTTTGTCCCATGTTTGAACTTACAGAAATGTGACTGGTGTTTCCAGAAAACCTACCTCAGTCCATAGTTATGCTGTGAAGCAAGCGGTCCTCTGAGTGACTCCCCAAGATGGAGCACTTTTGACAGAGAGCCAGGAAACCATTTATGTAGACTCTATAGGTATTTAAAAACCAGATTGCTTTTGTTTCATTGAACGAACTCTTTCTTCCTGATACTGGAGGTAAACCAGATGCTTATTCCTATAACCGTCTACATGAGGAATAAAATATAGTTTTAGTCACTGTGACTTGAAGCCTTTTGACCCAAATGTATTTGACACACTAGTCTGCGTTTATTGGCTCACAAATGAAAACCTTTGAAAACTTCACACTGATGCGAAGTTCACTGAGTTTAATGACTTGTTTCTTCAGTTGCTGTCACTGTGCTGCTGATCCACAGGCACTACCACAGCATGGATGAGTTCAGCCACTACGATCTGCTGGATGCCACCACTCATCGGTCAGTGGCAGAGGGCCACAAGGCCAGCTTCTGCTTGGAGGACACTTCCTGTGACTATGGATACTACAGGCGATATGCCTGCACTTCACATACTCAGGTCTCAGAGATAAGTGCTGTAAATGTAACTGTAAAGGTTGTACCTTACTTTGAAAAGGGTCACATGACAAGATTGCGCATACGTGAAAGGTGTTATACGTGGTGATGCAATTTAAAGCTCAGCTTCACTCTTTTGGCTCAGCTGCAGCAATTTAACGCATGAAAGTATTTAAAAATCATAAACTACATGTAAAATATGTACTAGCTACCATGACAACCAACATTACGATTTAAGAAGTCTCATTCTGAAGCCTTAGTTTGAGCCTATTGGGTGTTGCCTTCTTTTCTGAAAACTGTGTGATGAGTGAGGGGAAGCTACTTTCATGTGCAGTGGTTTAAATGTTCGCCTAACATGTAAAAAAATCCCCAATTTGAGTCCATTAATAGACACAAATCCCTTAGGGGTTGCATGAGAAAGTGCATCTGGTGTAAAAATTTGCCAGATCGCTGATGCGCTGCCATCTGCTGTGGCAACATCTTTTAAAGAAGTGTGCAACTGTGAGATCACAAAGTAGCAGCTTGTGTGTTTTACAAGGTGACCATCATTTTGTATTTAATAAGATCTGAAACTAGCGGCTGAGTCCGTAAACTCCTCACTGAGTTCACTCATGATACAAATACACATAGGCAGCAACGCTGTCTTCTGTAAAGAGATCGTTCTGTAGACAGAGAAGTCGTCTGCTGCCGCCTTATAAAAATGAATCCAGGTTAAGCTGCTCAGAAAGCGTTGGTTAGCATTTAGTAGAAACACAGCTCAAACATTCATGCTTTATCTGCCAGATGTACAGCTGTTTCCTAACAAGTTCACTGTGTAAACAATTTGTTTTGGCTGCCTCAGTGCCACAGTGTACTAAATTTATCCAGTTAGCTCCTGTTAGAACAAAGTTGGAAAAACTTTGAATTTTGCAACTAGCTGCTACTTTACAAGCTCACTTACTATATACCTCTGTAGAAACCATAGTTTTTATTTTTGACTGGAATTTCATGGATTACTTTTTTGGTGGGAACTTCATTTTTATAGGAAATCACACTAACAATAGATCTGTTATGCTCAAGTATCCCAGTACAGCACAATTCAGTTTGAAAAGTGTTTTTTGTAATTCCATTGCAGATTGCATTTATAAGAGACATATCTGTGGGCTCCCAGACTTCAGTACCTCTGATTCATTTAGATTCTGAAGAATCTGACGTATTATTTGGTTTCTTAAGTGTCTAAAAAGGAAAGTTGGGCTTCATAAATAAGCGCTGCTGTTTTCCCGAGGCTCCTGTGTTTGAGAGAACAGCTTTAGAATTTCCTTTCTGCATGAGCCAGTTCTGATGGTGATTTAATGATTTCCTGTCTCTCCTGATGATTCACCTTCATGACCGTCTGTGGTCAGTTTTCCAGCACGTTGACAAATTTTCCATCAGTTTTTTTTTTCGTAATTTTAACTTGTATTTTGGTCTCTCTTCTTGTTGACATTGGATCCAAAATCACCTCCAGGATTAAACCAAAAACGTTCTTTTTATATAATGACGGGAAAAACAGGTTGAAATCAAATACTGTTTTGTTTTTTTGCATGTAAAAGGACATTAAATGATTTAATATAAAGTTTGCTTATACTTTGTTTTATATGGATGCTGTCCAACGCGCAGGGCCTGAGCCCGGGATGTTATGATACCTACAACGCAGACATCGACTGCCAGTGGATTGACATCACAGATGTGAAACCTGGCAACTATGTCCTGAAGGTTTGTTAGAAATACCACAACTTCCTCCCAAAGCACCTTTAAAGGAGTTTCATTTATCAATATTTCTTCTTTTACTAACAGATCTTTAACCATATTGTCCACAGATCAGTGTAAATCCTTACTACCAGGTTCCAGAATCGGACTACAGCAACAATATTGTGCGCTGTGATGTTCGCTACACGGGCAACTATGCCTACGTGTCAGGTTGTCACATGTCAACGTAAGTACGATGTCTGAGGTGACACTTTTAGTCCTAATATTTCTCACTGTCTCCATCAGTTATTGTGTTTTTATTCAGATTTTCACACAGAAACTATTTACGTGTTCACTTTTTTAGATATTAAAGAACGACAGTTATCCACAGCGGCTCAGCGGACACACTGTGTAAATGACAAAGAAGAGGACTGCACATGAAGGCATATAAAGCAACATAGATTTTAAAAAAAAACAAAAACAGGGGTTTTTTTGTTTTCTTAAGACATGCATTCACTTTAAAATGTAATCACTCCCAGTTTAGGAAAGAACAAGTAGGAATCATCTGATTATTATAGCAGCAGATAAAGTTGAATTTTTCTTTGCTTGTGTGGGAAAAGGAATCTTTGTTTTTTCTCCTTAATGAAAATCATATAACCTCAGCTTTGTTTTTTTGCTTTCGTTTTTAGAGGGGGGGGAGGGGGGGGGGTATTTTTCATAGCTCACTTCTGTTGGATTGTACTGTATGCTTGCCTTTTACTGCCACTTGTTAGAAGAAATAAAATCCATAAAAACATGAGCCTTAAAGAGAAAAATCGCAGCATAAATCATGTATATCACAATGTTATATTGAACCCAGTTGTTTAAAGGAAAATATATTTATATGCAACAGATGAAACTCTCTTTACGCAAGAGCTTTTGTTGAAACTTACTTGAATAAAACTGTAACATTGTATCGAAGTTTTAGGCTGATTATTGTGATCGTGGTGACTTTGTTTCCAACATGTATGTATATGTTATTGTCTTTGATTAAGCCACTGATTCTTTTTTTAAAACTGGATAAAATTTCTGAAAATAGCAAAGAAAAAGCTGATTGTTTTAATGTGTGACCCTAATATAAAGCAGAGAAAAGCAGCACAGAACCACTGCAACAAAACAGAGACTCTCATTTCCTCACATTTAGTCCCTCTTATTGAAAATTACTGGAAATATAGATTTCTATTACCTTCCTAGAGTGATGAGCACCCATCAAATACACTCTTGACTGTTTGTAACACAGGCTTTGCATAATAAATTTGTAATGTCAATCTGCAATATCACTACTGAAAACACCATGATGTCATCAAAGTTGTTTCCTGAGTTGGCAAATTTCCTTCAGTGAGAGGGAAACTTTCCACATGCTACACATCACGTATAACTGGTATCAGTGCCTGATGTCAGTGAAGTCACTCTTTTCACAATGGTATATATATTTCTACGAGCATATATGTTTTCATGAGTTTCATGCACTTGCTGTAACGTTTCCTGGGTGACTCTGTTGTCAACACCATACTAAAGGCTGGTTTAAAAGTACATATTCAATGACACACAATGAAATACGTCTTCATAGATGTTTGAACTGGTTAAAAGTATTGTGTATTTCACTGATAATATCAATCAGTTTATTACTAGTTCATTGAGGTTTGCAGCCATTCCTTTATACTCAGCTCTCTTAAGGTCCCACCACAGCACTGATTCACACATTCAAACGACACATTGATTCTTTTCTTTTTCAGCAATTCTGTTGTAGATTTTCTGCTGTGCTTGTGATCGTTGTCCTGCTGCATGATCCAATTTCAGCCAAGCTGTAGCTGTCAGAGAAATGGCTTCACATTGAACCTTTGGTATAGAGTGTAGTTCATGGTCGACTCAATGTCTGCAAGGTTCCCAAGTCCTGCGGCTGTAAAACAAGCTAAAATCATTACCCCTTTACCACGCTTCAGTTTGTATGAGGTGTTTTGTGCTGATATGCTGTGTTTTATTTCCTCCTGCATGGCGTTGTGCATTATTGCCAAACATCTACACTTTGGTGTCATCTGTCCAAAGGACATTGTTCCCGAAGTTCCAAGGTTCAGGTGCAGCTTTGCAAGGTGTAGCCATGATGCCAACCCTTCAAACAAGCCATACTTGTTCAATCTTTTTCTAATTGTAATATTGTGAGCTTTAACACTTAACATGCTAACTGAGGCTTGTAAAGTAGAGTTGTGTTTTTGCTGTTCTTCCAAGCATTTCAAAGTCTCGAAAAGGATGAGGTTGGAGCTGGAAAAGAGGAAGACCACAGAAAAGATTCGCACATGTAGTGAAGGAGGACATGCAGATTACTGGGGTGTCAGCAGAGGATGGTAGAGATAGGGTGAAATGAATGCAGATGACGGGCTGTGGCAACCCATAAACTGAGCAGTTGAAAGAAGAACAAGAAAATATTTTAACCCAACATTCACACACTTACATATATGGATCGGAGGCAACTCAGAATTCAGTATCTTGCCCAAGGATCCTTTCTCATGTAGATTAAAGAAGCCAGGGCTCAAACCACCATCCAACTAGCAGACAGCCTTCTCTGTCTCCACAAGCACCACAGATGCTAAATTATCGAAATAACAATAAAACCGAAGCCTATAACATTAAAAAATACACAATTTGACATAATGCCACTGCCTGTCGAAGTTAATTAATTAATTAATTGTTTTATAATTAAAAGGAAAGAGATTCACGATTAAAAATGACCCCACTGGGCCACCTGAAGGTTAAACTGTCCTCTGTGGCGCTTTCTTCAAGATAATCCTTACAACGGTGTGCCCTCCGGTCCAGCAGGGGGCACCACTGAGATCTCTTTCGTCACATTTGAATTCTGTGATTTTTATCAGCCAAACTGGAGTAATCCACCAGCACTGAGTGAGTGAGTGTGTGCGTGTGTGTGTGTGTCTATGTGTTTGTGTGCGCCAGAGGATCAAGATCAAACATCACCTACCTGAAAATCACGCCTCAGTTCGAGTGAAGATGCATCCGGTGCGAGTGTCGATCCCGTCTTTTCGCTCAGAAAACAGCTCGGTGGAGAAAGGATACACGGTGAGCTGCTCCCTAATAAACCCTGTGTGTCTGTGTGTCGCCTGTCCTGCCGCTGTCATCAGATTTAATGTCAACTGTGCCGCTGTCTCTCTCTCTGTTAGATCATAAACGTCACTCTGCTCGCTTCAAATCAGCACCGAATTCGCACTTTATGGCGCAAATGAGGCACGAAAAGAGGCAAAAGTTACTCTGACTTTAGAATCTGTGTCTAATCAAAGAGGCTCCAGAGTTTTAAGCCAGCCCTCCACACCCAGCTGACATCTTGACATCTGTAAATAAATAAATAAATAATAATAACAATAATAATCTAGAGTAAGGAATGAATAAGATAAAGATAAATACTTTAATGAGGTTATAAGTAGCTGAGATATGCTCAGTTTAAAGATATATAGTTTAGGGAGTCCTTGACTGGGAATAAACAAAGGGAAGGATTTAATCCAGGCAGCACTGCTTCACCCTTAAATGTTTTCTTTTGTAAAATATTGTCTAAAATCACTTCCAGTAAAGGCTGCTGTCACTGCAAACATATAAGGGTGGTTTCAGCTTTTTAAAATCAGTCATTTACTAATTTAGAGATCAAACTAATTGTACTGCAGTCTTCTAACATCAGAATCAGTAAGATATATATCTATCTTTTACTCATCTTGTGACTACAAAATTTTATCTAAGCACATCACTCATTTTGCCACTGTTACAGCCCACCTTGACCATAAGTGGGCCAAACCACTGTCAGTGTAAAGAAGTTGGACTGCGGATTTAATACCAATCAATACTAAAAGAAGACCAGTTTCAACAATATATCTCAGTTTTTCTAGACAATAAAGAAATGCTGCTGTAAAAACAATGTAAGAAATCTGTCAGCGCAGATAAATAAATGTGTTCTGGTGGCCCAAAAAATTAACTTTTTCCCCTGCCGTGGACCCATTGTAAAAGAAAATATAAATATATATTAATTTTTATAGTAGATGGCAAGAAAAAACTTTTCTGTGGTTTAATTGTTATTGTTTATTTATTACTTTGGTGTAGAATGAATGGCAGTGGTGGACTTCATCAGTAGGAAACGCTGTAAAATCGATGAAAATACAGTTAAAAGTAGAAAATCTATGCCCTCCTTTACATTTTCCACAGCTGTGCGGGTCTTTGTGGGCCATGTCAAACACAGGCCTTGTGTTTGACACCCCTGCTCTAAGGAGTCCTATCCCCTTTATTGGGAACCACTGTTCAATTAGGCAACAGTTCCCAGTTTTGTGGCATCATTTTGAGGAAGGCTTTTTTTTCCTGTTTTAATGTCATGATGTTTTATTGCTGGAAGTCATGAGGAACTTAGAGCAGTGCTTTTGAGTTTGACTTCCTGACCTCCAAGATATTGTGTAGTACCCATAAAAACAAAGTTTTCTGAATTCATTTCTCAGTATTCACGCATGGACACTGTGTTCAGGTTTATGAGATGATTATATATTTTATTTAAAATATATTTTTAAATAAGATCCAACACCTGTTTGGATTCTTCCAGCATTTGTTAATAATGATTACTTGTTGGCTTTTCCGTCTTGGATGATGCGGTGTGTGTGTTCACAGCGCTGCCGTCATTTATTGTGAATTTCCTCCTTTGCAAAATGCTGTCCAGAACGGCAGCGTGCGTGCTGTGAATCTCTTACTGAAGGAAGGGAAGTGTAAGGCAGCCTGTTTAGGGATGTTAACAGTAACTCTGACAGATCTATTTGTTTTTTCTGTCACAACAGCCAGATGTTTCCTCTTGTTGTGGAATTAATGCTGACATCGACGTTACTGTCACTGCTGAGTGTATGGGTAGAGCGGAGAAATTTTCAGTCGAATGAGTCACTGAGCTGACTTATCTTTTTTCTTTCAGGTTTTTAAAATTGACGTGTTGATGAACGGCAGACAGCATGCTGTTGAGAAACGCTACAGCGAATTCCACGCTTTGCATAAAATGGTGAGATTCAGCTTTCAGTTCTGATTCTTTTTTTTTGGCACAATCATTCTTTCCTGTGAGCTAAAAATTTACTAAAGCGTTCAAGTGTTTAACTTCTGCCATTAATGTGTGAAAAACCTACAGATTTTACACATCAACCATGATATTGTAATTTAACTTAATACTGGTTTATGAATCACTCAAACATAAGAACACACCTGCCTGAACTAGTGTTGTGTTTACACATAACAACTTAGCAAAGCAACTAGTTTTAAATCTTTAGGCGCTTAGGAGCCTGTTGCAAAAACACATTCTCCAAAAACACATTCTTTCGTTGAATCTACAAAAAATGCCAATGATACCACAGTTTGACAGGTATGTGATAGATTTTTTTGCACCAACTTGGTGATTCCCAAAGAGCTATTAGCTGAAAACGTGCCATATATATTACCAGAGAGTGCTGGTGCAGTGTGTCCTTAAGAGATTGAGGAAACTGGACAGATAAGGACAAACGAATAAGTGTCAGGCCTTAAAAAAAACTATCTTGCACAGACAAAGTTGTCCTTAAGAAATAATGAAAAAATTCAGCAAAGAACTGACACAGGAGGTGAGAGATGCATCTGGGCCTTCAGCTGATCCAGCTACTGTTCACTGAAGCACCATCAGGAATGGTCTTAGTGGAATGGCAGCTGACAAGAAGCCATGCTTAAGGGGGGAAAACACACAAAGATTATTTATAGGACAGCAGGGCTGGACTGGGACAAAAATTCGGCCCAGGCATTTTGACTAGAGACCGGCCCACCAGGTTTTATAGGAAAAGCCATAAAACCTTTGAATGAAAACAAACGCTTTTGTGACAGTGATGTACACTGTCTTGTTGGTATATGTATGATTTCTATACATTTTACATCAGATGAAAACTTTGGTTGTAAGATTCAGATAATTATTTAATAAAAGCCAGACATTTTAAATGAGAATAAGAAAGAAAAGTATTTCTTTGTGCCCCCCTTTTCCTGTTAATGCTCTACCTGCCCCCCTGGCAAAACTTTGCTAGACCCGCCCCTCCACAGTTACCAGCTGTCAGCTACATAAAAAAAAGGATCCTGGTGTTATTTGTCTCTCAGAAACAGTTCATAACTTCCCTTCAACTCATTCATGTCACCTAAAAGTTGAACCTGTTTCTCCATCACCTGTTCAGCTCTGATGATTCAGTAAGGACGTCTCCTGGTTTCATCTTCATGGTTCCCTCTCACCACATATCCAAACCGACATCATGACCAGCAGCTTTTACAGCTGTGGCTCCAGCAAACATCAGCTGATACTAGAAATTAATATAAATAAATATTTCCTCTTTCTGGCGCAAAGTGACCGATAAACAAACAAGAGAGATGGGAAACGGGGCTCTCCTCCTCCTGCCTCCCCTTTCTCTCATCCACGTGCTGGCCTCTGTGGAAGCTCTGCCATAGCCACCACCAAACACCAGAGTTATTTGTACACATGTGCCAGCATCTGGCCAATCTACCACTTTTTATACCGTTACAAAAACAGCAACTAAAAAATCCATATATATATATTAGAGATGGACCGATCCGATATTACGTATCGGTATCGGTCCAATACTGACGTAAATTACTGGATCGGATATCGGAGAGAAATAAAAAATGTAATCCGATCCTTTAAATATCAAAAAAGCACCTCACAAAACTTGCGACATGGTGTAACTCAGCTCATAACCTTAGCACATCAGAGCAGTTTGCTCACGTGATAGAGCGGCTGTGTGTATTTGTAGCCTCGCTACCAATCTGGCATTTCATCTCCGATGAAGTTTTCCCAGAGAGAAGTAAAGCAAGTGTGTAAGTTCATCTCTGAATGTTTGTAAAGCATTCCCACGTTAAGCTTAACATGGAGCAACTGCCTCTTCTTGCTGCTACTTCAATCATGAAACTGATCAATGATCAGCTGATCGGCTTTTCTGACGCGAGTCCGTCTCTCTTGTTTGTTTTTGGCCCACTTCGCACCAGAAAGAGTGCAGTCTGCAATTCTGTTGAAGAAAGATGTTGAATCTATTTAATTATTCCTGAAAAATAATTTATTTCTGTGCATTTTTTTTCACACTGCATCAAATTAAAGTTGATTATGTCGATTAAGCATCAGGAGGTGGGGGGTGGTTCCCTATTTTTTTTTTGCTGGGAGTTTGCAACCCTATTAGTTAGCAGAAATATTAAGCAACCTAAGTACTCTTTAAAATACCAGAATAGGAAGGATTGAGCAGGTTTAAGTTTATTAGATTGATCAGTGTTGCTGAACTATGAAATATTTTGGGTGCAGTGTATTTTTTACATACAGGTATAACAGAATAGCTTTAGTGTTGTTGTTTATTTAAACTTGAGTATGAACTTATACAAAATGCAGCAATATATTAAAAAAACAGTTTTATTGATTTAAAAAACACACTATCGGATTCAAACACACAGTCCATTGTCTCAGCATTGTCATTCCCTACATTAATAGCAACAGTTATTGTGCTGTGTTGTTTTCCAAACCTGACGGATGTTTGGAAAGAACAGACACTTTTTCAAATTGTTTTTTACTTATTAATTTATAAACATTTAAAGAATCTTTGATAAAATACACAATTCAGATAGTCATAGGCTATTTTTAAATGACTAATAATTACTTTATCATAGTAATAACCACACTATGGTCCCACTGTTTTGTTGGTGATTGTTCTATAATATCAGTAATCCAAAAAAGACATTTTTAAGGATTTTATTTTAAATTACTAAATATTTTCAGTTTTAAAATAACATGAAAAAGTCTAGCCACAAGTTTTCCCTTAACAAGTTGCCTTCAGCTCTGCCTTTATCTACAAACGATCAGAGGCTGATAAACCACAATAAGCCCAGGAAACACCCAAAAACGGTTGCATTTGCAGCTGCAAGGAGAGTAAGGAGTTGCAGAGAGGGCATAACATACAAAAGTTTATTAGCTGAAATGTTCCAAATCAGTTAACTATGAACAGCTTCTCAGAGCTAAACGTTTGTTCTTCTGTTTTCGGTGTGGTTTGTTTGGTGACCCCAAAAATATTTTGGCATTTTGAGTAATTTAAAATATGTGAAATCAATTAAATAAATGTCTAAACATCCGGCTTAAGTGCTTTTGCGTAAAGAAATGTTATACTAGCACTTTTGTTGAGCAAAATCCTCTGCAAAGGTAAATTTGTTAGGTGAGAGAGGGTATGTAGAAGGTCTTCTTATTTTTATTTCATTGAATGAGTTGACACTGCGTCAGACAGGAACTCTGTGAGAATAACTTTGAAGCAACTGTACACATTTGTGTAACACTTTTAAATCCCTCCAGCTGAAGAAGACCATAAAGCCACCCGAGATCCCCTCGAAGCATGTGAGAAACTGGGTTCCCAAGGTCCTGGAGCAGAGGAGACATGGCTTGGAGCTTTACCTGCAGGTATTTGGACTCACATTCCCTCCACTTGTCAGGGCTGTTTGTCTCAGATATAAAGAAGTTAAATGGATTCAAACTCGCCTCTAGAGTGCTTCGTTTTGGTGCTTCGTACACACTGAAATTTGCTTTTGTTCTGTTAGACTATAATTATGGAAAACGAGGTCCTTCCAAAGATATTCCTGGATTTCCTGAACATCCGCCATTTTCCTTCAGTGCCAAAAACAGAAAGTTGTGGGTGAGTGTAAACTGCTGGTTTACTTTAGAATAAAAGACCAGTTTGTGGCGTTTGTGCTTGTTCCCAGGGTCGTGGAGGGTTATGTGGCATAACTTTTATTTTTCTTTTCTTTAAGGTCGTTTGATACAGAATCACTGGAGTCGAGGTGAGTCGTTTTTTTCCTCCCATAGGTCACGTTCTTAATCTGCACTTTAACCAGTTAAAACATAAGTAACTATTTGCTCTACACTTGAACTTCACTCAGATTGATTGGCACAGACCTCCTGATTTCTCCTTCTTCCTCTCTTTTAGTAAACTTTCACATCAGCCGGTCATGCTGTTTCTGAGAGACCCCTACCTGCTGCCGGCTGGACACGGTGTGTTCAGGCCGCTTGCACATAACATTTTAAAAGGCTTTCCTTTCTTCTCCATTTAAAACAAAATGTACTCATTCTTTATTTGACCTATTTTTCTTTCTTCTGCGCCTTTTCAGATGAATTTTCTAACGTTGTGATCGAAGGCGTGGTGCACGGAGTTTACTACCCAGATCTTCAGCCAAGGTAGAGCCTCCAAGCCGAATCTGAGGGGACGTCACTACAAACGGGATGCTTCTTTTTTTTTTTCTGCACCATTTTAGGTGTGCTTCATGAAGAACATAACACGTTAGGACACACTGAGCCCTTCACATCTTCCAAAGCAAATAACAAGAGTCCATTCTTTTATTTTTGTAAGAAAGGATGCCAGGACTCAGCACATTTTAAAGCATAAACACTATATTATCCGTTTTCCACTAACAAACTCTCCACTGTAAAAATGAAGTGAAACTGTTTGACTGGTTACTAGGATGTGTTCAAGCACAAGCACATTTTCAGAAAAAATAGAGCTCGATACATTGTAACTAACTTTATTTTGTAAAAAAACATAACCAGCAAAATTAACAGGGAGGATCAACTGGAATTAGAAATGTGAGGCTCATAAGAGCAACGGACCTGATTGTATTCTTTTTTTGGTTTGTTTTAGTCACCCTACAGTGTATTCTGAATGACTCTTGCACTCTCATGAACTGAAAAAGGGTTAGTGTGCCAGACGCACAGCAGCATTTCTGGCATCTAAAGCACAGGGTTAGACTGAGGAGATTGATGGATCATGGCCTGCAAACAGGGAGGTGCCCTTCTCTAATTTATCTCCAGTGATGTGGTGTTTCTGTTTATTTCGAGCTGCCAAAAGGAGCCTGCTGTGGGAGTGCAGTGGGTGAATTTTGTTTTTTTAGGGACTGAAGAGGGTGTTTTTGCGTTTTGGTGGAGCCGACAGCGAGACGTTAGGGTGGAAATGATTGACTTTTTAAACAGACTCTGGCTGTGATATTGACGTCTTTCATGAAGTCTGTGAGAAGTACTGTAGTGTTGATATTCGTGCTAGTGAGCTCGCTATGATGAAGCGACAAAGATTGAAATATGTGCCACAGCTGACTGGTAGATGCAGATGGGAACGGTGCAATTACTTTGGCTTCACTTGCGTTTTCCGTTCCCTCAGCAGATCTTCCCACATTAAAAAAAAAAAAAAAACAAAAGAAAAAAAACAGGGAATCTCAGCCTTTTGAAATTAAGGGTTTGCTCTGTCGTCATCTTAAACGCACACCACCGACTTAGATGATAAGAGAGCCTCTAGTTCTCAACCCAGCAGAGAAAAAAATAAGAAATGTGTGTAAAAGCTGTAGGTACACGTAGATTTCTCACTTACTGTTTGTGCATGACTTTGCAGATCGTGTTCATTTGTTTTATGGGAACAATTTGTGACCCGTCTCTAACACTAACGCACTCGTATTAATGTTTAAATCACAAATATAATCGAGGGTCAGTTAAGTTGTGGTAACTGGTAACTGGAAGCATAGTTGGCGCCGCCGTGTAAAAGGGATGCAGAGTGTTTCATTTTACAGACAGATGGTGATTTAGCAGACTTACAGCCAGTAAAATAACAGTGCAATATGATATAAAACACAAAACTTTGTCTTTATCTTGCTGCCTGGAATTTATTTAAACTTTAAAATCTAACACCCTTCGATGACTGGTAGCTTTTGATGAAACTTTGTCACTGGACACTCTTCGGACAGCAATTAATAACCTAATAATTTTTTGGTTTCTTTTAACGTGACTGGACCTCCACTACACATTTATAGCCAAACAATGAATAATGAAGAGATTGTGATTGTGTGTCTTAGCAAATCATTGCCTGGAAATCCATGTTGTAGATTTATATGTATTTATATTGTGTGCCGTGTGTCATTCTGTGCCATAATGCCAGCCTACAGTGAACACTGGACGTCTGCTGTAGCACTTTATGAAGGGTAATGTGTACAATACTGACACCAATAAAAGGAAAAAGAATTCCCTATTTTCCGCAAGCTTGTCGTCAGACTTATTTCAATATCAAAATTTATTTTTATCAATAGATCTCCATAAGAAAAATGACAGAAAATACTTGCATCGTACCATAACTGGTTAGAACGTTAAACTGACTGAAGTATCATGAATATTTGTAAACGTAATTTATCTCAAATTGTTCTAATCTAGTTGGAGCTGGCAGATGAACAGAAAAGGAAGAGGAGCTTTTAATCACAAGGATCCTGTTTACTGAGATCTGTCCCTTTGAAACATAAAACCCTTCCTCCTTCAGTCACATGCTTCCACCTGCTTCACTTCTGTCATTCAAAACAGCATTAGCATTTTTGCACACACACATATGCTCCTCTAGCAAATAATGCCTGCTGTCTGTTTAAGCGCACTTATTTTTAAGAACAACCCTTTTTTTTTTAAACGCTCATCAACAAAAGCTCTAACCATGTAGTGACTTTACATTTGGACATAATCTGAAATGTTTCAGAAGTGAAAACGGAAAAAAAAAAGCGCTGTGATCTCCGGGCAGTGATGTCCCAGTGTAGTCCAGTAGTAATAGCGCGGACACACACACTCACTCACATTGATGGGAATGTGTGATTCAGCACCTACAGGCAGTTCACCGAGTATTTTTTTTGGCCTCAGTGGCATTAAAGTTCTGCATGACCGACTTCATCTTTGAGCCGTTCGTCTTGACTGGCTTCTGCTTGAGGTTCCTTCATGTTGGCGTAGGCAACTTCCCTCGTCAGCTGCTCGAGCGGAGGCAGACCCACCGCCAGGTTTCTCATTGCAATGGCTGTCATCAAGATTCTGGAAGACAAATGTGCAGAGTTCGCGTGTTTGTTTAGTTGGTTTTTCTACACTTTGTCTGCATCTGTGCGTTCTCAGAGAGCTCAGCACTCACCCTCTGCGTATTGTGTAATACTTCTTCACAGCAAAGCGCTGCAGTCGCTCCAGCATGCCGGCCTCCCTGCGTTTCTTAACTAACTTCATCCGTCGCTGCCTCTTCAGGAACAGTCGCACAATCGGGTCAGTGGCGTTGACCTCCGAACCCTCGTCATCATCTGCAGCCATGAGAGGCTGCAGCTCGGGAGGAAGTGGCTCAGTTTCTGTGGGGTGAGACGGACTCAAGTAAAGCAGGCACACCAGGGGAGAGCTGAATGGGATTTTTAGTGACATCCAGATCAGCCACCGACAGCTGAATGGAAATATATTGACTGTTTCATTAAAATGTAAAGTCACCTCGACTTTGTTATACACCACCAGGCTAAGCACACACCCCCACCCCACGAGTAGCATCATAAACTTTTATATATCTACTGTATTGTTTACAGTGTTGTCCTTCTTTACTGATTTTTTTTACTGCATTTTTTTTGTTTATGTATTGCTACATCCTGAATGAGCTAGAGAGGCCAGTTTGAGATAGTTTGGACATGAGAAGCTGTCAGGCACGAGGAACAGAGGAGTGTGAAGTGAAGGAGGACATGCAGAGGAGGAGGCAGATGATCTGCTATAGCGACCTCTAAAGGGAGCAGCTGAAAGAAAAAAAGAAGGCCTCCAGCACGTACAGACATCTGCGGTTGTAACTGGAGTAACAACTTTTGAAAGTATTCCAGCAGGAAGTTGTGTGCCTCACCACAAGGCAAAAACTACTCTGAAACGGCTCAGGGATCTAAGGGAACAACTTTAACTTGTGCCTCCAAATTCCAAAGATCCAAACCCAATTGAGCATCCATGGAAAGAAAGGGGAGAACAAAAGCAAGCCACAACCTAAAGAATCCTCTGCCCTGTTTTGTGGGTACATGGGTAACCTGCACAGCACTGAGCATGTAGGTTTTCAGATCTTTTTCAGGAACCTTACCACTATTCTGTAACCCCCTAAAATAATCCACTAAAAGCTAAGCAATGTGTTATTTTTGAAAGCATCTTCACCTGTTCCATTGCGAACACGCTCCTGGATTTCATACAGCTTGGTGAAGTTCTTCTGTAGTGCCGCCTCTGTGGTGTTTACATAGACGTACATGTAGCAAGAGGGGCCCTCGGACACTGTGTACACCTTATGATAAGCCCCGGCAGCTACCTACACAAAGCCACAGTAAGTTAAGTACTAAAACAAGATAAAGAGCAAAGCATGAACAGTGACAATGGTGAGCAGCTGTACCTTTATCTGCTCACCGGGCTGCAGAGTGTAGTTCTTCTTCTCCTCCACTATCTCTACATTCACCTGGCCCTGCAACACCTGGATGCTGGTGTTGCCCAAATCTTCACTTACAAAGTTTTCCAAATGGAGACCTAAAAAGGGAAGATAACAATAACACATAATGAGGAACAAAACAACACACATACATGGCTTTTTCATCCAAAAGAGAAATTGTAAAAGTGAGGTTTGTAACCTGGGAAATCTGCAATAAAGACGATTTCGGTCTGATTGTCCAAACTTCCCTCGATCTCCTGGAACTTGGTCCTCCAAGGCGAGAGGTCCACCAGCAGAGGCATGAGCCATTTGTTTGGTTTGAAAGGTGACCATTCAGCACTCACAATGTCCACACGAGGATCAAAGATCCTTAGAAAAGCATCCAGAGCAGATTTAAACCTCATCCTTTTACAATTCTGACTGAAGGCTAAAAAACAAAAAGCTCTCGTACCTTTGCTGGAAGCGTTCATTGATTGACACCCAGATGTCAAAGTAGATTTCAGGATCGGAGATGTTATAACGAGGCAGGTACTGATGGAGGCATGTAGCATACTGCTTCAGCATGTCTCCGTGGTCCTTCCAGCGACGGCTCTGTGTGAACACCTACAGCAGGCAGATTGTGAATTGGAAGAGCAAGAATTTAGGAAAGACTACAATCTAAAAAGGTCAAGGAAAAGCAGTTTTGTTTATTAAAGAAACATCCATATACAGATGGAGACACTGTCGGGTGAAATTAAAGGAATTCCAAACATCACAGATTACAGTTATAACTAATGCATAACATTAATAATAACAATATAGTCAAAGCACTTCTATAAGCACTAATTTTTGTTTTGTTTTGGGTTTTTTTTTAGCTCAGATAGCAAACGTTATCGAGTCTGACAGTGTTTCCCCTGTAACTCACCCCTGGGTTCAGATATCCAGTTTCACCCGTTTTCCTGTCTTTGTAGGTGATTTTAACGTGCTGATGGCTGCGAGAGTGAACCATCATGTCCCACGAATATCCGTACAGGCCATTAGTCCAGTTGTTATAACCCTTGACAAAAAAAAGAAGTTTAAGTAAAGTCATAAATCACATCACCATTTTCACACTTTCAATTCACCACTGAGTGTAGTGGGGACTTGTTGATGAGTAAGCTTTCAGCTCTCTGTTGACAACAGACGTCAGAGCTGCTCTTTGCTGTTGACTCTGATTGAGCAACCATTGGTCTCAGCAGATAACTCAACGAGGGCTTCATGGATGAATGTGTTATCTGTGCAAGCATTTCAAAACAAAGATCTTAGTACCTGTGTGATGAAGTGAGAGTAGGGCAAGAAGAACTGTTCCATTAAGTAAAGAACAGTAAAAATGGCTCCCAGCTTGTGTTTTAGTCTCAATTTGGATGATTTAGCAGCAGCTGGGGTTTGTCTTTGCTGAGTGCCACTGCCTTGGATTTCTTCGTAAACACAGGAAGGGCTGGGCTGGGACCCCGGTGAAGTGAGGGGCAGGACTGGCCTGAGGAATGATGGGAAATGGGCAAAAAAATTTCTTGGCCAGTCAGGGTAGCAGAAGAGAGGACTGGTGGCCAGCATTGCGTAGGGAAACATCCCTGTGGAGGATTAAGACGAAGGTAAAATGACAGCACAGAATTAAAAGTATTCCTTTAAAAAAAGAATAACTCACCAATGCTGAAGAGCTGCGAGTTCATACAGTGGAAGTAGCTGACAAAGAAAAATGCGTAAGGCCGAGTAATGTCAAAAAACAGCAGATAGCCAGCGGTCAAATCCAAAATGAGACCGCCTCCGTGCACCACCAACAGGCTTACTAACTCCACAGGAAGAATCAGTCTGATAAAGGAGGGGAAGGCATGATCAGAAACAAATTACTGGGATAATCACAGTTAAAGGCTTCAAAAAATACCTACTTGAAGGGGTCAAACAGCCAATGGTGAGCTAGGTATGACATTGAGTATCCTTCCACCCAATCAGCATCCAACTTCTTCACTCCGGCAATGAAGTATACTATAAATATCTTTGAGGAACAGCAGAGACGTCATTAGGTGACTTATGAATCCATAAGCTGAAAAACACGTATCATATGAATGAGCTAAATAAACAAACCTGAGCTCGCAGCAGTGTGTAATTCCACAGAGGCACATGAGCATTTCTTATAGAGGGTCTCCGCAGTCCATCAATAGACCTACAAAAACACACACACGGACATCAATGAAAGAAACAAACAAGCACAAACACACACTCAAGTAGATTACTAAACATCACCGTACCAGTATCTGTTGCCATCCATGAGTGTGAGCTGAAATCCAATGAGGCCATAGAGGTAGGAGTGATTGTTCCAGGCGGTTTTGTCCAGGAAGAAGATGTACCAGTACGTGGAGAGGAACATGAGGCAGGAGAGGCGGTAGAAGCAGCCGAGCATGATGCCCGAAGCACCTTAAGTCAAAAACAACAACCACAAAAATAAATAGATTCTTATAATGAGTTAATGAGTCTGTTTTTACACATCAATAGTATCTCCTAACTATCCTGACTCTATGGAAGCTTGTTTCCACCACTGAAAACAAAAATGCTTTTCATATCAGGTTATTTACTCAAAGTTTGAGTCAGTAAGTCAAGATTTCTGAGATAATAAGCTAAAATGTTGACTCATGGATGGCAAAACACTTTATTTTTCCAGTGGTGGAAACAAACTTTAAAACAACTCAGCTTGTGAAGACTTTTTTTAAAAGGGAACCTTTGAATTCACAGTGAAGCCATTGCAATTAACTTTGTTGTAAAGCGACATTTTGAATGGAAATGATTAGTTTAACTAGGCATCAAGGGTATAAAGATGCTAGTGTTGCATTATGGGAAATGTAGGGCCCAGCTTCTTTTTTTTAAACGGTAACTTTTGGCTTTTTACCAGACTGACCCACCGCTCAGTGACATCACAAGCAAACAGTGGATCGGACTGAATAACCGAGGGACACTGCAAGAGGCAACTTGTTAATGTCACAGTGTCGTGACTTTATCAAGACACTAATCATTAATAAAAGTCGTAAGTACAAAAGTGCATTAATGAAAAGTAATTTTATAAAAGTAAAAAGTTGTCAACACCACGTGTATACCCCGCTTTATCTTTCTTTGACTCTAATGGGATCATTCATCACTAAAAGAATATTATGTTGTATTTAGTAACTTAGTTACTTAAACTTATTTCTAAGTTATTAAATGGTTAAAAGCAGCAATGGCTGATGTTTTCTGATTTTCAGGATCTCATAACAGCAAAAACCCAAAAAATGCTCAACTCTGAGGGTGAGTGGTCAGGGTGCATGCTACGCAAATCTGGCCTCTAGTTTCATTCCTTTACTATCTCTCTCTCTGCAGCTTGTATCCAAACTCCTGGGTCCAAAAGAAACAGCCAACATTGAGCGACTACTCTGGGGGGAAAGAGGTCCAATTTTATAGAAATCTATGCAAAATTGCTCTTCCGCTCATTTAATCTAATAACTAGTAAACACTTTTAAACTTGTTGGTTATAGTGAAAAACATGTATAACTTTAATAAGGCTGATGTGTCCTAGCTTTGTATCTGCTGTCTGTTTGCTTTCTTGCTCAATCTTTAGTGAGCTCTACCTTTTCATTGATTTAAAACTTGCAAGAGTCGGCTGGCTTGGGGAGTAAAAATGTAAGTGGAAAAATGCAGGCATGTGTTTCCCACAGAGAGCACTTCCTATTTAAAAAAAGAGAGAGAGAGACTGCATCCACTCAGACTCAAAAACAGGTGTTCTCTCAAGTCGGGAATAAACCTGGAAACACTGAGCCTGACCCACCAAGGAACATCACCACGTACACCAGGTACATCCAGTCCAGCGGCAAGGGCTGTAAGAAGTTGAAGAGAGGAAAGCGACACACGGGGGCCCCATCTAGGTACTTGTAGTCCAGGTTACTGAGGCCACGTTCCTGTGTGATGTCTATGACCATCAGCAAACCTGCACAAAGTATCAAAAGCATCACAGCAGGTCTGAGACAGTCAGTATACCCAGCAGGCAGATTGTACAGGTGTGATTAGTTTACCAAACAAGCAGCGGAAGATGCCCAGAGATGCAGGATCCGTGGGGCGGTTCAGGAGAGCCACAAAGCTGTGCCAGGAAGTCAGGTCCTCCTTCTTGAAGCCAAATATTTGCTCCATCTTGCTTCTGGTGGGCGTTTGTTCACGTTTGGGAGCTTTGTGCTGGTCCTTTGCAGTTTCATCATCTCCCTGACGGCGCACAAAAGCGCCTGCAGGGCACAAATTAGAGTTTTTATGTACTAAACACAAAGTGAATTAACTCACTCACGCAGAGTCCCTGCGTGAGTTACAAACCTTCCAGCTCTCATTTAAACACTGAACACGACTCAGGCTTAGACGTTGTTTGCTACATGTTGGTCTAACTGGTTATTACGTTATTACATAAACAACAACCCCGCACGATGTGCCACTGCAACAATAACCTCACCTGCCGTAGCGTCTCTCGCCTCCATGTTAGAAAAATGCCGGGTTCTGGTTCGGGACAGGGGGGAGGAGGGTCTCTCTGCTCTCCCTGACCCAGGTGCGGGAGTTTTGTGCGGTCACGGACAAAGTTTACGTGTCACAGCTCCACACACAGTAGTGTGTCAGGCGGACAGGAGGAGCAGGAGGAGAGGAGGAGGATGGGACAGGAGCGATTGGAATGTTGTGAAAGAGGTGCTTTTCGTCTATTGGCTGATTCCCACTCTGGCCCCACCCACCAGAGGGCGTTTCTTAGACGTCACATCCTGGTTGAGACTCAGGAATTTCGACGTCCCTGAATTAGGTCAAATCTTGCTGTAGTACGTGACCGAGCCGAGCTACCTGAAAATGAGAAAACTCGGCGGTTACGTGTGTTAATGAAGTTACAAATTATAACATTTTCATGTTCTAATCTTTGCAAGGTACTAAATGTATGTATATAACTAAATGTATTTATTCAGGCAGACATGGTCAAGACCTGCTGAAGTTCAAATTGAGCATAAGAATGGACGAAAGATGATTCAAGTGACTGGTTATTTCAGAGACTGCTAGATTACTGGGCTTTTGCCACACAACTCTAGGGTTTACAGAGGATGGTCTGAAAATGAGAAAATATTCCACGAGCTGCAGTTCACTGGGTAAAAATGCTCTTGATGAAAGAGGTCAGAGGAGAACGGCCAGACTGCTTTGTTAGGAAAGCAACAGTAAGAGAAATAACAATTTGTTACATCAAAGGGGTGCAGAAGAGCATGTCTGAATGCACAATATGTCAAACCTTTAAGCAGATGGGTTACAGCAGCAAAAGAGCACACCAGGAGCCACTGCTGTCAGCTAAGAATGAGCCTCATTCTTAGCTGAAGCTAAAATTCAAATGGGCTTGTCAAAAATTAACAAGAGTGGATTGGGAAGACATTGCCTGCTCAGATTACTCTAAAATATGTGTACATGTGGATATTTTCATTTTGGGATGTGGCACCAATCCACATCCCAGAGTCTGGACTTGGGCCACTTCTCCAGCAATGTGGGCATTGTGGTGAAGCGAAAGCTGAACATGAAAGCAAAACCATCTATTTACTCTGGGGCAGAGTAAATAGATGTCTGTCCCCTGTGATGGACAGACAGGCAGGACTAACTTTGGGTTGTGGTGGAACAATAAATTCTCATCATGGATGTGCAGTCAACATTTCTGCACCAACTGTTTGATGCTATCATACCGATATAGACTAAATTATCTTGGGAATGTTTCCAGCACCTTATTGAATCTGTGCTGTCAAGCATTAAGACAGTTCTTAAAGCAAAAGGGGGTCCAGCCATTGACTGAAGAGGCCCGTGGCTTTATATTGTAGAGCTAAGTAGAAAGAGGGAGCTGCTGGTGATGGTGGGGAGAAGGGAGATATCTCTGGCAGACCCAAGCTTGGGGAGGGAGAGGCATCTCATCAAAGTGGAAAGCTAAGACAAGGGAAGACACCCCTGTAATTGTGCTTGCATTTTGTGCACTGGATCGCTTTAAATTCAAGTTCATCTAGGAAGGCTGTTCATCATAATCAATTCCATAAAACCTTATAGAAAGTTTTTATTTAAAAGTACTGTTAAGATAAACTTGTGTATGTAAATTTATCTCAGTATATTTAACACGTAATTTAGAACATGTAAATTACACGTAATAACACATTACACATCTTCCAGGAAACTGTACTCAGCTACACATAATAATAACTGCATTTGAAATGATTAAATCACAACGCGTCACTATTTCATTTACGTGTGTAATTCCGCCGTCTTACAGTAGATGGCGCCGTTGAGCTTAGCTGCTACATCAATGTGCTATATTGAACCGTTACCGTAAAACCGTTACTAGATACCACCGATAGACGAAGAAGAATAACAAAATGTACCCCTGGAATTTCATCCTGCCAGATAAAGTTAAAATAGGAAGCTTTCTGGTTAGAGTATATGTATCGCCGCCCCTCACGTGCTATAAATGCCAAAGATATGGGCACAACGCTGCAGTTTTCAAGGGGAAACAGAGGTGCCCCAAGTGTGGAGGTGAAAACAGATTTGAGGAATGTGGGGATGATGTACAGGATAAATGCAGTAATTGTGGGTGGCAGCATAGGGTAAGTTATGGGGGCTGTGAAGTCAGAAAGAAGGCCATGGAGGTCGAACAAGTCAAAGCAGCTCACAGCACAAGTTACGCAGAGACTGTCAAGAGGGTACAGAAGGCAAAGGATGGAACAGGACCGGTTTAACCAATGTCGACAGCAGATTTAGTACAGGCACATGGAACTCATACAGGACTGACAGTGGAGAAGATTATTTTGTTTATTGCCTATGTTATAAATTGCACAGATCAAGTGAAACACAAAACAGAGAAAATTAAAATAACTGTGAAAGGAGCAGAGAGGTTTTTTTGGTATTAAAGAATGTCTTGGGAACATATCCAATAAAAGACTTGGAGGGGAGGGGAAAGCAGGAGGACCAGGGGAGAGGGCAATATGATTATCTTACAGGGGAACACCAGAAGTTTGATTGCAAATGGACAAGAGTTTAAAGGATTCATCAAAAAATGCAAAAAGAAACCAGAAATAATCTGTATTCAGGTTATGATAGTGTCCGCAGAGACAGAAAGGAGGATAATGGAGGAGGATGTGCAACATTTGTGAAACAAGGGATCCAATATAGAGTTGTAGCTATAGAAACACAGTTAGAATATATTGTACTTGAAATCTGATCAAGAAATAGCAGCATCAGAGGGATCAATTTTTACAATCCGGCTAACAAACTGTTGTCAGTAGAGGAACTTGGCACATATTTAAAGGGAAACCTAATTTGGTGTGGGGACTTTAATGCACAAGGAACATTATGGGGTAATTATAATGATCGGAATGGAGCAGTGATTGAGGAATTGATAGAGCTAAAAAAGTATGATGGAATTGGTACAAGAGTTAATGTTAGAACAGGTGCAGAATCAGCAATTATCTCACATAGTGTCAGACTCGTTGGCAGGTATTTGTTCATGGCAGTTAAAAAAGAGACAACTGTAGGCAGTGAGCATTATCCTATAATGACTGAGATAGAGCTGAGTGTAGAGAACCAGGATATAGGTGTGTAGAAGTGGTGCTTCAGTAATGCTGATTGGGATACATTTAGAATCAGAATCAGAAAGGGTTTTATTGCCAAATGTTGAGCAGGTTTAAAACATTAGGTAATTGCTGCGGTACTTAGTGCAACACATCCTGTCAGACAACACTTAAATAAACATCAAAATACAAATTAAAAGTGCTAAGTAGATAGATATATACATGAATGCAGGTGGTGATCAGTGCGAAGATGGAATGATGCAGTGAACACAGTGTAGGGTCATGTGTTAGTGGTGCGAACAGTCATATGGTTATTGACTAGTATTAGAATAGTTAGTGATCAGGAAATGCAAAAGATGGATATGAATGCTGTGGTGGATGATTTCAATTATTCTATTTGTAAGGCAGTTTAGACGCAGCAAACTGGGAAATAAAGAAGAAAGAAGGTATAAGGAAAAGAAGGTCGTACCTTGGTGGACAAAGGAGTGTGATAAAGTGATTAAGCATCAAAATAAAGCTTTTAAGATATTACAGAGGAAACACAGTTTTCAGAATTTCATTGAATATAAAAGATTGCAAGCTGAGCTAAGAAGAACCATTCAAAATGCAAAGAGTGACTTCTGGAGGGGTTTTTGAAATTCAGTAGGGAGGGAGACAATAATACAGAGTGGTTGGTCAACGATTAGAAGGATGAATGGTATAAAAAGGGAGTATGGATATCCAATATTGAGGGATGGAGAAGCAACAGCTGTAAAAGATGAGGAAAAGGCAAATCTGTTCGCAAAACGTTTGTTAAAATCCATAGTTCAGGCAATGTTAGTGAAGAAGGGCAAAGAGGAAGAGAAACATAGAGAATAGGGAATTACTGAAACAGGAAGAAGATACAGACGATTTATTAAATATTCCTTTTACAAAGACAGAATTGAATTGAGTGCTTCAGAAATCCAAATGATCAGCACCGTGAAAAGATCAGGTTTGCTATAAACTATCAGTGAGTCAGCTAAAGATCTTTTATTAGAATTATATAACAGAGTTTGGGAGGGTGGGAAACTGCTGCAAAGCTGGGAGGAGGCAGTGGATGTGCCCATACGTAAACCAGGAAAGGATGATACAAATCCAGAAAGTTACAGGTTTTCGCTTTTTGCAGATGATGGTGTGATGTGGAAGAGAGGGAATAATGTAGAGTTCATTGTATTATTTATTGTATTGTATTGTAAAAAAAAAAAAAAAAAAAAAAAAAAAAAAAAACTGCAGAGAGCAACTGGAAAAGTTGAAGAGTGGTCATTTACGTGGGGTTTTAAATTTTCAGTTGATAAGACCAAGACCATGTTGTTTTTACAAGGAAAAGAATTGGTGAGGACGTCAAGCTTAGGTTATATGGTCAAGAATTAGAAAGAGTGAGTAAATTAAAGTTTCTTGGATTGTGGTTGAATGAAAGGGTAACATAGGCTGTACACATTCAGAAAATGGTGGATGAATGCAAAAATATATTAAATATAATGAGGTGGGGGGTTTGGGATGGATTGGGGAGCAGATAGAAAGTCTTTGAGGGCCATATACACTGGATTGGTCAGATCGGTGTTAGATTATGGATGTGTAGCATATAATTCAGCAGCAGACACGACTCTTTTGACGTTAGACTTCATTCAGTATCAGGCACTAAGACTCAGCACAGGTGCATTTAAAGCAACCCCAACAGCAACTTTACAGAGATGGGTGAGATGAGACTAGGAATCAGAAGAGAGCAGCTAACACTTAATTATTGGGCAAATCTGCAGGGCTGTGGACAGGATCACCCAACACAAGAGGTACTGAAACCTTGTTGGGAGAAAGAAAGGCAGGAAACAAAGAGCTTTGGGTGGATTGTGGGTATAAGAGCAATAGAACTTAAACTGGATCAGTTCAACATCAGTCAAAGAGTGCCGTTATCAGCAACACCACCATGGATACTTCCTGATGCCACAGTAGATTTTACATTATTAGAAAAGAAGAAGGGGATAGGGCAGTTAATTTAAACTCCCATACAGCACAGGCTTACATTGATCAGTATTATAATTATGTGCAAATATGGTTTAGCATTTGTCAACCTTATTTAAGGTCAACGTAGGGAAAGGCTCACTAATGGACTGTCAGCATACACTGGAGAAATGCTAGCAATACTGTTAGCTGTTCAATGGGTAGAAGACATGAGACCATTAAAAGCAGGAACTTGTTCAGACTCAAGCTGGTTATTGTTCAGTTTACAGTGTCGCCACTCAGAAAATAGAGCAGATATCCTAACAGAGGTTCAGCAAACACTTTACAGAATACACATGATGGGGCTTACAGTTGTGTTTTTATGGATTCCAGCTCATTACAAATTTCCCACGTGTGGGACTAATAAAGGTTACCTTTATCTTAACTTATCTTACTATGGAGTATAAGCAAATGAAATGGCAGATAGAGTTGCGAAGGAAGCCACAAAACATGGGGAATTTGACCTGGCTATTAGCTTCAGTCAGACAGAGATAAAGAGTATTGTAAGGCAAGAAATTAAGAAAAGATGGCAAAAACAGTGGGAGGAGGAAAGGAGGGGATGGTGGTTGTATAAAATTCAAAGGACAGGAGAAAGGGCAGGAGAAATGAGAAGCACAGGAAGGAGTAGGAGAATGAAGAAAATGAGAAAGAGAAAAATGAAACTAGATCTTATTGATTTACTGCAAAAGGGCCTTATTCCAGTTTTAAAAGAGAGTAAATTGCTTGGGAGGATTTGAATTTTTTGTTTATTTGTTTTTTGTTTTTTGAGAGACGTTCCAGTCACACTCCACACCAGTTGGTGGCGGTAATGCACCATTCAGTTGTTTGCAAACCGCCAATAAAATTTAGATGAAGAAGACGACGACGAAGAAGAAGAACAACAACAAAAAACAGCCTCAGAAAATTTTAGTTACACATCATCTGCTGTCTTTGACTTTACTTTCGCTATAATTTAGAAAAATGTAACTGGAAGCAGAGGCAGATGTGCTGTCTGAAGACCTGTACGGAGCAGCAGCCAGTCAGAATAAGCGCTGTTACTGTTTTTATACACGATTCTGGTCTGTGAATGTGGCGGCTAAGCTAGCTCTGAGGCTGGATCGCCTCTTATCTAGCTCGTCAACGTTTGAGCTGAGATAATCAGCCTGTGTTTACCGTCCACATTAACACGTCACACGTCTCCCTCTCAGTCTTCTCCCTGTCATAATCAGCAGGTGAGTCAGCCGAGTCGTTGTTTGGGTGATAAACATAACTCGCATCAGACTCTGTTGTGGACACTCTTAGCAAACATTCATTCAAGGCTTCGTTTTGTAAAATATTTTGTGCCTGTATTTTAAAATATAAAACAACAAGGCTACGTTTTGGGCTTATTTAAAATTAAGTCGAGATGTGATAGTGGCTTACTGTTAACCAAGGAGTGTGCCACTTGCTTTTTTCTGGATATCTAACTAGTTACATGAGGCCAATGTTGGTGAAAGCTACAAAGGCAAGTGTAGCACAAGGATAAGGAAAAGTGGTGTGGTGTATCAGTCTGTTGCTATCATAATAAATAATGATGTTCAAGCATGTGTATTCATTTCACTTCACAGTCATTCGAGTTATACAAGTTATGCGGGAAAGCGTTTCTTCCTTATTTGCCACAAAACCTGTTTTAGTTTCTACTTTTATTTAAGGTGATATTATTATTTATAATTTTATTTGTTGGGAATCTTTATTTTATTCACGTTTTTCTATTTAATTGAGCTCCTAGTCTTCAGGAATAGTTCTCCAGGCTTCTTGAAGGACATTCAAAGCTCTTCTTTGGATGTTGGCTGCTTACTTCAGTGATGTTGATGTCCGGGCTCTGGGGGGGCTGATCCATGACTGTGTGATTTTCTACCCAGGTATTTTTACTGCATTGACAGTGTGTTTCATTGTCATGCTGAAAAATGAAGCTGTTACCAGTCAGAAGCTTTTGAGATGGTATTGCATGGTGGATCAAAATCTGATGGTACTTTTCTGTGCTGGCATTTAATTTTCAGAAAACAGAACTTAGAAAGACATTTGTAAAGCCTGGAGAACTATTGCTCAGGACCACTTTAAAAATGCCGAGGTCGTCTGGCTCACTGAAAGCAAAGCATAAAGAAATGATGGTAGCTCAAGACTTTTGCACAGTACCATATCTGTGGATTTCTTTGAGTGTTGAGCAAAACAGGCAGTTTGTCTGGATGCAACCTGTGGTGTCTCGAAATTTAATGCGCTTGCACGACAATTAAACATTTACTTAATACAGTAGCTAAAGTACCACTCCAAAAGTATTGATTCTGATGAACTGTGAAACTACAGTATACATAACTGACTTGATATTTGTGATTGCTTTATGTCTCCTTGAAAGCACAGAAATGGGAATTCTGGGCAGCAGGTTTCAGCTGTCCTCTCAGGGACCAGAAGAGGCCACAGAGGGCACAAGTACCAACCGCAAACATAACTGCGAGTGTAAGAAGAGGAAACGAAATGCTCAGTGTGACTGTGACAGTGAGCAAGAGGAGGATGATGGCATACTCGATACACCTCGCAGGCAAGTCCAGCCAGTTCAGAATCAGATATCTTTAAGTTGTCTGTGTTTTGTCTTACTCTCGTTTTTTTCTGTTGTCTGGTTTTGTTTTTATGTTTTCCTTGAGCAGGAAGAAATTAAAAAGCACATCAAAGTACATTTATCAGACCTTGTTTCTGAATGGGGAAAACAGTGACATTCGTATCTGCGCTCTAGGACAGGAGTGGAACCTCCACAAAGTGTACCTCTGCCAGGTAAAACAAACACACACACCGAGGCATCTTCAAAGCAGCCAGTGTTACATTCTCTTGTATGAGTTATCATATTCCTGCACTTTACAGTCGGGGTATTTCTCCAGCATGTTCAGCGGATCCTGGAAGGAGTCCAGCATGATGGAAATCAACCTGGAGATCCCAGATCAGAACATTGATACTGAAGGTGAGAGTCACTGAAAACGGATGCTAACTGGCCTCCTTTGTACTTGTACTCATTGGCTGATGGCTTTGTACATCCCTGTGTAGCTCTACAAGTCGTGTTTGGGTCCCTGTACCGCGATGATGTTCTGATCAAACCCAGCAGAGTCGTCAGTATTCTTGCTGCTGCTTGTATGCTACAGCTGGTAAGTACGTGTAAAAACAAGTCACTGAAAGGTGAGACAGATATCTGTGTTTTAAATTATACTAAATCTTAATAAGTTTTATGGTCTGTGTTCACAGGATGATTTGATCCAGCAGTGTGGCGAAACCATGAAGGAAAACATCAGTGCAAAGACTGTGTGTGGCTACTATGCGTGTGCTAGCATCTATGGCCTGGATTCAGTCATTAAAAAGTGAGAATGTTGACATAATTGGGTTGTTTATGCCACATAAGAAAGTATGTACATGTTTGGAAATGTTTACATATGTGTGTATTTGTGTGTCTTTTTCTGCAGATGTCTCGAGTGGCTTCTAAACAACCTGATGACCCACCAAAATGTCGACCTGATGAAAGAACTTGGGTGTGTTTGACTGTCAGAGTAGCTTCTCTGTTCATGAAATAACAGAGTTAGATTTTAGAGTTAGATTTGTTTATGGAAACTATATTCAGAGTATTTAATGAATACTTGTAAATTTACCTTCATACTATACAAATTGTACCCGTTTCAGACTCTTTGATTACTTAAATATAAATTACTTAATCTAAGTACCAGATTTTACATCCTTTTTTTCCTGGCATTTTTTAGCCCTCATTACCAAGAACAGGTGATATCCACATGAAAAACACATTTAAGATTTGTTTGAAAACTGGAAACCCATCAATTTCACACCAGCTGGACGTGTTTTTACTGCCATTTTAAATATATTTCGGTACAGAACTTTAAAGTCACAGACAAAAGAGATTATAAAGAGGGAGATTTGCAACAATTTGAAAACATAAGACTATGTGGGGGGGGGACCCACTTGACAATGTCTTGGCTTCCGGTTTCGACTTCTTCTCTTCCTACATCAGCGCTGATGTGGCAGTATTGTCTGAGTGACGACACCTATCATTCAGGAGAACTGGCCTGCTCCAATGAATACCTGCACCTTAATGGCGAGCATAAAGAAAAGTGACTTTGTGATGATGTTGCAGCGGTGTGTTAAGTGACCAGTATAGAGGGTATACTAGCAATTTAAATGTCACAGTCTAAAGTTAAAAGCTAGTTTTGTCCAAGCTGATCTTAGTCTATTATCAGCTTGAAGCGTCAGTATCATGGGGTAAAAACTCCAATTGTAGCATGTATGATATGGAGAAATAGAAGCAAGTGTTGGTGCCCTGATGTTTAGTTTAATTTCTGTTGATTAAGTAGGGAAATCTTCAATATGTGCTTTTTGGGTTAACTTTCAAGGGTCATATCAACATGCAGGATAGGTGGCTGGTATGTGAAAGGTCCACTGTAACAGTAGTCACAGTTACTCATGGCTTCTCTCTGCACAAACACAGCCAGATGACAGTTCATGTAGTGGTCAAGCTTTTATTCAGTTTGCCACAAACTGTATGTGGACCTTGACTGTGCCTTTGGAAGTTTTTGCTCATTTCACTGTTTGCAATACATAAACTTGTTGCCATCTGTTTACAGGGTGGAGGTCATGGAGCAACTCATCCAGTCCTCTGACTTGTTTGTCATGCAGGTGGAGATGGACGTTTACACTGCTCTGAAAAAGGTAAAAGCACAGTCGTAGACATTTTTCCTGTCACAGTCACTGCACTCTGATGTGTATTTTAAGCGTTCTCACCTCTTTCTGCAGTGGATGTTTCTGCAGCTCAATCCACTGTGGGACGGCCCCATCAAGCAGCTTCTGGCTGATGCCGACGCCTGGCTTTGCAAGCGCAGGACAGGTACTGTAATGCACATTGGGTGAAATCACCAAGGTTATTATAGCTAAAATTAAATTACAAACCAAAAGAAACACTTTAGTTAAGTATTTGCCCACTTGATGAGGCTTGTTTGTTGAGGCCACTGTCACAAAGTGTTTTCACAGTAATGCTAATTTTTAGCTTTTTATATCTTGCTCCTATAAATAAACCCTATATCACAATAAAAGGCTAAAATGAACAATTAAACGAATGGAAATTAAAGCTAGTTAGATTAGCTGTGTTAATCACAGTCTGTCTTTCTAATTAACCTTTATCAACAGACCTTTGTGAGAAGGAACCCTTCTTGAACACAGATGAGGGCGTTCCTTTTCGGTCAGTGTTCAACTTTGTGCGCCTGCAGTACATCATCAATGACCTCGCGTCTGCACGCATCTTGGAGAGGGACAACATTTTGCCTCCTGGTAATTTATGGCTCCGGCTGATGCCATTTCGTCATAAATGTGCATCTTTTTTTTCGTGTGTGGTTATTTTAACATCTGTTTCTTGTGTTTATGTACTTTATGTTCCAGACTGGTTGACGTCCGTGTATAAAAACCAGTGGTTCGCCATGCTCCGGACAGAGTTTGAGAATGATAACGGGTAAGAACCTGAAACTTCAAACGAGTCAGTAGATTGAATTTGGACTGATTTAGTGGTGCTTTATGCTGCACATGGATCACATGCATTGCTTTTAATGCTGTTGTGATGACAAACACTTCTGTTTATTAGTCCTCAGGAGCCCAACAAAGACGAGTTTGAGCAGAGCAGCATGAGGTGTGGCAGGAAGCTCATTAAAGATGGAGATGTGAGTTTGTTTCCATACAGTTATTGTTTATGGATTCATTTCTCCAAAGGGAAAACACTGTGATATTCCCCTTTTCTCAGTACTGCTGGAGGTGGACGGGCTTTAACTTTGGTTTCGACCTGCTGGTGACCTACACAAATCGCTTCATCGTCTTCAAGAGGAATACTCTGAGTCAGCCATGTGGGGGCGCTGTCAGTCTACAAGCACGAAGACACTTGGCATACAGGTCAGTGGTGCAGGCAAACAGACTGTATGATCCCGCTTTAATTGTAGGATCTTTACCTTGAAAAATGCCTCAAGGTGACAGTTGTTGTGATTTGGTGCGATATAAATAAAATTTCATTGAATAGAAAAAAATTTAAATAGAGAAACTAAAATCATTATATTGAGATAAATGTGCAAACACATTCTTGAGCTAAGAAATATTTGCTCATGAAGCGTTTGCTAAAGTTGATTTATATACAGAGTGAAGTTCAGCATTTAAAATGATTAGTTGCTATACTTCTCAGTTGGCTATAGTTATTTTATTAGGATACAGTGATGAAGTTGTGGGCCAGCACTGACTGTGAACATGTGACTGATCAACATTGATCACTGTAATTGGTAGGTGTTATCATATTTGGCAATAGGCTGTCATTTACCCTTTTGACTGTTTAATTTTATACAGTAATGTAAAAAGGAAAGTAAACCTAAAATCTGTCGAGAGCTGATGTAAAGAGAGACAAGAGATAACTCTTTATTGTCATTGCAGTCATACCTGGTACAATAGTACAATGAAACTGTCCCACGTCGGCACCAAGCACAACACAATACAAACGAGACAACACAGTAACTTAACGTAATAAATAAAAAGAATGAGTGTATGTGTGTTTTTAAAGGGAGTGTCATGAGTTTGCGTTCCAGAATTTGTTAATAGTCTGGACCGCCGCATTTTTTAAAGTTTATAGACGGACAAAGAGATGATTTGTCCATGCCGGTAAATGGGGCATTGCAGTAATCACAATATGAATAAACACGATAACACAAGTGCATAAATGATCATTTCCAGCTTAGCTAAGGGGACTGTATGTCGCAATTTATCAAATTGTTCCTTAAATTAATGAAACGGGGACAAAGATTTTACTTGCAGGTCGAAGCCCAGAAAATAATCAAATATTACACCAACATTTCAAATGCTGGACTTAAAAGTTGAACAAAAATAAGGAAGAGCCCAGCTGATTTTAGGATATTCAAAAGTAGCTTTAATCATGATCTCAGTCATAGGACGATCCGGAGCACAGCAGCAAATTTACAATGGAGCAGAATCGATGTGTCGCAATAGTCCAGACAAAGTCCAGACCTCAACCTGAAGAAATGAAAGTTGTGTATAAATAAATGTCTGCAAACCTCAATGAACTGAAGCAAAGTTACAAAGACAAGTGGGTCAAAATTTCTCCACAACCATGTGAGACACTAATAAAGTCACACAGAAAAGGATTACTTGGTTATTGCTGCTAAAGTTGCTTCTACAAACTACTTTGCTTTTCACGTGACTTTGTCTGCATTTGTTGTGTTGTGTTAACCTACTTTAAACTTGGTAATGACTGGATCATTTTTATTATAGGGTGTATACTCTACTCTTTGACACGGATGTCTCATGTCTACTTCTATACATGTTTTTGTTATATATACTTTAATACATTATACCTAAATTGTGTATGTATACAAATTTACAATAGAAACTGATGTATAGTTTATAGTGTTCAGCTGATAATGTATTGACCCTGTGACAGTTACAGGTTACCTTTGTTTCCATCAATGTTTAGGCTTAGCTGTGTGCTAGTGGTGCCCTCATGTTTAAATTAGAGGCATGTGAATGCTGTTAAACTTCCTGTCACCTCTTTGCAACAGATTGAACTAACATGGTGGCAAGCTGTTGAAATGTTTGAAAGCTTTCTTCAAACATCTTTGTCTCCAGGTTACGTCTTGCCTCCTTTGACAGTCGTGGAAAGCTGGTCTGCAGTCGCTCAACAGGTTACCAGCTGCTCACTCTAGAGAAAGACCAGGTCAGTGAATACTCACTAGTCACCATTTCTAAAAGGAAATTGTAAACTTGGTATCATGCTTCAATTCCTTCAATCCTACAGGAGTATGTGGTGATGAATCTGGACAGCCGGTTGTTATCATTCCCCCTCTACGTGTGCTGTAACTTCCTGTATACATCACCTCAGTCAGATCACCGTCCAGACTCCTCAGACAAAGACAGGTCTGCTCACAGTGTGTCTTGATACCTGCTCACCAGCCATTAGCTGCTGCCATTCTTCTGTTACTGCAGAGACACTTGACACAAGCTTGTATGTACAATCTATGGCCTCATTTAACACATTTTGACACTGGACATACCGTCTGCATGCTCTCTAAACTCAGCGAGATGTTCTTGGGGAAAAAATGTTTTGTATATATGTCTACATGGGGTTTACAGTATAATGAAGCCCTATGCTAGTGGTCAAGAGGGATCAGACCACCTTTTGCTCTCAGAGAAGCTTCTCTCCACCTTGTACCTCTGCTGTTAACCATCTGCACTGGGATGCTGGACCATTCTTAAAGATGGGAAACCTCCAGGTGTTTGGAGAAGCTCATAGTCTGCTCGTGACTTATCACTTATGAACTTGTGGTCATTAAGCAGACTTTGTAGGGCTTGACTTTACACTTTGTTTTTTCACTGTGTACAGGACATCATCATCGGGAGCACAAACAAACAGTGAAACTGAATAGTTTCATCACATTTCAGAGCTTCTGACAATTTCCTAAGAGGAAACACACATCTGTTCTTAGAAGGAGAAATTGTGCATTAAGTAAGGACAAGAGTAAACTCACCTTTGAGTTGCTGCTGCATAAGAAGCCACACACTTGCTCAGTGCAATGTACGGCTGCTGGTCATAACAGTAGACAAAAAGATGAAGCGACAAATGCAGAGGCACAAAAAAAGCAGGATTTTATCAGCCTGTAGCTTCCATGGGTCACTCTGAGTTGGTCATTTCCACCACCTTGTATAAAATTCATAATCCACGATGTCCACCAGCATCACAAGTTTAAGACTCAGTAACCCTCCCCAGTTAAAGCTGAGGTTGCAGTAAATACTTGTGCTATCTGGTGCTCTCAGCATAATCTTATTTTTTTGGCTCACAAAATAAAAAAATTCCAGATTTCCTTTCTGCAGTTATTATCAGCTACACTCCCCACTG
Organism: Neolamprologus brichardi; assembly: GCF_056152115.1. Lineage (NCBI taxonomy): Eukaryota > Metazoa > Chordata > Actinopteri > Cichliformes > Cichlidae > Neolamprologus > Neolamprologus brichardi. The sequence continues at coordinate 44,579,383 of NC_142110.1, read as the reverse complement.
TGTGTTTGCTGGTATTAAGGCAGTCACCTGCTCACTCTTCTTTTACAGTGCAGCTGCTTCTTGTTTGGCACTCTACCATCTATACTCTAAGTCCCATTTCTGTTTTTGAATACTTATCATATTAATTTGGGAAATATTTGTTTGGCGGTTTTCTTAATCTGTTGTTACCTCATGTGGTTTTGATATCTAATGGAGGTGAAAGCTTTTATTTGGCCATTATTTATTATTTTGTACTTCATTTTTATTCGTATCGATGTACTTTTGAAAACAATTTCTCCACTGCCAATAAAATTGCCCTCTGACACGGGCTGTGGTGCTATCACGAAATCTCTGTATCTAGTGAAGGTCTTTATTGCAGCTGCAAGGTTATGTTTTAACTACAGATGATAGATAGGCATGTTATCAGTTTCATATGGCCAATTCAATAACGTAAGAAACTTGAAGCCTGATCAGTTGCTGTTTGTTTCTCTCTTTAGTCAAAAGGTTCAAAGGTCAGTGTGCTGTTGGCATATCTTTTGTTTTAGTTGGCTCATCTTCAGAGTCTGTTCTGGTCTCTGCAGTAATAAATGAATTTAAGGCTCAGAAGATAACGGCTAATAAGAGCCTGGCTCACCAAAGAGATTTTTATCTAATCTGGGTTCTCTTATCTCTCTGTTGTCAGCGTGCCTAATCTAGTGCTGAACACAGTCATTGTAATGGGGGAAAAAAGTGAAATTCTCAGAGGCAGGCCACATAAGGAGAAATTACCCCCAACTTCTGCTAACTAATGGTCGGTTCTCAGCCCTGTAGAAATATGGGCGGGTTCTCATGAGGTACCGAGGTAGAGCCAGCACCACATCACTGAAAGAAAGAGTTTAGAGAACACTCGTTTCCCAGCTGTACATTTATATGACGTAAGGACCAAAAGTAAGAGTCTTGTAAGTTGTGAGGTCACAAACACACAGTTACTCGTCGTCTCCTACCTGCTGACTACTTCTCGGGTTTGACTCGCTGTGCATTTTCCGGTCATTTGTACAAAAATGAGTTCATTTCCATTCTACCAGATAGGCTGCATAATTAGACGTGTGCAATTTAAACATTTTTTAAATAAACATATTAGATTTCAAGTAGTAAAATTATCTGTGTGGTTTACATCAGGTCTGCAGTGTGTTTATTGCTCCTTTTATATCATTTACTCAGGCTGAAAAGCTGACAGTGTTGCCTTTGTTGTACCACCATGTGTGTATATAAGAGTATACTCCACTGTTGTCATTAAAATATATGCAAAAGTGTTATTTGCTATCACTTTTTTTCAGTGTTGCTGGAGTAATGCATCCAAAGAAGGTTTGGGTTCTTTTTATTCAGATATATAAATTCACAATTGAATGTGAAACGAGAAAAAAAAATGAGGGATCATGATTTTAAGGAGTTTCATCAAGAATAAAAAAAAATCCTTCACGTGGATTACACAGGTTGGTTTTCTTTACATGTTGAAATGCAACACACAGATGTGCATTAAATACATTAACAGTGTTTAACAAATGCACACCTTAAGACTCCTTGTGCATTACTGGATTTCTTTCTCGCTGCAGGTAAAGTTGGATCTAACAGGCCAGAAACTTTCATTTCAAAGTTGAAATCTCTACACATCAGCATTAATAATCACAGTCTTTGAACTCTCCCTCCGCACTTCCAGCACTTCACTCCTTAGATGAATAAACTCAATGCCCCCGAGCTTTCCTCTGGATGGACTGCAGTCTTTTATCCTGCCCCTCACTGCCATATAGAGTCCAAGTTCTCTTTTAGTCGTCGGGTCATGCTGGGGATCAGGTTAACGTGGTCATCCACACAACTGCCCACGCAGCGGTCCATCAGCGATCGAACAGCTGGCTCCTTGGCGCCGGAGTCAAAGAGATCCTTTGCTTTATCGTTGCAGGTCATCGTACATCTAGTTAGACGGTCCTGAAGGTGGGCCAGGAAGGATTGGACATGGATTTTTTTAAAATGTTATTCATTTATTTATTTTTACAGATATCTACTGCAAATCTAACCAGCTGTAGATGTACTTTTTAAATATTAGGTATATTCTAGTTCATTATTACTAGAGATGGGTCACATGAGCCAAACATTACAACAACCAGAGTCATGAAGATCTTCAGCCACACTAAAAATGAGTTGAGCAACTGAGAGACTTAAAGGAGAGCAAAAAGTAATATTGTGGATTTAAGCAAGCCCTAAACCCACCGGACTTTAACAGCTTATCTGACTAGTGCTTTGAAAGGGTGTGCAAGTATAGCTTGAGAGACTGACATTTTAAACTGCTGTACTTTATTTTAAAATCAGTTACAAAGAGGTCAATTAAGGGTTCCAAACTGGAGATTGTATAGGAATGTCTTTCATTTAGGTATTAATCACATTATTTTATTGTATTAACATGTCTGACACTCATACTGTAAGACAAATGGTGGGGGGTCTAGTAAGGAAGCAGACAACTCCACAAGAAAGAGTCTTTTGTCTCTTCCAGGACTCTGGGAGGTAGCAAGGGAGTGTGAATCTTAAGGTGTGAAACAGCTGTGTACTGCCTTTTGTTCCTGGAGAAGGTATTTAACTGAGAGCCATGTTAGACTCATGGAGACTCTGCTGACCGTCTGCCCCGTGGTCATGCAGGCTCTCCATCAAGCTTGGTTGTATGTTCTTTGTGTGTTTGGATTAAAGAATGTTAGCTACCGCTCACCGCTCGTCTGCAGGCTTTATTTAAAGTGGAAAACTTCCACAACAAGATCCAACATGTCTTGCTTTATTTCCTATTACCTAAAGACCAATATCAAAAAGACTTAAATGAAAAGACAAACGGCACCACAGTTTCAGTTAGGAATATCAAAATAGTAAGCCATCTTCTTTACCACCAATGTAAAGGTGTAGTTTTTTTTTTTTTTGCCTAGACACCAAAACCCAGTACCCACAAGTCTATACATTATTTATGCTCAGTTAACACCCAAGTACCCTGTAACAGACATTTGATTTGTAACACTTGGAGAATAAATGGGGAAACTGCAAAAATATAAAAACATGCCCACTTATTTTTGCCTAGGATATAATTTACTACATCTATTCTTTAAGTTAAATATTCACTTATATTAATTTTATGTTTATACCATATGTCAGAATATAGGTTACATGTTGGATCACATGCTTCCATCTGTCCTTATCCCTTGCATCCTCCCTTTCACAACTCTCTTGATGTCCTCCCTCATTACATCCATGTGCCTCCCCGCCTGCCAGCTCCATCTTTAACATCCTTTGTCCAGTAAGCCCACTATCCCTCCTTTGCACATGTCCAAGTTATCTCAGCCTTGCCTTTCTAACTTTTCCAATCTTAGTTACCTGGCACAGACGAAGTGATGACAGGTGTTTGTTGCACGGTGATTTACCTGAAACTTCTCCAGCTCTGAAGTGACCAGGCCCTGAGCTTTGGCCAGGGGAGTGTGACACGTCTCGATGCACTGATGCACCTGAGCCATGCTGTCTGTGGAGCGATCGCAGCACTCTGCGCTGCACCTGAACATGCGCCCCTGCAGCGAGAACAAACAACCGGTTACCACCCGGACTCGAACCTGCATACACCACCGAGAACCCGCAGACACCCTACCTGCATTTTACGGATGTGGTCCTTCTCCAGGCTTTGGACCATGTCTTCGATCACATTCTGCACGCGTGCCTGATGAGCCTCTGCCATTTCTGCTCACTCTGGAAACACCTTCAAGGTCCGCTTAGATATTCACCACAAGTTTATTACACCCGGACCGGACTCACCTGCCCGCGGGGTCCCCAACTTTCTTTACTTTACAATTTGGTAAGTAAGTAAGTAAGTAAGGTCACCTCCATTCAAGCATGGTTCAAGAGGAGAAGTAATTGCATCACTTCCGATTTTCTTCCGTACTTGAAAAAATACGTTTTGTTACTTCAGAATTAGGGAACGGGGTTGAAAAGTGTCAACACTTTTAAATAAACACAAAAATTATTTTTAACTAACTCGTCTTTATCTATATTTATTTTGCCGTGATTAAGTAAATAACTACTTCCGCTGGTCTCTTTAAAAAAGGACATTTGAGCCCATTTCCTGTTCATACATCTTTCAAAATAAAACAAAATAAGTGTAGCGCAAGGACGCTAAAAAGCTGAGAAAACTATATGGATAACAATTGTGTTAGCTATTAGTCATTATTACAGACAAGATAAATCCTACAGTAGGCAGCTTTAAAATGTTTCGAAATTTCTGCGCACACATTTCTCATTAATCGCTTGAAACTAATTTCCTATGCTTTTATTATGACATTCATAGCAACCGTGCCCGGAAGTGTGTCTCAATAATTAGCGACGTTCAGGGTGGGCAGACGTGATTCAACCGTTAAACTAGTTTAGTTAGTTTTCGTGTGGGTTTTACAGGGGCCTCTGTGAATAGCTCAGTCTTGTATTTAAGCAGTCTGACAAAAGTTTTAGTGAGCTTTAAAACGAGTTTTTACACTTGTTTTGAAGCTTGACACCCTGAAGGCTACTTGTGGACCAACAGTAGTTCCCCACCATTGACTTCTGAAATTGTAAGTCCTCGAAAGGGCCCTGTACCCCTTAGTAATTTCTCTTTTAGGTTTAAAACGTTAAGTCGGGTGCGTGTGTTAATGCTAGTTTCACTTGTGTAAAAAGCTGCGCCATTATTTCCTTTGCTGTTCTATTTTTGAGGCCCTGAATGCAACCTTTGACCAAGGCTGATAGGCACTTTAAGTATCTCACGTTTTCGCCCTCCTTTGCAGATGCTTCTTAGTGCAGAGCTGTAGATGCCCACAATGAGACTACAAACCCTGTCACTGAGAGCGCTGCTATTCCTGGGGCTTTGGCACACAGGAAGGAGAAGTCTAGCCTCAGCCCCAGAGCTGCAGGAACAGCCTAAGAAGATAGGTAAGGCAATAAGGCAAAAAATAAATAAAAATAAACTCGTGCTTTCTGTCACTCTTCAGCTTCTTTAGAGGGCAGAGAAGTACTTTCATTCTGTCAGCCCTCTTAAACTTATCTTTGTGGCAGGTTTGTTGGTTGTTTCATCATCAGTTAGTTCCACGACTAACTGAACAATAATTTTGCCCCTGTATACCAGCACAGTGTTTTTTTTTTGTTTGTTTGTTTTTTGTTTTTGTTTTTTTTTTATCAAACAGTCAGGATATGATCTTTAATTTAAGGGGTTTAACAAACATATTTCATCTGCTGTTCACAAACAACAGCCAGTTTAATGCATAGTCATAGGATGTGAATGTGTTAATAAAAAGCTATGATAAAACTGCCTTTTTCTCTGTAATTACTAATCAAAAAATGCATTGGTCTACAATACACTGTATGCCACAGTGAGGTTATATTTATTTATAAGTCAAATATTCAAGGATTAGATTTAACTGCAAGGCTTACCCACCTCCTCCACATATTTTAAACTTGTTGACTTGTTTTTTAACATTGCATTCTAATCAACAGAAGACTAATCATAATATGTTTTACTATACCTTGATGGAACAAAATAAATATTGCAAAGATCTTTTGCAATAGACTGAAAGGTGACTCTTAATGACAGCATAATGATTCACTGCACTAGTGTTAGTGTACGTGCGCTTTCTTGTTAAATACATTGCACCCTTATCTGTCACTCTCTCCTCGTCTACATTTGAGACGAGGCTTCAAACTTCTCTTTTTTTTTGGTAAAGCTTGTAGTTAGGCCTGAATCAGGTGACCCTGAAGTATAACTTAGTTATGCTGTTATACTTACTTCAAGTTATTATTACTTACATTGTATACTCAGCCTACATTTGTTATGACACTTTTTCCACTACAGACAGTCAGAACGTGGATTATCCCTCTCCACTCTTTTTAGCTGTTGTACTTCTCATCTCTTCCAGCGCTGGTAGAACGGGAGGAGAAATAAACTTTCTGATTGTCCTCGAGCCCTCAATCTGAAAGATGTGCAGGTTAATTCATGTTAGCTCACGTTCCTGTCACTTCTCTTTTAAAGCTGTGGTTGGAGCAGGAATTGGCGGTGCAGCGACAGCATATTACCTGAGGCAAGAGTTTGGACCTGGGGTCAAGATTGACGTGTTCGAAGACGGCAGTGTTGGCGGGCGACTTGCGACGGTGAAGATTGGAGATTATGAATACGAAACGGGAGGCTCAGTTATCCATCCTCTGAACCTACATATGAAGCACTTTGTTGATAAATTAGGTAAATTTACCATCCCCTGAACCGCCTGGATTAAAGATAAGAAGTGCGTAAATTGTAGCTTTATGTTTTCACAGGTATTCCTCAGAGAAAAGACGTCCCCTCTAAAATGGCAATCTTTGATGGAAAGCACATCCTGTTCGAAGAGAGCGACTGGTTCATAGTAAATTTCTTCTGCATGCTCTGGCGATACGGGTTGAACTTTCTTCGAATGCAGATGTGGGTGGAGACTGTTCTGGATAAATTTATGAGGTGAGGATGCTGTTTTCTTTTTGGTGGCTTCTAAATTTCACTGCTGTTAGGTTGCCTTAATTATCTTTAAATCCTTTTCTGAACAGAATCTACCAGTACCAGCAGTTTGGCTACTCATTCTCCACCGTAGAGAGGCTGTTGCATGCCATGGGAGGTGATAGTTTCCTCACTCTGATGAATCAGACCCTGGAGGAAGCCATGATGGGAGAAGGATTTTCTCAGGTCTTCATCAATGACATTGTTGCACCGATCACACGTGTCAACTATGGGCAGAGTGTCCGCATCAATGGCTTTGTGGGTATGTTACAAAACCTGTGATTTAGCACAGATCTCACTGTTTTTTTTGGTTGTTGGTTGATGAAATGGAGTGGGCATGTCCTGTTTTTAGGGGCGGTGTCATTAGCAGGGGCAGATTCAGGCCTATGGGCAGTGGATGGAGGCAATAAGAAAGTTTGCTCTGGACTTCTTTACAACAGCAAAAGTGAGCTTATCCCTGCTAGAGTCACTTCCATTTCAGTGAAAGTTCGACCATCCAAGAGAGGTACTATTAACGTTCCTTCCTGTCATATAGATCCGGCCTTTATCTCTTTCTTGATTCTTCATATTTCATCCTGATATCCCTTCATGTCCCACTTTCAGGCACCCCTGTCAGTTTATACGAGATTAACTATGTTGACCAATCAGGAGCTGCACATTCCCTTTATGATATTGTGATAGTAGCAACGCCTCTTCACCGGGGGAAATCTGACGTCACATTTTCAGGCTTTTCCCCTCCAATCCCTTCTCACTACCCCGGGCACTACCACCAGACGGTCGCCACTCTTGTCCACGGCTTGCTCAACGTGTCTTACCTGGGGACCACTGAAGCTGCCTCAGAGTTCACCGTGTCTGATGTCCTCACCACAGACTCAAACGGTTCCATCATCAACAGCCTGAGCTCTCTGGATCCTGTGCACATCCCCAAAGGTTACAAGCGCCCCCCTGCTAGCCAAGCTAATGTCTGGAAGGTGTTCTCTAAAAAGCCACTGTCCCAGGAGCAGCTGGAGAACATGTTCCTCTCCTATGATTCGGTGTCTGAGACCAAATGGCTGGCATACCCCGCGTACCATCCGCCGCACCGCAAGACCCCTCCGTTCATCCTGCACAACCGGCTGTACTACCTTAATGCTGTGGAGTGGGCAGCAAGTGCCATGGAGATGAGCGCCATCGCTGCCAGGAACGTGGCCCTGCTGGCACACCACCACTGGCACGAACAAAAAAGCAAAATCGACCAGGAAGACCTGCACACGCGCCTGAGAGGAGAACTCTGAAAAGTGAGAACTACTTGAGAGTAGAATCAGAAGCAATAAAATAAGATCAATCGAGCCCATTTTTATATGTTAGATAACATCGTAGTCGCCAGAGGAAATGCTGATCTGTGGGAGCATGGTGACACTAAAGCTGCAACTTTAGTTGATCAGTGTTTCAGCTTTTCTAGTTTGGGAAATATTTGTCTTACATTATTGAAAAATTTTATACCTGTCTGTGTGGACAAATGAGGCATTTGATTATGCCAGTCTTTTTTTAAATTAATGTTTATATTTTGGATATATTTTATGCATGGGATCCCCAAAAAGATTCAGACACAGTAAAGTTTGGCACTGCAGTTGCTCCAATCCCCAGACATACACCTACCAATGGATAAACAGTGGACAAGATAGATGAAGCACACATACATACAGCGAGTCCTTCATTTATAGCGAGATACCAGTAGCAATTGATTAATATTGGCAATGGCAATTTCATTTATAAAGGACATTTCATTACACAATTCAATGCATTTAAGATAAAAAATAAAAAGCAGTGCAAGTCTACAGTGCCTTAAGGCAAAAACCCCCAACAAAACAAACTTTACAAAGAAATAAAATACAAGTTGACACACAGTCATTAAGTGTAAGTCTGTGAGACTAAAAAGGTTTTGAGTATAGACACAGTTGTAGTTGACCTCAGGTCAGCAGGCAGCTGTGAATGCTGTGCTGAGGTTGGAAGCACCCCCAGCACTCTTGGATCTAATTCAGTTAAAAGATCCACCACTGGTGACCTGAGAGGTCTGACTGGGTTATACACACTGAAGAAGTCAGACACGTACTGGGAGACCAAACCACTGTAAGCATTATGATCTATTGAAGAAAAAAGTTACTTCAGTACTGGACTAATATGTTTAAATTTCCACATGCATCTAAGGACACTGGCGGTCTGACTCTAGAAAGTAACATTTTCCTGCTTATGATTTGGATAATCCTGCAAATGTGGTGTTACAGTCTAACATGCTTGTTATGAATGCACAGACCAATTTCTTAAGTAATTTTGAAATAATTTTCTAAAATATTGAAAATAATCTTTAGTTGCAGGTAACATTGTCTAACAAAATCTGACAATAAACATGGAGTTAAACAAGCCAGCAGTTTACCCACATCACAATTCTATCATTATTTTAATCACTTATTGCACATGGATGATGTAACTACTTCAGATAATTGTAGGTTGGTATGGTATAACAAAGATGTTTTTACAAGATCTATTTACAGGCAGTCATAGAGTTCTCATTTGGTTTTCAAATTAGTTTACAAAAAAGGAAGAACAGTAGCTCTGGTAGAAGGACAAAAAAGCAAAATCTAGGGGTTTGCCTCTTTAGTTCAGTGTGCTCCACTGAACTGCTCGGCAACCACAGACTGGTAACTACATGCAACATGGCTGGAGAGCAGCGGTCCAGGTTTGAGTTTGACCCGTGGCCCTTGAAATGCAAAATCCAGGAAACTGTTACAATTATGTTATGTATACTTTATTGAAATTCCTCCCTGCATTTAACCCATTCACTCAGTGAAGCAGTGGGCAGCCATTGGGCACCCGGGGAGCAGTGTGTAGGGACGGTACCTTGCTCAGGGGTACCTCAGGGTAGCCGTTCAATGGATTCAAACCCCCGACCGATAATGGGGCCACCACTCTTACCTACTTAGCTATCCCTGTCCCTATATGGTGCTAGCATAGCCACAGAAACAAGTGAAGCACTCTGTCCTTAGGTAATGTGAATATATTCATGGTCTTAATCACTTATATCCAGTTCAGGGATGCAGGGAGCCAGCTTACATACAAACCTATGACCAATTTAGAATTGCCACTTAACCTAACATACAAACACACTATTACACAGAAGTAAGTGTAAAACTACTATAAAACTACTACCTGCAGTGTGATCTCTAACCCACAGGGGGCGTTAAAACTGAAAATGCAAACTCCACACATGCTAAAATTACTAAAAGGAAAATACTCAAAGAAAAGAAAAGCAGGACAAAATTATTGAAAATAACATCCATAAACAAAATATGAAATAAAAAATCTCTAAATTTTTTAATTTTCCTTTTAAAAATACTTCTTCAGATGCTTTCTGGCTGTTTTGACTACTTTTTTTTTTTTTTTTTTTTTTTTTAATGCGATGCTTTCCCAGATCACAGAAGTTAACTTGGGCAGTACACTGTTCTCATCACTGATGGGGGGGTGGGCAGAGAAAGAAAGAAAGATCAACTGCATCACAAGCCACAGGCATCACTAGCAACACAACACAAATCACATTAAATGTTAAAACAAAACTGCACTGTGCTGAATTGTGCAATCACTGTGAACCATGCTGCACTGCTGGCCAGACACACAAGTGTTTCTCTGTCATTTTCTTTAGTGTGTTGCTCCTGTTCTGTGTACTGTACAGAGAAAGAAGTCAGCTTGTCATTTCCCTTTAGCCAAATTCTTGCACTTGTTTGTTTACTAACATGCTGATGTCCCTTTGCTGATCTGTTTGTATGTCCTCGGATGGATTTCCAGTCTTTCTACCTCCTCAGCAGACTACTGTATGTTTTTTAGTGGGTACTGGCAGCTGTCAGCAACAAATGTGCCACCAAGACACTTTCTTTGTAGTAAATCACATTGATGTCAGTTGTGACTCATTGTTAGTCCCACAGTGACTACAATCGAACTGTCTAAACCCATTACACACTAGATAACGTGTGTAAGAATTAATCTAAACTATGATTGTGCCTTAAGCAGGGTAATTGGCGTATGTGTTTATTAAATTTTAGTTGCAGTTTAAGAGATGATTTGGTTCTTCCTGTGTGTTTTTAATGATTCTCTACCTGTGATTTGTAGGATGTCATGTTGTTTAGAAATACTGTATCTGCCTACGGCGCTTTCATGTTCTTTAACTACTTTGCGACAAAAAAAATGTAGTTTGCTAATTGTTTCCTAAGAACCTTTAGAGGCAAGTAGTTGAAATATTATTAGTATTATGCACTTTAACTGATTAAAAGAATTTTCTACTTTTATTTCAACAGTGCTGAAAACTCTCAAACTGAAACTGTATTTCTCTAAAGTGTTTCCAATGACGGTAAAGTGATCAGTGCGACTGGTACTGTTTTTGTGTGTGTGTGTGTTTGCTCTTCGGCTTCAAAATAAAAGTCTAATTAAATTATGTTTGTAGTATTTCTCAATAAATCTGTTTGTAAATACAAAGAAAGTTGGGGTGCTCTGAATATTGATGATAAAACACGTGGCAATGAGTTGGCTATCATTTAAATTTAAGTTGAAAAAAGTACAAAGTCAACATGTCATGCCACTTTATTAGCTAGATCTTGCTTGTTGGACCCCTTTTATATTCAGAAATTCTTTAATTCAGATTCAGAAACATTCCTCAGATTTTTCTAAGTGACCCTAAAAGTGTGAACAAAATATCTTCCATGTTACCAGCAGCAGCCTGACCTATTAATACAAGATGGATCCATGCTTTCTTGTTATTTATGCCAAATTCTGACCCTGCTATCTGAATGTCAGAGTAGAAATCGAGACTCATCAGACCAGGCAGCAATTTACTATTGCTAAGGTATAATGTGAGCTGCATTCAAAAATGCTCTTCTGCACATCTTGGGTTTAACAAGTTGTTATTTGAATTGGTGTTTCCTTCCTATCATCTTGAAGCAGTCTTTCTCCTCTGATCTCTGCCATAAACAAGGCATTTTCACTCAGAGCTCTGACCCTCACTGGCTATTTTCTCTTTTTCGGACCATTCTCCGTAAACCCTAGAGATGGTTATGCGGGAAAATCCCAGCAGATCGGAAAATCCCAGCAGATCAGCTGTTTCTAAAATACTCAGACAAGCTCATCTGGCACCAGCAAGTGTTTATTTCATTTTAAAAATGACTAGCTTATTTAGGTCAAAGACTGTTGATGCACTAATAAAGGTCATCTTTATCTGTTATTAGAAACTCAGAGTAAATAAAGGAACTTTGTTGGGCTGCTGGTGTAAAAGGAGCAGTAAATTCTTCCCCTTTTTCAGGGAATAGATTAGGCTGCACTTTGCTTTCATCCGCCACTACAATCATATGTCCTAACTGCCCGTAAACAAGTGAGTCATATAAAAACTATTAGAGGTGTGGTGCATTTCCAACGTGATGCTCGTGTAACACGATCTCTCCTGCCTGTCCCCATTTCATTAACTGCAGTGAGTGAGCACAGCAGCACATGCAGAGTGAGCTACAACGGGTAAACAAAAAGAGCGCCATCCCACCTGTCAGCATAAACTGTGTCTCCCTTGATTTCCTGTGATATGATAACCATCATTCTCTGTATTTGCTTAATCTTTTCTCCCGTTATTATTTATAAATATAATTATTGTTGCTTTTTGATCCACTTAAAGAAGCAACCCCTTCCCATCTTTACTTACAAAGAATCAGATTAGTTTTTTCACACCCAATCCCATTTGCACATCTTAGCTAATATTAATAGTATATTTTAAAATTGGCTTTGTCTTGTTTGCTATTTTCAGTTAAATGCAGGGTTTAAATAAGTAATTATAATTGTGTATGTCTTCCAACTTATTTTTGCTCTTATAAATCTTTAAAATTCATCATTTAAAATTCAGCTTTTCCTCTGATCTCGAGGTTTTGAAGAGCAGCTCATTTTTTTATGACAGATTAAGGATTAAAATGTTTAAAAGCTGCATCAGTTTGCATTGTAATCATGAGATTGGGATCGCTTTGATCTGTGTGAGATTAATTGAGGGATTGTCTTGCCGGGCTACATTGTGACCCATCATTTGTAAGCCAAGTATTCTCGATGAAATCATTTCCATTCGTAAAAAGGGAAACGAACATTGTTGTCAGCTCGGATACACGGAGTCCCTATATTTTTCCCCCTCGAACATCCCAAATAAAGGTCCGTGTGACTGAAGGGCCAACAATGGGTGGCATTGACGGACGGAATAAGGATACGTCTGTGCTGAGATGTGCCACCCAGCTGTCCCCTCAGGTAGGGAGGGACAATGGTACCAGAGCCGCCTGTCCAAGCGCAACATGTGATGGCACTGAAGATATAAAAGACTGCAAAGTGGCAACAACCCCATATACGATATTTGGAGTGACAAGCCCCCCTAAAAATCTTTCACAACCAGAGCAAAAAACAAGATGAGATTTCCAGTGCCGCTGTTTGTTTTCCTTGCTGTGGCAGCATTTCACACGGGTAAGAGGAATAAAGCGTTAAGATGCAGTTTTGTGTTATCATGTTTTTCTTAGATTTCATACTTGTATGTGTGAATGTGGCTCTTCAGAAACCTGAAGTTGCTGATGTTTATTAAGAGAGCAGATATCTGAAATGTTGTGATGGCTTCTAGTGCTCTCAGCATCTCTGGAGTCTGCAGAGAAAGAAGAAAAAGCTGCAAAGTATGGTGAGGGATTCATAATAAGAATAAGAATAATGATAATGATAACCAGTAAAGATGATGTTGGTAGCATATGCATTGCTGCAAACTTTTCTTGTCTTTTCATGCAGATGGGCTAGCTGAGCTGCAGAAAATAGGTACAGTATCCATAGAGCACCTCTGTGTTCACAGTGGACACTTGGTCATTAAAAGTGGCTTAAAAGTAATTAAGATCATGTAGTATATTCCACTAAATAACCCAGACTGGCTTGCCCTTGTCTTAGTTAACTGTTAATACGTTTCTGTGTGATGTTTCTCGGCTCTTACTTTTGTAATTTTGATTACTTCATGTCTTAAGATCAGATGGAGTTTGAGGCTGCTCAGAAAAACCAGGAAGCTCACATGAATGGTAAGTTTAATACAAAAAGTTGGCCTTGATGAATAAATGAGGAAATATTTATTCCCACTGTGATTACTCATTTTTCGCCTTTTTCCATCAAGCTACTGAAGATCAGAGTGGAGATTCCCGCTACCTCGGTGAGGGCAGACTAAAAATATTTAACTTAAACCTTTTAATGAGTGATCCAGTTCCAGGTGGTAATGCTGTCTTTCATTCTCAGAGGCCACTCAGGATCACTCTGGTAAGCTCCAGTTAATTACACAACGAACACCTGAACTGACCGCTAAGTTAAACGCCTTCATCACCTGTTAACATGTTTCCATCAGTGGAGGAGCGCGTGGACTCTCAGGATGCCAACGCAGGTGTGTAAAAAAAAACAACAACAACAAAAAGCACATCAAGCAGGTGATTCTTCTTTACCTGAGGGTCAACAAGCAGTACTTAACTGTGAAATCCTCCTCCAGCAGAAGGTGGTGGAAATTCTGATGCTGCCGGTCAAGGAGGTAAGAGAGGATTTACAGTTCAATCGTGAGCCTGCGGGTGGCAGCAAAGCAGAGGGCAGGCCTCCAGCTCAAAGCACAGTGACATGCAACACATAATTCAATCCCTGTCCCCTTTCACACAGAGGCAGAGTCTGAGTCCTCTGAGGACGCAGATGGTGAGTCTGTGACATATTTTTTTTTAGGCAGTGTAATTTAAGCTCCTGTCCTTACACTAGTGTTAAAGTCTGCTTTTATTAATGTGGACAGGGCCACAAAGGCAGGGTAAGTGTTGTAAATCTTTATTACACCACAACAGTTTGCACAAATACACTTTGAGCCTGGAGCTAATGAGTAGCTTGTGACTTTTCCACAAAGCCAAGACAATTTGTGTGCTTTTAGTGTCTTTTTAAAATGTATTTAAAGCTTGTTTAGAGGTAAATAAAAACAGGAAGTGTTTTTATTTGAATATTTTCCTAGAACACCATGAGGTTGTAACTGAGGCTGTGACCAGTTTGGGTAAGATCAAACTCAAAAGACTGAAAATTCGTTTGAATTAAACACCCCGACTACCTTCAGTCAATCTCCAATCCTGCTTTTTATCCTCTGTAGATGAAAACACTCAGGATTCAACCAAGGAGCAAGGTAACAGTGTGTAAAATGAATCACACAAAACAGTGAAAGTATCCTGAGCTGTTTAATGTTTATCATGCAGTAAATTGAGCCTGACTCAAAGACTATGAGCAACATTTTTTCTTCTTCTTTTGATTCAAAAGTACCTGCTGAGGCAAGATGTGGTAAACTGCTGTGTGCAACTTTAAATTTAAATTGCAGGTTGTGCAATAGAGTGGCGAGTGCAAAAACAAAGCCAGACAGAGCCAGTCTCAGCTGGATTTAAACAGTGTCACATAAAAAAAAAAACCCCAACCCTCCATAGATGTTTGTGCAACAACAGTTAAAAATGCCTCAAGTGCAATTACAAGTTTACAGCCTGGCAGTTTGGGGAAACTCTTTTTTTTAACAGTTTACAAAGTGTCTGAAGAGGTATGTGAGTCACAACAGAGACGGGTTTACTGCTCGACCTCAAAAATAAGATGCTAGGATTGTTTGTTTGAACAGAGTCCTCCTTGTATGTGATAAATCTGGGACAAGAATCCGGGCCACTCGGAGACGTCTGTCCCCAGACATCTGCTTATTGTGCTTGATTTATACTTGTGGATATTTTAGGACCAAGGATGCATTGTCCCTGTCCTGAAAGTGTGCTAAAATGACTGTTTTAAAATTGATCCAGTTATTTAGGTGTAAGGTTCTCTAATAAGGGTGATCTCTCCAGCCACTGGTCTGAAAAGACTGAGTGTAGTAGAGGGGAGAGCAGGCCTCATGATTGGTATCCTCATGTCGATAGGCCTGGAAAACTACTAAATTGCAGTGTTTGCAGTGTAAAGCTGGCGTAAAGGAATCTCTTCTGTCTGTTCCTGTGTCGCAGATGCACTGGAGTGAGAGGGCACAGCAGCACGTGGATACCAGCACTGGCTCATCATGCAGTGTGCAAACTACCCCAAGCTTACAGTAAATTTAAAAAAAAAAGGGACCCATCCTACCTGTCTGTATAACCTGTCCGTCTCCTTGTTTCCTGTTTCCTGTTTTGCAACACAAAGTGCTTTTCAAGACTGCAGCTCAGAAAATGCTGCGTCATTTTACCTTCAGGCTGAAATTTGACTCCTTAATCAACACAGTGTACTTAACATGTGTCAAAATTCAGAGAGCCAAGCACATAATAAAAGGACACATTGTATGTGATCATAAATAAAGAACAATGTACAAGAGTAGCTGCGGATAAATAAATATAACCTTTTAAAATGAAATGGGTGTAGCCTTGTAGCTTTTCAGTATTTAGATTCAGTTTTTGTTTTTTCCAAGTTCAGTGAGAATAAGGACTACAGCTCACGCCACAATGTCCTGTGACCTGATGTGTGAGCGATAAAATTAAGAATACATGCTGCAATCTGATCATCACTGAGGCGAAGGAGGACTGGATCATCCAGATGGTCCAGGCCCTTACATTTTTGGGGTTGAACATGGTCAGTTTACTGTAGGCCTTCCAACAGCTTATCACGTCTGGAATTAGAAATGCTGTTAATGTTGTTCGAAATGTGTTTGAAAACAAGACATGAAACAGGTGATTGATAGAGTTAAAGGTACTACAAGCCCATACTGAAGGCCTTGTGATGTGAGGAAGTGCAAAATTTGATATAAAAGTGACACAACGAGTAGAAAAATTAGTTAAAAAAAAGTATGTGCAAAAGAGAATTCTAGAATGCCAACGGCATTAATAAACAACATGCACACTATCAATTTAAGAGGTGTGCTCACCTGTCACAGGACAGCTGTTGGACAGGTTTCTGTTTATTTTGTGCAGAGACTGGCAGGAATGATTTCCTCAAACATTATCTATAGCAGTGGGGTTGGATAAGAAGAATGAACCCTGCTGCCTCTAGTGCAGAATGGAGCAGGTGCGATGGGTTGTCTATGACAGACTGCAGTTTGTTCAAACCTTCTGTCCCTCAGCGACTCAAACACCCCTGGATTCTGGCCAACTTTTCGATTAGTTTGTTGATCCTACTGGCAGCAAAGTAAATGGCTGCCATTACCACAGTCTGGTATATCTCTGACATCTTGCTGCACACACCGGAAGCACCTAATCTCAGAAAATACTGAGCAGATATTTGTTTGTTGTTACCAATTGTCAAAATGCGGTTAAAAAGGAGTTGGAAGGGGGTATATTTTAAAGGTGTTGAAGGCCATCCAGAGATGTTCACAAGAGGGGAAATTTATTAAAAATAAAATAATCTGTACAGACATCAGTAGCTGTATGCCGTGTTTGTATTGATACACATTGCAGTAATGTCCCCTTCATTGTAGATCATCAACAAAGACAAGTTCAACAAGTATTCTGTTTTTCAATTTTTATTTCCATTTTTCCTTCCACGAATGTGGAGTAGTACATCTTGATATGCCTTAAAAACAAAAACTCTTTGGTACCTAATGGAAAATAAAACAATTAAGGCAGCTACAGCATCTAGGTTGTGAAATGCATTCATTACTGCAGTCAATCACACACTGGGCACACAATAAACTTCCAGTTTTCAAGTTCCTGCTCCTCATCACGTATCATCCAGAGGAAGGGCGGGAAAACCTAGTTGTCCAGGCAAAGTGAATTAAAGTGTATCTTAATGTGGACTACAAAAACAAGGCTGAAGCCGACCTAGAGCGCTTAAACCATTAGGGACGATTCAATCAAGTTTTAACAGACTTAAGGTAATGTTTGGGAACATGTTGTTGCACTAGCTGATGTTGAAATGACATTTCTCAACAGATCTGTTATTTCCGCACTGATCAAGAACAGAAAGTCCCAACCTGGAGATGCAGAGCGATAACTCACCAACTACCAATTTGGGCTGTGCCATTTCTTACTAGTGTGATGGCTTATGTCAATTACGTAGTATTCCTCATAATGTTCAGCTGTAGTCATCCAGCACGGTAGAAAAACATGCTCAAACAGGTGAAAAACATTTTGATCTCTTAACAACAAAAGGGTCCTAATTTGTCAGCTGAAAGAAAACCGGCTGTAAACTCTACTCTAAAACAGCGAAACACTTTCACCTAAATACTGCCCTCTTATTTTTCTTGAACCAGTCTCCAGCATGTATGATGACTCGAGTGTTACATCTGTAATAGGCTAATACTGCATTTTAAGTTGTTCTTTCCTGCCTAATGTATAAAAAAAAATGGCTGTACATAATAATCATACATAACCGCAAAGTAAAAAGAACATGAATTATTACAAACAGTTGATTTAAGATTAACTCTTTACAGAATGATGAGATATGAAAAAGAAAGCCAAAAGAAATAAAAAAGGTCGTAACTACAAGTTATGTGACCCAAATGGAACAGATAGCAAGTTATAGTCTGAAAATGATGCAGCCAAGAACCACAGGCACATGTCACCAAACCCTTTCTAACTTTTTTTTCCCTTTTTCTTATAAAGTTGTTGGCCAGAGGTAAGCGATATATTTTGGCCTTCAAACTTCACTCTTTTCTCTCCGGGTGCCCGTCGGAGCATTTTTTTCTCCTCCCCCTGCTTGGGGTGCAGCTGAATGCTCACAGGATGACGTGGACGAAGATAGCCATGATAGCAGCACTGATCAGACCAGAGATGGGAACCGTCACAAACCACGCCATGAAGATGTTCCTGAACAGACGCCAGTCTACTGCCTTCTTTGAGCGCAGCCAACCTACTGCCACCACAGAGCCCACCTATTTCAGATAAATAACAGTCAAATGATCTTTGTGCATGCATATGCTTTACATTTTATTGAGGAGAAACTTGCTCCACATGTGGAACTTCTACCAGACTGTTTACTCAAGCCTCCCTCTTATGAAACAGTCTCTTCCCTCATCTCTCGTTTGAGTTCCCAGACCACAGTGTTTGACCAGCTTACCTTGCAGTGGGTGGTGGAGACAGGCAGGCCAATGTTAGAAGCAACCACGACAGTCAAGGCTGAGGCCAGTTCGATGCTAAAACCACTGCAGGAGGAGAAAGAAAAAACTCATGTGGATGTGTCTGAGCAGCTCAAATGTAAGGAGCAGTAATGTCTGTGGAGGATGTGGTTCTGGTGACTTGAAGAAACAACTTATGAACTGTCTGAGTCTTTACCTTGAGGGGGTGATGGGGGTGAGGTCTTTCCCCATTGTCTGTATCACCCGGCGACCCCATACCCAGAGTCCAGCGCAGATACCCACGCCACCATACAGCAGTAACCAAATGGGTGTATGTGCATTTGAGAACACGCTGCTTGTTTCGTAAACCAACCACAGAGCTACCAAAGGTCCAATGGCATTACTGCAGAGTGGAGAAATTGTTTTGTTGTTATTAACAATCTGGCAAAGAAACACAGGTCACCACACACTTGTCTGATATGATATCATTAACCATACCTAACATCATTTCCTCCATGGGCAAAGGATCCAAAGCAAGCAGTGAGAATTTGAAGGAACTGGAACAAGACTGAGACTTCTGGTTTGTCTTTTTCAGGCCTTTCATCATCCAGGGAATTCTGGCTGCTACCTGCATCCTTGATCTCCATGTCTAGCCTCACATCACCCTCTACCAGACCTTCAGGAGTTGTGTGCTCTGCCACAGCATTGCAGTAGCTGGTGTAGCTATCCATACGCAGTCGCTTTCTCTCCTGACTGCCTGATCCTGGAGCCTTGTTGCCATCCTCACAAGCACGGAAGTCCCCTTCTTTATGCTTGTCATGCATGCCAATGATGGTCATGGTGTAGGCGGTGTAGCTATTGTTGCGCCGGATAGGTCTGTCGCCTCCCTCTCCCATGCAGTCGCTCATTTTGGCCAGGTGGAGCTTGTGCAGTAGGTCTTTGTAGAGGGCTGAGTCTGTGTGGACTGTGTGGTACTGGCTATAACCGTTACTTGGTGGCTGTGGAGGTCTGTTGTTGAACTGAACATGATTTTTGAATTGAACCTGATTCTGTGCATTTGTGGAGGCACCATTGCTTTGGGCTTGGTTACTAAAATGGACATGACTGTTTGATTGAACCTGTGCGGGGGCTGCAGAAAAAAAGAAATGTCATAAAATCATCTGCAAGTTAATCATAAAATTATTATGAAATATCTATAGCAACGGTCATTTTAAGATGACAAAGAGATTTTTAAAACGTATTGTATTTTGGCATATTTACCATCATTTGAATTGCTGTAGTCTGTGTCATCAGAATCTCCGATGTCAAAGGCCACCCTGTGTTCCTTATTGCTGTCGGCTTCATCTGAATCTCCGATGTCAAAGGCCACCCTGCGCTCCTCAGGGGCAGGAAGAGGGTCAGCAGAGTTGTAATTGGCAGCTGGTGTGGTAGATGCCTGCTTCAGGATTGGACAGTGGGCTTCTTTAAGCTCCTTCTTTTCCATCAGAGGGCTTTCAGTGGGACTGGACTTGATATCTCCTATTAGGGCAAGAGTTGGATAGAGAATATTTGGATCGCATCCAAACATATACTTAGCATAGCAGAGACATCCTAACCCAGCATGTTTTCCCTTCAACTTCAGCTGTAGGGAGTCCAAGTGTTGCATAACCTTAAAGTCAGAAAACCCTTTGTACTGTAAATATAAAGATCTCTGTGTCCAAGGGTGGACTCCGGTGTTCACAGGATCAGATTAACAGGATTACAAAGGACATATTCATATTACCACTATTATGTTGTCTTAAGAGAGACAATAAACTAAATGTCCGAGGCTCACATGACATTTTTTGTAGCTTTAAAGTGAACTAGATACTCAGTGCCATTATTTTTTGTTCAATAAATCTAAGTGTGTCCTGGTGAGATTGCATCATCCAAACTGGTCATTGCTGGATCTGAAGCAATAGGTCCCCCTCAAACACACCTCCCAATGCCACGTCAACACAAAGTCAGTGCAGGCTTATTTTTAGTCGAGGAGGTAAAGACCAATTAGTGAATCCTTATGACCCAATTAGTCAGCCTGTCTACTGAATCAAGGCAGTTTATGCCTTGTCAGATAGACCTGCTGCTCCAAGAGAGAAGTGACGAATAAAGGATCTGTCAAATACATTTTAAAAAAAAGAGAGCGAACCCTCTCTTCAAAAAAAGTTATTACTCATTTTAGGAGACACAATTTTCCCCAAATATGTCATTAACGAACCATTTAGAGTTCTATTAAGTAATAAAAGGCAATATTTGTGAACCTAAGTCATAGGTTGTATCAGACACAGCTTTTCTGTAATCAACCTGAAAAGATAACTTATGCCAGGAGAGACTAAACCTATGAGTCATTAAAGAGAAGAACTGCATTGTAGATAACAGAGTGAGCCAAAAATACATTCATGGAGGTTAAAACGAATGGTTATGTCTTAACACCAAATCACACTACTCGGATGCAAATGCATCAGAGTTTACTCTGGTTTTTAATTCTATAATCCTGGATTAAAGCAAAGACAATATTTTCACGTTATTTTCATTAGAGCGAATCCATTGTGAAAAATATATCCCTGAACTCCATTTTCTGGATTAATATAATCCCACACTCGATAGGCGGAGTTGCAGTGCAACGCTCCAGTCATGATTTGTCCAATGGCTTAAGTAAGGAAACTGAGTCACATGGAGTTGAACAGTGAGTCAGATTGGCAAAAATGGGACTTACGTTCAATCTTCTTCTTTAGGCGAGGGCAGACAATAAACCAAACCACAATGGAGGTCAGCAGACCACAGGCCAATGAGATGAGCAGGATGCCCCACCAAGGTATCATGTCAAATCCCAGCACTGGAGGATCGCCAAGTGCCACGCAGATATAAACAAAAGCAAATAACAGAAAGGCACATTTAAAAAGCAAAACAACTAGGCAGCAGGAGCTACCTTTTCTAGCAGACCACACAAAGTAATACACCAACATTAAAATATAATATAGAACAGCAGTTTTATAAATATGTAAAAACATAAGCCCCTCTAGAAGAGGTCCTATGAGGGCAATGAAGTTTCATTTTCATTCATTAATGGCACTTATGTTTGAAAGTACTCTGCAACAACTTCAGTGACTGCATAGCTTCATTGTGCCACGTAGTTAAAAATGGAAAGCATGTGTACCCCTAGACATGAACAGTTATGCAGCACCAATGTCACCATGACCTTAAAGTGCCCAGCTAACAATTACACAGAAACAATGAGTTCCTCAAAAGGAGACATAACTTGGGTAGCATAAAAGAAAAGCAAAAGGGGGGGGGGGGGGCTTGTACTAGGGCACTTTGCTGTAAAAAAATGAAGGCACCCTCTTGCCAACACTGCAGCAAACCTGGTGCAGCACAAAGATGTAGCGCAATGCATGCTGGCAGAAAGTTACCATTTACATTTCCCTGGAGAAGCAGTTATCCATATCATACACAAAGTCAGCAGTTTCATGGGGACAAAAACAAATTGTGGATAAAAATAAATAAAAAAAAAAAAAAACAACAAAAACTAAAAATCTACCACCTTGTTTGAATGTCCGGACATGACCTTGGCCATAAACGCCACACTTCCACTAAGATATGGATTGTTTAGGAAGTGTAAGAGAAGAAAAGGAAATGAGGGCCAAGGGGAGGTGATAAGTGTCTCAGTTACTGTGTTTGTATGAGGGCACAGTCCACACAGTGCACTGAGTCACGCTGCAGCATGAGACTGCGGAGCACCTAACTCATGTTTATTTAGTTACGCAATGGAAGCTCACTCCCTTTGGGACAGGAGAGGCATAAGGAAAAAGTGGACATTGACTCTTAACAGTTAAGTCTTGTCTAGGACTGAGTACACTGACTCACTACTAGAGACATCCAAACACATGTGGTACTGCCATGCATTATTAAACAGGAACTCATCTGATATCAAACAGGATTTTAAAACTACAGAATAAAGATGGAAATTATCCACCCGGATGGTAATTTTTTTTTTTAAAGGAAAAAGTAGTATAGATTAAAAAGCTGGGCTGCATTTTGTAGTCTGATTAACACTCTTACAGAAAGAAGTGACTTTATACCACAAGCATGCAGTGGGATGACTGAAACTGGACAGTAAATGAAATTTAACCACAGCTGTGTTCCAAAACCCTTGCAGAAACCTATATTCCATGGCCTGCATTACACAACAACAAGGTTTGTTTTTTTTCCTCCCCTCCCAGTACTGTACATGCAGTACACCACCAACCTCAATTACAATGACAGTTAAAGGAGGAGTTTGAGTCACTTGGCAAGAACCCTTTTGGTTATCTGTCCTTAGGGCACTAAGGACTAATGACATTTGTAACTCCTCATAATGAATTAAAATCTGTTACACAAGAGTTGACTATAGCAATCGCTTAAAAGTTGTTTCAGGATCATGGCTCAGGTTGAAACAAGTCATCCGTGCTGTGATGCCAATTGTTTAGTGCCCCCATGGTAACTAAATCCAGTGACTGTTTTTCAGTGGGTTATCGAGGCAGAAAATTTGTGCCCTGCTACAAAAGATGGAAGTTTATCAATTGAGGCTGGTATGAGGGGTCCAGATATCCTGTCACTCTGACACTTTAAATACATAAATAATAATTTAAAAAAAAAAAGAAGCCACGGTTCTGTTTAGACTTGTGTATAAAGCAGGTGCGAACAATTGAGTGACGTGCAGCAACGAGGACAAAATTTAGGGCAGATTCAGCAAACGTCATAAACAGGGAATTGCGTTCAGCATCTGTGCTCTGAAGGCTTAACAGTACTTTACCTGAACTTCATTTGTCTTCATGACTGAATGGCATGAAGTTGGCTTTTAGGGTACGTCTCCCTTTTACAATGTATGGGGCTGCAATGCAGTGACAGCAGCTGAATGATTTATGAAGGAATGAAGTCACACTGAGCCTCATCTGTACAGGACAGTCAGCTGACCCTTAAATTCTCTGGCCCAAATGCTGACTTGAGGTCTCTGGCACTGGTGTTTATATTGAGCATAGGAATGTGCTGTGGGGTGTCTGGTATCCAACTTCACCACTAAGCTAGCATAAAGATCAGGGAATGTCACAGGAAACCAAACACACTTGACTCAGTTAGCTGCAGATACTGTTGCTGCATTAAGATGCATTCATCAGCAATAATGCGCTGCTGTCGTCCTGGGTGCCAGAGCAGTATAGTAACCAAAGCCAAGCCTGGACTATAGGTCTGAAAACCTAAATGTTTTTTTTGGTTTGTTTGTTAATTATAAATGCAGTGATGAATTTGTGTTACTGGGCCAATGACAAACAACTGAGGAGAGTAGAGTAAAACCTGGTCTACTTGACTTTTACAATGAGCCAAAGTTTGTATTATGACCTCTGTCTTTGTGTACAACATGTGGAGTATATGAATGCTAGTTTGTCTTGTGAATATATTTCAAAACAAAATCAAACATAATCTACAGACATTACAGAAATTGCAGATGGCAATTTCACGTGTGGTGAACTTGATATGACTGTACTGTTGTGCCTGACTAACCAGGGGTTTACTGTCTATGTGGGAAGTGCAAGTGTTCTCTTCTTAGTGTGCTGATGTGCATTCACACATCAGCTCACCAGATCTGGTCAAACTCTGGCCTGT
Source organism: Neolamprologus brichardi (assembly GCF_056152115.1). Taxonomy (NCBI): domain Eukaryota; kingdom Metazoa; phylum Chordata; class Actinopteri; order Cichliformes; family Cichlidae; genus Neolamprologus; species Neolamprologus brichardi. Next base: position 44,555,153 of record NC_142110.1, on the reverse strand, counting down.
AGCCGTCATTTAAATGGCCCAGGCCAGCTAAGATCTGGAACTGTTAGGCCCTGCAGAGAGAAGAAAACAAAAGGAGCGAAAATGGCTCATTTAATAAAGAGTTTCTGGTAAACCAAAAACCAGCAAATATTAAGAGCATTGCCACACAGATTCAGAGCAATAATACAACTACTAGCAGCAGACAACTTTGACAGCACACTCTTTACTTCTCTTTTCCTCCTGCATGCCTGAAGTGATGTCAGGAGTTAAATGAAATCTTATTTCCATCTCCCTGTTGTGCTCCACTCTAAAACTTCATGCCAGCTATGACCCACATAGAACCACAAAGCAAGAGAGCTTCAAAAAAACATGTTAAAATAAACACGGCTTCTGTGAAAATGGTAAACAGTCTGGTTCAGGCTGGAATATGTGTGGGCATCCGGCTGTCTGAGGGAGCAGCTTATTTTAAGCTGTGGCTGTGGGCAGGCATGCAGAGCAAAATGAAACAATGATACTCACCCGGAGCACCAGTGAACATGATGGAGAACAAGTTGATTGCCATTGTCATCGCATAGAAGACAGGCAGGGCCTTCAAGCCATTGGGTACTGGGTCTTCCTACAGGAAGAAAATAGAAAGTTCAGAAATCCAAGTTGCCTCATCTTGCTGTCAGGTTACATTTCAAGGCACAACAAGCACAGTGGAAATCTGAACCATGTGTTCCTATAAGGAACTGCTTCAAAGCACGGTAGCTTATTTCCTGCCATGTAATAAACATTTTCCCAATTGCATTTTGGGGGTGGACCAGTACAGTGTTGAAACAGCCTTAAACCACAACTTCACTCTTCTAATGTTACATTAACCGAGCGTATCCACAATTTTGATAAAAGGAGACTTACTTTCTGTAAGATGAACCTGCGCACAAAATAGAAGACAACGGCTGACATTATTCCAGACAACAGGGGACTCAGGAACCAGGAAGCAACTGCACAAATAAATAAATAAATAAATAAATAGATAAATAAATCCAAACACAAATGGGAGCATTACAAAGCAGTGGAAAAGTAATGAGAGAATTTGTCAAAGAACAGTAGAAAAAAAAAAAAATCCTAAATTCATTTAACTCCTACTATACAGCTTATTTTTAATAAAGAATGTGTTTATTTAAATAGAGTTACATGAGCATGATTCATAGAAACTAAAAACTAAAGGTAGAAGGAAGAAAGAAAGACACCCACCCCACAGGCAACAAACTGAACTCTAGAACAACCCTTTAAAACTGCCTATTGTTCTCCAAGTCATCATACGACCTTATCAAATAACACTCCCTATTTGTACTGCCTCCTCCCAAAGTCCAACATAAAGTGGTGGAAATCACTATTGATTTGTAAAATGAATGCTTCCCATGTCTGAATGTGGATTTAGCTGAAATGCTGGACCTGCCATTCATGAACATACTTGATTACTGACCTGGATTTGGGATGGTATTATCACACTGTAAGAGTCTTCACACGCCGCCATTAATAAAATATACTTAAAATGCCTGTGATGAAATTCAGCTAACCATTAAAGGGAATTTCTATGTCAGTTGACTGGTTACATACCAATACGTAGGAGTTCAAGCCACTTGACGCCCTGCTGCCCTTTGGCAACCAGCGAGAAGCCGATAGTAGCACCAACAATGCAATGTGTTCCAGAGATGGGGAGCTTAAGGAAGGAAGCAGCCAGCTGCCACACAGCAGAACCTAACCAGAATACATTCATGACATTAGTTGCATGGTGTCATAATTTCAGCTTTTATACAGTTAAGACTGGTACCAAAAATATTCTACAACCAGATTCACCACTACTCCAATGCATTTTGACATCTTTAATTTCTACAAGCAATGCTCTGTCCACAGGGTTCATTGACCGACAGTTCAAATTACATGAAAGATACTCACCAACCATTGCACTGACAGATCCAGCCATCAAGACATGTTCAGAGCCGTTGTACATGCCCACATCAATGATTCCCTTGCGAATAGTTTCACTCACTTTGGCCCCAAGAAGCACAGACCCCAGGGTCTCAAACACTGTTGCTAGAATACATGCCTGACGCAAAGTGACCACTCCAGAGCCCACGGCTGTACCAAATGAGTTAGCAACATCATTGGCACCGACAGAAAAGGCTAAGATGAAGGCAATGATAAAGCCAACAACCAGCAACCACACATACTCAGTCAGAGGTGTGTAGGCTACCATGGCAGTGGTCAGCACTGTTGCAGTTGTTGAAAACATTTTTTGTAAGTTTTAAGGGAACTGATTCACAATCTTAAAGGAATAAATGCCAGATAAAATAGGTTTTTATATAAATCTTTCTAAACAGCAGCTAGTAAAATAAAGAGGTAAATAGAGGTAAATAAATAATTAGCTTTATTTTTAGGCCCACCTGTCTTAACAGAATTTGTGGGATTCAGCAGTGCAAACTTGTAATGGGTTTATCTGGATCTAACCAGAAAACAATTAGTAAACTAGAGGTACAGTGAAAAACTATTGCTATCCTAAAATTTTGGTGGATCTGTTATTGTCCTTTGGGTGCCGAGAGATTAAGCAGAAAGAAAAGCCAGCCATTGTGCCACTGTGACTGCAGATGAGCAAGGGTACATCCTGAAAAGACAACACACACAAAAAAAGACAAGGCATCCTTCAATAACACTAACGTGAAAACACAGGCAACAACGCTTTTACATAAGGAATAGACCTTTACATCACGAATAAGATATACGAGTAGAAAACCGACAGTAACTGTGGACCGGAAGAAGGACCTCTGGTTGCTGCCCTTCCTTAAAACGGAGGCCATTTTTAGTAAATGGCGCATAAAAGACCGCAACTATATTACACCAATGTCCATTATTTTGACTCAGGATAGTCGCATTTAAAATGTTAATTGCTGTACGGTGGATGATAAGCGACCATGATGGGAAGCTCGAGATACGTCGAGCCGTTTTATGTGGAAGACATTTTAACTTTCCCTACTCGCACACGTGTCGTCATTCATTCACGGAACACGAGCGCCGTCTGTTCGTACAGCTTCACGCTCTGAGCTACAGAAGTGGCTGGCCCAATCTTAAAAAACAAAAAACATTTGGACCGATCTCAAATTTGGCGTTTTAATCCACCATAATAGTGGCTGCGTCCATAAACAGCGTTTTACTAGTGTTTGACGTGTTTATTTTCCGTAACAGGGGGACGCAACCGGATATGACTCAGTTTGGGAACACAACTCAATGCGGCACCGGTTCGTTGTGTCGCGTGTGTCGACCCGGTTTAAAGGTCTATAAAAAGTGCAAACCAGATATAATTCTTGCTGCCTATATTCGCTTAGCATTAACATTAAGAACAGCAATTACATCGGCGTCATACACTGATACAAACTTAACATTGTATGGGCCAACTGCTAACGGACTCCCACACATAACAGTCTTAATCAATTCAAAGTCAAGAAAAGTATTTAATCCATATTAAATGTATTTTTTCTACCGAGTAAATACGCTAGCCACCATCTGGATCGAATGTATAATACAATGGCTAGGGTTAGCATCAGCGCGCACTTTGACGTACGCATTAATTACAAAATTCGTAAAATGAACGACTGAGCTTTTCATTAAAAAGGTATAAAATGTTAAATATAAAACTTACCACACACTGCAGTTATCAGTCCCGTAGAGTAGTGCTCACTAGCCGTTAAGCTAATTAGCGCGCGCACACAGACCTTAAGACAGCGCGGGCGGGATAAAGAAAAACTTAAACGGATTATGAAATGTAACCCGTTCAAAAAATCTGCCCTTAATTTTTTTTTTTAAAATAACGCGACTAAAGAAAAATGATAATTGCGACAAAGTGAGTCAATATTGAGAGAAAAAAACGCCTTATGGAATCGAGAAACTTCTCAGTTTAAATGAATGCCTGACAGACTCCAGAGGAACTCGCTTATACCGGTGAACAGAGCTGGGGGTGGCATCTGTTGTACAAGCCCCACCCGCCAACTGGGCGGGAGTAACTTCCTGTTTTCACGTGAAGGGTGCGTGGTCGTGCTTGCTCGTGTGTGCCCACTGGGAGCGTTTCCCCTCATTGTAAAATCTTATTTAATAAATTTGCAGTTCGCGCCATTGTCTTACTGTCTGGTGAGCTGACTACCGACAAACACATAAAAAACTGTTAGATTCCGTCACAAAAATGTTGCAGGTTTAGATGCTTTTCAGAAGAAATAATTTTATGAAAAGAACGAAACAACTGCGCGTTCTCACGGGGGAATATAGCATACATAGACATAAACCATAATCGTCTATTTCAGAGAAGCTGTCGCCTGGAAACAGTGCATGAAAACAGTCAGTGTTTACGTTAACCGCATAACAGAAGACCTGCCGCTCATTGAAGTGCATTGTCCGGAAATAACAACATTCACAGTCAACAAAAGTCGTTTTCTCTGGTCGCTCTTCTTTTATTATGTTTATCAAGAGAGACGTGATATCCTGGACAGAAGAAGTTTTCAAAAAGCATGACAAAACATATTGTGCGCTGAGATGCGATAGGTTTATAGTAATTTAGGCAAATAATCTATAGCCTACTAGTATGACAACGAGTAGGGATTGGATTACACACGTTACACTAAACAATGTAGTAAATAGCGTAATTTTATAAAATATACATTATTGCATTATTTTATTATACGATGGCCTTGTTAATGTCGTTATTGTCTCTGGCTCTGTGACGTCACTTATTTGAGGCGCATGGAAATTTTCGACGACTCCAGTAATTATGATTGCTGTCGTTGAGCTTGAAGGAGAGGCGACGTCAAAACACAAGTTTCAAGAATTCCTACCATAACCGCTAACGACATAATTTGCACCTTCTCTAACTCCCACCTCAGCCCAGAAAGCCTTGTTTACTCCCAGAGGCTGCAGACACAGAAATGTGACCTTACCGTGGCCGTATAGAGGAACTGCCAATGTCAGAATATTTAGAGTTTGTTTAATTGCTTCAACTCAAGGAAATCAATATGGTATACAAACCAGATTAAAAATTGCGCATCCTGAGGTTATAGTTAAACTTCTGTGGTCTAAACCGCTATTAGTACTGACAAGTAATTATAACCCCACCCTCTTTGTAAGGACTTGGGGAGAACAATTTTCAAATAAAAAAAATTACATTATTATGATAACACAGGGTTAGGGTTAGATTTTCAGGCTACTTTCTGTTCACTGCTCAAAAGTCAGAGTCACAGAGGAGCATCTGATGGGATAAAATAACCACTTTTATTTGACTACATATGCAAATTGTAGCAAGTCTGATACCTAAAGCAGCCTAGAAACAAATGGTTGTGTTGAATTCTTCTTTTTTTGTCTTAGAGATAAGTTAAGCTAAACAACAGGTTCTGAAAAAAACACTTAGCCTGGCCTTTTGATAATACTGAAGTCCACAGCTTTCATGAGCAACAAACACATGACCTTAAAGAAGTGAGCGAGCTGAGCCTAAAAAAAAAGAGACCTGCTGTATTAGTACAGTATTTTATCACCCCTGTTTATTGCTTGCAAAGGTCTTAGGCTACATAGAATAACTGAATGAAAATCTAATGAATGGCAGGTAATTCAGATTAACCTGTACTGAAACCTTACATTCTGCTTGGTTAAACAGCGCCATCTGGAGTACATGGGCCCGTATATTTACAAGGCTTCCTTGTAGCAAGAGTAGCTCCCAGTGATCAAATTCTTAGAAATGTTTTCACCTTTAAGTTAGGATTGTTCACAAATGACATGAGCCCATAGCTCCTCAGCAGAAAACTTGTTAGGCGAGGGGAAGAGGACCTTTAAGAGTCTTAAAATCTTTAGAAAAAATACAGTTGTAAAACCCATTGATATGCAGGTTAATTAATTATTTTAAGTTTGACAGGGAACACCATCAGTGTGATGCACAAAAAAGCCAAACAAAAAACAAAAAATCAAACAATCTGAATGGACATGCTGCAAGCTTGCAAGAAAGAGTCTGCTGTAAAGATAGAAGGCAGGCCTCACCATTTATACAGTGTCTTATGGCAACCGGAGGAATTTCTGCATTTATTGAAGCATCACACATTTGGATCATGCAGAAGAGTCATCTGTGGGCTTCAGTAACCTACAAAGAGGAGGGAGAAACAAAGGATGAATAACAGTGAGCTAATTAAAAGCAGCAGGTTAGATCCCTTGGAGCACTTTCACAGTTTCACGGTGCACTTAGTGTTACTGATAAAAGCTGAACATTTTCTCTGTGAATTTCAAAGACACAAATATTAGCAGTAAATATAACTATCGACAAATTAAATCGAACAAGAAACAGCACATTTAGGCCTGTTTTTCCAAACATTTTATCAGCCTGTGGATGTTTTTAAAATAATTGACACATTATTTATAACAATACCATATCTAAACCGTAAATTAATGAAATCTGCTATTATCGGCTTCTGGTTGTTTCAGAACCAAAGACTTATTGTTCCTGCCCTAAAACTATGGTCAAATCTGTATTTCAAAACTAATCTATTAATATTTATGGTTTGTGTTTGTGAAAGCATCAATAGACAGGTCAAATTCAATAGAGGAAATTCTTCAGGCTCTGATGTAAAGAAAGAACCAACCAGCATTAGTAAATTCTGACCCTTTAAGGGATAAAGTCTCATATGTTGTTTTTATCACTACCTGTACCCATGCAAATCATATATAACCTTAGAGACATGACACGTATCTAGAACTGTCGGGGTTTGAAGCTTGTAGTGGCAATACTTCTATCTTCCCAAGAATTGCAGCTGCAATGAAGTGATAAAACAAACTAAACATGGAGACCACTATCGTTCCGCCGTGAACCACACCTTAAAACAGGGACAACCTGTCTGTACTACCTGTGTGTCTCTTTGTTTTGTAATAACATTTCTAAAAAATATATGCTTTTAAGTAGGTTAATGCGATCTAGATCACCACCACTCGGGTAGCGATAAAAAGAGAAGATAAAAAGGAACATAACATAGTTTACAAACACAATATTATATTTTATTTTATTACCAAAGACCTTTTTGCTGAAAATGTTGCATATCTCAGCATGCTGCACCTGGCAGGGCGGAGGCTTGCTGTGGTGGGGTTGCTGCTGTGGAATTTATGTAGGAGCTGCATATTTACATCTGCTATGTTGTCTTCTCTTGGTGGGTGTGGTCCTAGATGTTGGGGATGGTGGGTAATGGCTCCTGCTGGCTTGCCTTTGTGGAGTTTTATGCTGGGTGACATGTAGTTGGTGGGCAAATGGAAAGGTATTTCTTTCTGGACCCTTGTCTGGGCACAATGTCTCCCCTTCCCTGCCTTGGGTGGCCTGGTTCAGTACAGAAATGCATGGGCCTCTCCTGCCCGCTTTCTCCTTCCTTTCTCTTTCCCTTGGTCTGCTCCCTGTGCTGCGCTGGGCCGCGTGATACAAACTTGGAGTCTTTCTGCAGGACGGGTGCCTGGTCCCCGCACCCAGCCCTCTGGGATGGGGTGGTCTGTTGTGGAGTGGTGGTGCTGGTGTCCACTGTGGCTTGGTCTTCACTGTCAGTTGTAGTCACTTGGGTTTTCTAGGCTCATGTGGATTCCTATTACCTCCCTGGGTTGTGAATTTGGATTCTGGTGATTCAGGTGACCGATGGGAGTGGGGGTGTGCTCACAACATAAATCACCACACTCCTTGTTATTGTTTCTGCTTGTTTCTTTATCCTTGCTTGAGCGTTTTGATCCTGGGTTTCATTGTCGTGTATTTGGCTCTCTTTGAAGGGAAATGAATATAAGAATAGTAACAATAGGATACTGGGGAAGATAATGCGCACGTTCACAAGGAAAGAAGGGTCAATTTCAAATTCAATAAAGGGTGCTTTCACCCCTGTTACAAAGAAATTCAACCAGCATTACCACCTGTACCCAAGTATGTAATACAGATCTTTAGAGACATAATTGCGGAGCTTTGAAGCAAGTTGTGGAAATACTTCTGTCTTTCCCAGAATCAAAGATGTACTGGAGTGAGCAAAACATGGAAACTAGCACCATTGTGCAGTGAGCCACACCTTAAAACAGGGACAAGCTGTCTGTATTGCCTGCGTGTGTCCTTTGGTTTCCTAACCTTTGTACTCAGAAAAGATTTCACAACTACTTATGAGTAATGCTATTCAGTTAACCAGACAGGCAGTGGCTTTTGATTTGCTGAAACTTATAACGACAATGTGCCAAAGATGAGGATGTTAACAAAGTGTTTGCATAAAATGTTGATCTATTTGCCAGTCTTTCACAGAGTGGATAACTCTTTGGATCTGTACTTAATTTAGAAAGACTCAACATCACCTCTTTCTATGCCCAGTCATCCTGAAAGTGCTACTGATGTGTTACAAGTTTTAATAGGTATGCAGTACTGTGCAAAAGTTTAAGTTTACCCCACATTTACCCCACAAGACATTCATAGAGTTTTTAAAGTGGTCTTTAGGTCACCAGGTTTTCTGAAGGTCTTTCAACCTTTCTTCTTTGCATATGGTTTGGCATGACTGTTGTGTTTTTTAAGCAAATTAACAATAATCTATGAACCATTCAAGGATTTAAAAAAGCACCTAAATCACGGGATAAGCCAGTGTTGTTTCTACACATACCAGACAACCTAGCAAAGAGCCAATTTAAAAGACTGAGCTCCAACAGGGAGATCAGTTTGAGAACAGAAAAAAACACTTCAGCACATAGCACATGAATCATCACATCTCACAACATAGACGACATAGCTTCGAAAGTGTTTGGAGGGGGTGGGGGGCGGGGGTGAGTGCAGGTCTGTGTCAGTGTACATGCGTATGTGTGCGCGCGTGTGTGTTCCGTGTTCAACCGAGAGAAAGTGTCTCTTCACCCGGTTAAGTAAAAGTCAACAATCTTCAATCAACGCGGATGGCCTTGAAGGATTTTCAGTGTTTTCTTTATTAATTTATACATTACACATTAAATACATTGCTGAGTTAGGATTTTGCCATCAGAATTTAGGTTGCTCATGTTGGTTTGCTAGTTTTTAAAAGCTTTAGCTTGGATAGTGCTAATGGAATAGGGATCCTGGACCAACACTATTATGGTGATGTAGGAACAACATAACCACTTCCACATGTTTTGTGTTATGAATTTATTTATTAGTCTTCTACGTAAAGCAGTAAGAAAAATAATTGTGTGATTATGAGATTTTTTAATTTTTATTTTGTGGATGATTGGAGCACAAGGTTCTTCAAAAACATCTTGGCTGGTCTTATGATACTAAAGCCTCTGGGCAGCTTTCATTATTGTGATGAAAAGAGCATGCAGGGCCTTAATAATGTATTTGAACAGTTTAGCAGTGATGATTGAGATCTGTCATTTTATAAGCTAAAGGATGTTTTCGAGTTTATTTAGATATTATTCAAAAATGCAGCATATATAAACTCAAAATTGATAGAGTCTACTGTTATCTTCTTCTATTGCCTTGCTTGAATATTTTAGGACCAGGCATGCCTTTTCCTGGGCTAAAAATGCACTGAAAGGGTTGTTTTCAAGTCGATCCAGTTTTTTTTTTAGGGCTAAGGTTGTTGATGCACTGATAAATGTGATATTTAACTGTGTAAAAAAAAAACAAAAAACAAAAAAGTTAAATTCAGCACAGGAATCTCTTTATGCACTTGTACTTGTAGTAAACTCTGATCTTTTACGGGATAGAGAAGGCCTTGCTTTGTGCTTTCATGCACCAGTGCAGTCATCTTTTGTCTCTGTACCCAAATCGATCATAAAAACCTGAACATGATTCATATCAGGGATTGTGGAGGTTTCATACTTAAAGCTAGTACCAGGAATTCTTCTGTGTGTAGTGTCACAGATGAAAGGAGGTGATGAACTACAAATGAATACCAGCGTCATCAGTCAGCATGTAAATAATAAAGGGACCATGCTTGCATAACCTCCTTTAGATTCTTGTTTTCACAATCTGTTCAGACCATGTGGTTCAAAAGTTTCACTTTCACAATTTCATGGTTTGGTAGTGTTAATGTTAAGAGCTGAATGAACACATAAAACAGCCAGTATACGACAAAATTAGCAATAAACATAAGAAGTAAATGAACTTTGGATCATTAAATTGGTTGGAGTGAAGAATGAAGTGTGCAACTCATCCTGTCTTTCTTCCTTTATTAGTTCTGTTTTCTTTTTAAATGTGAATATTTTATGGCGCCACTAACACCACTGTGCTCCTGGTCAGCACATCCAAACTTGGACATTCCAAAATAAAAGTCTTCTGTTATTGGATCTTTGTTTTGTTAGTGCACCTGAAGGCATCATTGCAGCAATATGGGAGAAATGATTTCAAAACTCAGAAAATGTTCATCGTTTCCTCCATTAGCCAAAGGCTGCAGACACAGAAATGTTAGAACTGTCAGTGTCAGAATATTTAGAGTTTGTTTATTGCTTCGACTCAAGGGAGTCAGAATGAGTTCAGAATGACTGTTTCTGGTTACAGTTAATTTGTGAGGTCTAAATCACCATCAGTAATGATAAGTAACCCTAACCCATTATGATTAGCAAGACTTGGGAGTACATATTTCAAAACCCCAAAATGACTGTCCCAGCATCCCGACAATAAGGCTGTTCACTGATCAAATATCAAAATCACAGAGAGACACCTAATGGGATAAAACAACATCCCATTACATTAATATTCTTTTCCTCTTTTTGCCCAGACTTATCACTTTATTGACCAAGATTTGTAAAAGCCTAATTGACTTTTTGTTGTAATTTTAGCTGCAAAAAAAAAAAAAAAAGTCTCCTTGCAAAAAGGACTAAGGTAATGTGAAGCACACAAAATCTAGTTAGAGCTGATTCTTTCTGTCTGACTTCAGACAGCAGTACCTTGTGAATGTCTTGTGCAACCATGATATATTGAATATCTCTGTAAAGCTTGTCTTGGCTTTTTTCTGAAACCCTTCTAATTTTGTCTTTAGCACAATGGAGTTGTGGTTATTTAAAAAGAGCTTGAGGAATGGGCCCGCCATGGTATATACCATGAGGCAGAGGTTCCTAAAGTGTGGGGCGCACCCCCTAGGGGTGCTGTAAGAATTTAAAAAAATGAAACAAAAAAATGCTTGGACACTGCTTGCATAATTGAAAGGTTTATGACTGTGCTTCCACACAAACGCAAAGCAGAAGCTGAAGCACCGTCAAATATGTTTCCAAACCGACTTCCCTCCAAGCCAAATACTAGAAAATATGATGAAGGATATCTTCCCTTTGGCTTCACCTGAACAAGTGCCAAGGTAGGTATCCCCGGCAGAATTAGCTTCCCCTGTGTCGGGAGCACGCGCTGGCCTGTCCAAATCACAAACAAACAGTATCCAACTTTCTTGATTTTTAGTTTACAAACACTTCTTCTAATGGCCTGCATTTGTATAGCGCTTTACCCAGTCCCTAAGGACCCCAAAGCACTTTACACTACATTCAGTCATTCACCCATTCACACACACATTCACACACTGGTGACAGCAAGCTACATTGTAGTCACAGCTGCCCTGGGGCGCACTGACAGAGGCGAGGCTGCCGGACACTGGCGCCACCGGGCCCTCTGACCACCAGTAGTAGTAGTATCTTGCCCAAGGATATTTGGCATGCAGCTAGGAGGCAGCCTGGGATCGACCTTCTGGTTAGTGGCTGACCTGCTCTGCCACCTGAGCTACAGCCACCCTTCTTCTAATGACTAACTACTCCTGACATTTTGGAGATGTTAGCTCTTTATACAGTAAAGTTACAGTGGGATCCAAATAACATCAGGCTGATCCTACCACAATTTGTTCCCCCTGTCCAAATCACGGACAAACAGTATCCCACAGTTGTTTATGTTTTTTAGCCCATTTTGCACAGAGAGGCATTTTTTGAAAAATGTATTGATAGCAATCTTGAATATTATTACACAGGAAAAAAAACAACTACATGCAAAATAATTACACCGTGACGCCTCTGCCTTTCTAAATGGAGGAACAGTAACTGTGTGTGTATGTAAGCGTGTAAAACCTGAAGCTAGCAAGACTAACAGTACCATTATTTTGTCTCTATCCGCCATTGTAGAAATTCATCTCATGTAAACAATAAAGTGGCGCACAGCGTGACGTGAAAGGCGCATACCGAACTCCATATTCCTCGTCCACACGTAAACATAAAAGTTGAGTTTTCGAAAATCTCCAACCTGACATGAGTTTTTAAAAATCTCCATTTTCCGTCGTTTACATGTGGACGAAAGGTGTGAAGGTGTGGACGTAGGTGTGGAAGCTGCGTTTTCCAAAATAATGGTCTGGGTGTGGACAAGGCATAAAAAAATTACTACCGTAGTTTATTTTATTGCTGCCTGTAATTTATTGCAGTTTACTTTTAATTGTGTAATTGTTTATTAAATGTATGTGAAATAAACAGCAATGGAGTTTGAAAACAAAATATGGGTGTGTGGTTGGAGAATGTGTTTGTGTGTGTGTGTGTGGGGGGGGGGGGGGGGGGGGGGGGGGGATTTTCTTGTAGAACAAAGGGGGGCCTAGCAAAAAAAGTATGGTAACCACTGCCATAAGGGTTAAGACACAAAAGTCCTTCACAGCTTTAATGAGCAACAAACACACAAGATTTTAAAGAATGTGATGAACTGAGCATGCGGTATATTTAATCTGCCTCACCCTCATCATCAGCACTTTTGGAAGAAAAAGACATGCTGTGGTAAAGTCTTTTATTTTATTACCCTGACCTGTGTTGCTGTCACTGATGGTGGGCTCCACGAAGGGAGACACGATATTAACCTTTCTCTGGGATACTGAGATACTACAGAGTTTTGTTTTAGTTATAAGTCTGTAAAATTCAGACTACCAGAATTGTGTGGTGCACCCAATTTACAGCTTGATCTTTAACTATAAAAAAATAATTCACATAGACCATGTCTGGACGAACAGATATGCGTGGTGCAACAGCGCCACCTGGTGTATATTATTATTATTATTCTATTTGTTCTGCACGAATTTGCACAGCTCCCTAGTGCTAAGAGTAACTCATGAAAACAGACTAAATCCTTCCATAGAAACGTTATTAATACCTTTAATTTGATTATGCATTGTTCAAGTTTAATTCTGTTATTTTATGCATACTGTGATTTTGGTATTTAATTGCTTGTAAGTGCCTTAAAAGGTGCCTATAAATAAAATGTATAATTATTATTATTATAAATGAAAACTAACAGTGCCACCTGCTGCACATTATTATTACCATTATTTTATAGAAAATCCCATTCTGGTATTCACAAAGCTTACTAGTATGAAGAGTAGCTCCTCGTGGAAATGAAAAAAATCCCCTGAAAGTTGGGAGTAAATCCTGGCAAAAAAACAAACAAAAACTAAAAAAGTTTCTAAGGTGAAAATCTGGAAAGTGCATAACAGCGCTGTCATGCACTGCCTGATGATGCTGGTATCCATGTGCTCATTTGCTTATTCACTTTAGTAAATCTGTGAAACTGGGATTTCCCCTTCTTGGTACACATATACCAAAAACTTTGACTCTGGTATGGTTTTCTGTCTTACTTGTGCACAGGTACTGATAAAATATGATTTTAGTGGTGTGAGGAAACACAAAGCAATGCTTACTGTATCCTTTAATGGGCCAGAATTTACTGTGACTGGTATCAGTTTTTAAAAGAGATTTTTATTATCAGTGCATAAAGAGGTTCCATTATAGATTTAACTTGTCTCACCACAGTTGGTCACAACCCTTGGTCCAGTTAAGTTGGTCAATTTGTAAACAATCATTTTAGCAGTTTTCAGAGAAGAATGAATGATCTGTGGTCCTAAAAGATCCAGAAGCAGATGATAGCAGACCTAATAAATTTACTGTTTAGACATGGTGAAGTTATAGATGTCTAACTAAACTGGAAACATACTTTAGCTCACAAAATGTTTAAAAACACAGACGTGCACGGGTAGTTTCTTATTTCCATGCTGATAGTATGCCTTGCATTTATTTACCATTGTGATATTTTTATTGGTATATTTTATTTAATTGATATAAATAAGGGGAAATTCAGCTCTCTAATCGACTGCCTCACTTCTGCCTAGACACTGAATTAAATCATATCAATAAAACAATTCAAAGCAGTTGCATCACAAATGAAGTCATGTGATTTTTTTCCAGTGATACAAAGATGTATGTTTACTTTAAAATCTGCTGTTTTGCAATTTGACTAATTTGTGCTCTGCTCTGTGTCCACTTGCTGGCGCAGTTTCTGCAGTACTTTGTGAATGTCTTGTGCAACCATGATATATCGAATATTTCTGTAAAGCTTGTCTTGGCTTTTTTCTGAAACCATTCTAATTTTGTCTTTAGCACAATGGAGTTATGGTTATTTAAAAAGAGTTTGAGAAATGGGCCCGCCATGAGGCAGAGGTTTGTACAAGTTGCCATGTTACCCTAGCATCCTGAATACAGTGGCCGTAATGGCAATTACTGTTCTACAGATTCCTATTTTACATACCGTTAGGTCCATTTATATTTGGAGTGATACAAGTTTTGTTTTTTTTACCTGTTCATTGAAACATATCCTAATTATAGTTATTTTTGTAGCTTCACAAATGAGGAATATAGTCACTTCTTGTTTACTGAACCTTGTGTCACACGTTACAGGCACAGCTTTGTACATCTACCTAACTAAGAACCCACTCTTCTTCTACAGTCTTACATGATGTTCCCTTCTAGCACAGCCTCAATACTCCCCCTGCTGGCATCACTGGTACTGCAACACAAAAAAGAAGATTTTAACATATTTAAACCTTGCGGTTAATGAATGGTGAAATAAAAAAAAATGTCATATAGGCTTTTACGAGTCAAAAAGTGAAAAAAAAATAACTTAAAAACCTCTGGAATTAAATAATGGTACAGAAATAGGGCCTCATCCGTATAAGAAAAATTACCAGTACCAGGAAGGTACGAGGGAAATTTCTTTGGCAGTTTGCCTGAGAAATAGTTCGTCCAGAAAAATAACATGAACTTAAGTTGACGGTATATATACATATATATATATATACACATATACATATATATATACACATATACATAGTTTCTTTGCTAAGTGTCTGAGTGCAACAAGTGTCTGAGTGCAACAAGTGAGTTCACTTGTTGCACCTACAACAACTAACAATCAGCAACTAACTTCCAGAAGTTTGCACTGCTGAATCCAGCAAAAAGACAAATGGGCCTAAAAATTAAGCTAATTATTTATTTACATCTCTGTACCTCTTTATTTTACTAGCTGCTGTTTAGAAACAGATTTATATAAAAACCTAATTTGTCAGACATTTATTCCTTGTTGGCTTCATCATTGCCTTTTCCCTCTTTGCCAATGATGTTGCTAACTCATTTGGCAGAGCCGTGGACTCACTTTGCGTCAGGCATGTATTCTAGCGACGGTGTTTGAGACCCTGGGGTCTGTGCTTCTTGGGGCCAAAGTGAGTGACTGAGTGGACATGTACAACGGCTCTGAGCACTGATGGCTTGATATTTCAGCTCAAGCCATCTGCTGGAAGGAAGTTGTTTGGAAACATATTTGGCAATGCTTCATCTTCTGCTTTGCGCAGTGTTGGGAGGGTTACTTTCAAAATGTATTCCACTACAGATTACAGAATACATGCCCCAAAATGTATTTTGTAATGTTTTCCATTACATTACGCAATGAGAGTAACGTATTCTGAATACTTTGGATTACTTAATATATTATCAAGCTTTTTAGAACTACATAACTGTACTATAATTGCTGTGTGATTTATTACTATTACTGAAGGTTACTTGCCATACCAATACCAACTAGATTTTTAAATCTTAATATAAAATGAGTAACAGTAGGTTGACATTATGTAAGGCTGCACTTTAAGCTCCGATCTCGTATAGAAAACTATTCCCATCGCATATAAAACAGGTGTGGGTTCGAAACGTAGTGAAGGGGCGAATATGTCGGGTTCTGTGTCGGGCTTGTAGCCAACTAGCTTTACTTTGTTGGCTTTGCTAGTAAGAGACAGAGAGAAGCGTTGAAAGGCTGCTCCAATGGAACTTATTATTTCGGAGGAAAACACGAACAGTGTACAGTCGAGTCTTTATAGCTTACTTACAACTGGGCTACACTTCCCATGAGGCTACATTCTTTGACTATGCCTGTAACACTCTGCCTATTGCCTTTATATTAAATAATTTTTTGAACAATAATTTTTAAAAATATTTCTTCACGTCATTATGCGGGCCGCAAGTAAGGGTGACATGGGCCACAAGATTGAGACACAGGCATTAGAGCCTCTTAATGAGTGTTTTGTTTGGGTTTCCACCGGCGTGGAATTACCAAAAATAGAGAGGGCATAGCCTAACATGTGAAACAGAAAAGTACCGCTGTGTAATCCATTTATTTTAACAAAGTAACTGTATTCTGAATACTACCTGTTTAAACGGTAACTGTAACGGAATACAGTTACTCATATTTTGTATTTTAAATACGTAACGCCGGTACATGTATTCCGTTACTTCCCAACACTGGCTTTGCGTTTGTGTGGGAACCTCTGCATTAGCACAAGGCGCTGAGAATCAAGTGGAACCTGATGATACCCCCGCACAGCCTGAAACAGCTTCAACAAGCGAGTGGAAAGCTATACTCACAAGTTCTGAGCTACTGTTCATGTGGAACACTGAAAAATTCAAGCCAAAACCTGCGGCTATGCACAAGCAACCTTCAACAGTCACAGCACAGCAGACAGAAGACTGCAGAGACCTCTGCAGAAACTGCACCAGTGTCTGAACTTCCAGGTGTAAGTGAAGAACTTGTGTCTGCATCAAATGATCTTCACACTCCTGTAGATCCCAGACCAGGAGAATGTGAAAGAGGATGAGAACTTTGCAGACGGTTTCATGACCAGAGTCACTAATTTATAGCAGCAAATGAAAGACTCAGAAAACACCCAAAAAGAAATCTGTGAGACGTGCCTCCTATAATCTTTTCCACCTGCAAACATGAATGACTGAATAAATAAAACGTGCGTGCAAAAAATTTATTCCAGTGTTTGCTATTATCCACACACACACAATAGCAGCCCCTCGCCCTCAGTTTTTGCATTTGCACTTGCTCGCAATGTGTTGCTTGCGGTCTCAACATTTCTGCCCGTGCGCGTTCAACTCTTTCTGTACACCATTATATTTGTGCCACAAAACCAACCAATCACAAACTTGGATGCAAAAAATCTGATTGGCTGTTTTGATTTGATTTGATATACCTTTATTAGTCCCACAAGGGGAAATTTCAAAAGGCTGCCGATCTATTGCACGCAATGGCGGCGCCATCGTACCCTCTGACCATACATACGTTACACAAAACATCACATGGGGAAGACAGGTCAGAGTCTTCCCCAGTGGTGGAAAATGCACCACATGAGGAAAGATAGGAGAGAAAAAAATAACTCCCCCCAGACTGAGCTCCAACAGACTGAGCTCCAACAGGGAGATCAGTTTGAGAACAGAAAAAAAAACACCTCTGCACATAGCACATGAAAAAAACTCTTAATACACCAAAGAAACACATGACAAGCAACAGGTGTGGGTAAAGGGTGAGAGACAGCCGAATTAGACAGTACATCCGGGCCTGCGTGCGCTGGTCTCCATGATCCCCGTCAGCATCGGAAGGGAACAAGCGTCGAAGGCGTTTGGAAAGGGAGGGGGGATGAGTGTGTGCATATCAGTGTATATGTATGTTTGTGCGTGTCCAGAGTTCAGCTGAGACAGTGTCCTTCGCCCTGCTAGGCTAGGTAAACAGTCTTCCAGCCAACCCAGGTGGCCTTGCATGGAATGGGAAGGAACAGACTAAACACAGTCGTTATCAAGGTGTTGTTGTTCGGCTCCAGCCTTGTGACTGCAGCTGGCGCCAAAGGGGTATCCGCATAAGTGATGGTGTTTTTACTTTAGTGCGAACAGCTCATATGAATTTCAAAGCAGTTCTACAGTCCAACACTGGTCTCTCAATCTCCCGTTGGAGAGCTGCGAGCTTCGCCATACTTGCGTTCTGTGATGTTGTCATTCTTGTGCTCAAGGAGCCGATTTCTGAGAACTCACGGCAGTGTGCCTCCCAGAGATGTTATTCCGGGCTAGCCCTTCCGAGATGTATCCAGTCTGCAGTCAGAGATCTTATTCTGAGTATTCAAAGCAGCCGTAGCCTCTCCAAGATCTTATCCGTGCTGCACTCAATGAGCCCATTTTGAGAAACTCACGCCTCTCCCATCGTTCCAATCCCAGCGGGCAGCCTTATGGGGGTTTGAATAGCCGGTTCCGCTTTCTTAATTCTTCGATAAGTCAGGGCCAAGCCAGCTCCGATCAGCCAGAACCCTGTTACCATGGTTCCGAATAGGTAGATATCTTCAGCCCTCAGGCTCACCCAAGCCCAAACTTCTCGTTGAGAAAGGGGTGTCAATTGCATTTAGGGACCAGTTGATCCAATCCATAATTCCTCTTTTAGGTTTTAGAGAACAGACTGTGAGAGAATGTTCCAGGGAAAAGTAATACAAAAAACACGAGACTAGACAAGGACATAAGAGGCTAAGCAGGGAAGCTAAGGGAGAGGAGGAGGAGGAGGAGGAGGAGAGGAGAAAAGTGCGACCGCCTTCGTCAAGAGCAAGAGCAGAGAGGTCTCCAATCAGTCTCCAATCAGCTCGAAATGATGAAATGCAATATCCCAGAATACATTTTGTCCAAAACTCAAACAAGGCAGTGGTGGAGGAACACATTGTGGCGGAGTTTGAAATAGTACGCTTTCTGATCACAAAATAAACTTTTAAAATATTTCAGGCAAGAATGGTGCTGTGTAAACTTTAAATATCTGCTCGATTTATCAAGACATCACATATTTGCAAAAGTGCTCTAACGTTTTCGGAGATGCCTGTTGAGAAATGTTGCGTGTCCCAAAAATGTAGGACGCGGCCTACATTTTGGGACACAGCTTACGTGGTATGTGCACTCAAAACCGGATCGCTACAAATTGGCACTTTCGAGAGTACGTTTGCTAATAGTAACGGCATGTGATTCAGCTAATAACACAAGGATTTCATCATTTGTGAAGCCACACTGAAAATAATCAGCAATTTGTGCATTCATGACTGGCTATAATGCTGGTAGCTTAGCTGTAGCATTTGCAGCTGAGGGCTTCAGCTTCCGGGTAACAAGGAAATTACATCATTCACTTAGATTACTGACTGGCAGCGCTAATTCGAAATTTTGAGTTATTAACTCAAAATTTTGAGAAAAGTAAGTCAACATTTTAGAACTACTAATAAGTCAAAATTTCGAGAAAGACAGCTTGAAATTTCGAGTTATTGATACTTTTTTTTTTAGTGGCGGAAACGGGCTTCCATACTTAATAGTTTGTTTGTATTTTAGGCCACTTAGAAATCATTCAAAATATCTAACTAAAAGGATGAACCATTTCTGTGTCTGTAGATAACAGACAACATAGCAAGAAGAAAAGCGGTTGTATCAAATATTGATTTTCAAGCTCGTTAGAATTAAACTTTTTTTCCCTTTCTATATTATATTTTCATGTATGACTGCACATTATTTTTAATTTCTTTCACCTATTCTATTTTTTTCCTAGCATAATAGAAAGAAATGATGGGTGGCTTAAGACTTTTCAAATTAATGTGTACATTTATTAAAATTTAATGACGAGGCGGTCCCCAACCCCCGGGCCTCGGACCGGTACCGGTCCGTAAGTCGTTTGGTACCGGGCCGCGAGAGTTGAGGCTCAGGTGTAAAATGTATAGTTTTCAGGGTTTTTATCGGTTTTCAGCGTTATTTTGTTATCGTTTTTATCGTTTACTCGGTTTTCCTTGGTCTTTTCACGTGTGTTATGAATAAATTTTCTTTTTTTCGGTACCGGTACGAGTTTTATTTTGTTGTATTTGTGTACGACACCTTAAAGGCTGATCCATGAAAATATTGTCGGGCATAAACCGGTCCATGGCGCAAAAAAGGTTGGGGACCGCTGCCCTATAATCAACTTACCTATGTCACTATACTTAAATATGTAGAATTCTAATACCTGGGAATACCTTAAAGCTAGCTGTGGAATGCACAGGGTTCTCAGGGAGAGCAATATTGAGAGACCTGTAGCTTGCTACTGTCAACAACCTTCTACTACATAGCAGCATTTCTTATTTAGCTTTCTGTTTTTCTTCTTTTTTTCCACATATAGTGTACATACAGTGTAATGACTGTGAATGCTTGGTGGGATGCTCCTATGCTGGTAAGGAGATTACATTTTAGGACTTAAACCAGACTCTAAGGAATTGCTGTGTCTAATTTTGCGATGCTGCGATTAACAAACTGGGTTCTGTTTGGAGGTTGAAGAGGAACTTTCCCTCACCAGGCCGACAGCCGTCAGTGCCACAGTTTATCTCATGCAGCGCAGTGTTAATTTTAAAATGATCAAATACTTTAGACAATGTATATTCTTCAATGACAAAAAATACAAGTGTTCATTTAAGCAAATAAACAGAGCCGTAAGAGATGTTTTTCAGAAATTGTTTTCTTATTTTTATTTGCAACTAACAAATTTTTAAAAAATTTGTAGTTTTTGTTGTGCTCTCTATTATGTGAACCCCTCACCTAATTTGTTATGTTTTTTAACAAATTAAACCCCAACAATCAAATGATCCCCTGTGAGCAAGCACTAGGCACAGTGGAAAGGAAAAACTCCCTTTTAACAGGAAGAAACCTTTGACAGAACCAGGCTCAGGAAGGGGCAGCCATCTGCCACGACTGGTTGGGGGTGAGAGGCAAAAGAAAAGAAAAATGAGAGCACAAGTTAGCTAAATGTTGCTCATGTTGTCTAACATGAACAACGTATGGTTTACTGGACTGTGGATGAAAAGCAGTCCATCATTACTAGTCTTTAAAAGGGAGGTAATCCATCAGCAAGGTAGCAATATGGCAATATGACAGAGTTAAATAGGCAATCACTGCTAAGCATTGAAAAGCCCCAGTAAGCTGCAGGTATAATAAGGCCTACTGCGGCAACACCTAAACCTATTTTAAGTAGGCGTTTGGCACCATGACGCCATGAACCACTAGTCGGAACCACGTCAGGAGATGGTTCTGAGACAGGAGAATCAAGCTCTTCAGGTTGAAGACCAAGATTCTCCTGTGTCGGGACCACATCAGGAGGTGGTTCCAAGGCAAGAAAAAAAAGCTCCTCAGGTTCAGGAGCAAAATTCTCCAGCTGCAGAGCCTCCAGAGATTCCACCTGTGACTGTTTTTCGTCCTGAGCCTGGCTCACCCTACACTGAAGAATACATATTTCTTTTTTCAGCTCAACTATCTGTTCTGTCTTGTGATCTATTTCTCTGTTCTGT
Source organism: Neolamprologus brichardi (assembly GCF_056152115.1). Taxonomy (NCBI): domain Eukaryota; kingdom Metazoa; phylum Chordata; class Actinopteri; order Cichliformes; family Cichlidae; genus Neolamprologus; species Neolamprologus brichardi. Next base: position 44,533,722 of record NC_142110.1, on the reverse strand, counting down.
TTTTCTATTATCTCTTCTTTTTTTGTTATTTTATGGTGAGCCTCTCCCACTTGGTGCTCAAGTCTCTCTAACGCTTCCTTGAGATCTGCGTTCTCTTTCTTTTGTTCATTTCTCTCACTTTCAATCAGTGACAGCTGAGCAACAATGCTGCTGTTCTGCTTGAGGAGATATTCTTCTTTTTCCAGAAAGTCACGGTGCATCGTCTGAACGGTGTTAACCTGTTCTTGCATTTTAGCCTCCAGAGATTCCACCTGTGACTGTTTTTCGACCTGAGCCTGTCTCACCTGACATTGGAGATTGCATATTTCTTGCACCTGCTCAGCTATCAGTTTCTGGTTTTGCACTATTTCCCTATTCTGTTTTTCTATTATCTCATTTTTTGTTGTTGTTTCAATATGAGCATTTTCCCCTTGGCACTCAAGAGTCTCTAAAGTTTTCTCGAATTTTGCATTCTCTTTCTTTTGTTCATTTCTCTCACTTTCAATCAGTGACAGCTGAGCAGCAATGCTGCTGTTCTGCTTGAGGAGATATTCTTCTTTTTCCAGAAAGTCATGGTGCATCGTCTGAACGGTGTTAACCTGTTCCTGCATTTTAGCCTCCAGAGATTCCACCTGTGACTGTTTTTCATCCAGTGCCTGTCTCACCCTACACTGAAGAATACATATTTCTTTTTTCAGCTCAACTATCTGTTCTGTCTTGTGATCTATTTCTCTGTTCTGTTTTTCTATTATCTCTTCTTTTTTTGTTATTTTATGGTGAGCCTCTCCCACTTGGTGCTCAAGTCTCTCTCTCTCTTCCTTGAGATCTGCGTTCTCTTTCTTTTGTTCATTTCGCTCACTTTCAATTTGAGACAACTCAGCAGCAATGCTGCTGTTCTGCTCAAGCAGAGATGCTTCCTTTTCCTGAAATTCATGGCGCATCATCCGAAAGGTTCTAAGCTCTGCTTGCAAATTTTTATTCTCTGCAACAATTAGAGCTTCGATGTCATCTGACTGTTGAGTCACTTTTTCAAGCTCAACCATGCTTTCCCTAAAATGGAAATTCCTTTCATGCGCATCTGTACTATTCTGTTCACGCTCATTTTTAAAGCGATAGTAATTTTTTTTGTAATAATTCTTTTTGCGCTTTAGGGTGCTTAACTCCAACTGGAGTTCTTGTATTTTCATTTGAAGCTCCCTAGGCTCCGATATTTCTCTCTCCATCATCCCATACAGTCTTTGTGATTCCTCTCGAATCTCTTTGTCAGACTGTGAATTATTAAATGTTTCGTGTGACATTTCTTTAAACGTTTAATGCAAAGTGTCGACAAGAAAAAATGTTTGCTTAATTGTTTAAGTTTAAAAATAGTCCCTTTCTGAAAGGTTTCTGGTTTGCAAAACACAACTCGCTGTTTCTGAAAATGTTCCAAGTAAAACTGTGTTTGCGAAGGTGAAGAGGGGGTATTTAAGGACTTTTGTGGCCGCGAATTTGACGTCAGCGCTCTTTGAGCCTTTGATCCTTTGTTCGATCACAGGATCACAGGACAGCTGTGCGTAATTCTGCGCATGCTCAGAATATACCCATTGAGATGCACGGTTTTGTTTTGTTTGTCTGTGAAGGTTCTCAGTCATCCAGGTCATCGTAGTCAAAGGAGCTTGCAAAGAAAAGCGTCTGGACTTCTTTAAGTTACTTGAAGACGTTTCACCTCTCATCCGAGAGGCTTCTTCAGTTCTAAGGTCAAATGGTGGAGAGTCCCAGATATAACCCTAGTGGGAGTATCCCCCCACAGAGGGACAAAAGGACCCCCTGATGATCCTCTAATCGCCTGAGCCAAGGTGTGGAACTGGGTGTGGGTCTCAATCAGCCAGAGTTTCGGGTGAGTTCATTGTGAAACCTGGCCCCACCTTATCATGCGAATTCCTGAGGTCAGATGGCCCAGGGTGTGAGTGGGCGTTAAGGCGTCTGGGAAGGGATCTCAAAACTGGATTATAGATGGCAGAGAGTTGGTGTCGTAAACCACCGCCTCTGTTCAAAGATGGTCGCTCACAGTGGACATAGATGGCTTCTTTCACTCCTCTTTCAAACCATCTGTCCTCTCTGTCCAAAATGTGAACATTGGCATCCTCGAAAGAGTGTCCTTTATCCTTAAGATGCAGATGGACAGCTGAATCTTGTCCTGTGGAGGTGGCTCTTCTGTGTTGTGCCATGCGCTTGTGAAGTGGCTGTTTGGTCTCTCCAATGTAGAGGTCTGGGCATTCCTCGCTGCACTGTACGGCATACACCACATTGTTAAGTCTGTGTTTTGGCGTTTTGTCTTTCGGGTGAACCAGTTTTTGTCTGAGTGTGTTGCTGGGTCTGAAGTACACCGGGATGTCATGCTTGGAGAAAACCCTCCTGAGTTTCTCTGATACACCGGCTACATAGGGGATGACAATGTTGTTGCGCCTGTCCTTCTTATCCTCCCTCGCTGGTGTCTGATCTTCTTTTCTGTGCCTCTTTGCTGACTTTAAAAACGCCCATTCAGGATAGCCGCACGTTTTGAGTGCTTCCTTTACATGTGTGTGTTCCTTCTTTTTCCCTTCAGGCTTAGAGGGAACATGTTCTGCCCGGTGGTGTAGGGTCCTAATTACTCCAAGTTTGTGTTCCAGAGGGTGATGGGAGTCAAACAGGAGGTACTGGTCCGTGTGTGTGGGCTTCCGGTAAACTTCGATGTTGAGGTTGCCGTTCTCTTCAATGTGCACAGCGCAGTCCAGGAAAGGCAAACAGTCATCCTTCGTGTCTTCCCTGGTGAACTTGATGTTTTTATCCACAGCGTTGATGTGCGCAGTGAAGGATTCCACTTCTTGTGTCTTGATTTTGACCCAGGTGTCGTCTACATATCTGTACCAGTGGCTGGGTACTCTTCCTTTGAAAGAGCCAAGAGCCTTCCTTTCCACTTCCTCCATGTAAAGGTTGTGGACAAGGCTCAGCGGGCCCAACACTCGAAAGGAAAAGAAAGACAACGCAGGAAATTTCACACCTTGCTTTCAAAAACACACACTCCTCATTCTGAATCTGAACCTACACAACCCATAGAAGAAAACACACCTGAAGACAGTCAGGAGAAATGGGTTAAGAACTTTTCAGACAGGAATCTCACTGAACCTGAAAAGAGAGTATTAGCCAAAGGTCTCAATTTTGCCATTTCTCCACAACAGTTGCCCATAGTGGACCTCATCACAGCCACAGAATCTGCCATTCGGATTAATAAATTATCACAGACAGAAGCAGAGCAAATCAGGATGAAAGTCTCAGCCACCCTCTCCAGTGCCAAAGTCCCTCCGTCCAACCTCACAATACAGGAAAAGAAGGCCGTCGCTTCCCTGAGCAAAGACCACAACATCACTGTTTTACCAGCGGATAAGGGAAGATGCACCGTGGTCCTAAACACTACAGACTACCATACAAAGATCACTACTCTCCTCAGTGACAACAATACCTACGAAGCCTTAAAGCGAGACCCCACAAGCAGCTACAAAAAGAAAGTTATAGCTTGCCTTCAAGACTTGGAAAAGGACAAAATCATTGACCGCCTTACTTATCACCGCCTTTACCCAGGGGATGCCATACCCTGCATTTACGGACTTCCAAAAATCCACAAGGAAGCTGTCCCACTCAGACCCATAGTGAGTAGCATAAACTCAGCCACTTATAACATTGCAAAACACCTTGCTACCATCCTTGCTCCTCTCGTGGGGAACACCCCACACCACATCAAGAACTCCACCGACTTCACTGACAAGGTCCAGAAACTTACCCTGGATCCAGATGAAACAATAGTGTCCTTTGATGTAGTCTCTCTCTTCACTTGCATACCCACCACGGAGGCAGTGGAGACTGTCAGAAAACGACTACAAGAAGACAGCTCTTTGGAGGACAGGACCAATTTCACACCCGATCAGATTTGCACACTGTTAGACCTCTGCCTCACCACCACATATTTCAAATACAACGAAGGCTATTACAGACAAAAACATGGCTGTGCCATGGGCTCCCCCGTGTCACCTATTGTAGCCAACCTTTACATGGAGGAAGTGGAAAGGAAGGCTCTTGGCTCTTTCAAAGGAAGAGTACCCAGCCACTGGTACAGATATGTAGACGACACCTGGGTCAAAATCAAGACACAAGAAGTGGAATCCTTCACTGCGCACATCAACGCTGTGGATAAAAACATCAAGTTCACCAGGGAAGACACGAAGGATGACTGTTTGCCTTTCCTGGACTGCGCTGTGCACATTGAAGAGAACGGCAACCTCAACATCGAAGTTTACCGGAAGCCCACACACACGGACCAGTACCTCCTGTTTGACTCCCATCACCCTCTGGAACACAAACTTGGAGTAATTAGGACCCTACACCACCGGGCAGAACATGTTCCCTCTAAGCCTGAAGGGAAAAAGAAGGAACACACACATGTAAAGGAAGCACTTAAAACGTGCGGTTATCCTAAATGGGCGTTTTTAAAGTCAGCAAAGAGGCACAGAAAAGAAGATCAGACACCAGCGAGGGAGGATAAGAAGGACAGGCGCAACAACATTGTCATCCCCTATGTAGCCGGTGTATCAGAGAAACTCAGGAGGGTTTTCTCCAAGCATGACATCCCGGTGTACTTCAGACCCAGCAACACACTCAGACAAAAACTGGTTCACCCGAAAGACAAAACGCCAAAACACAGACTTAACAATGTGGTGTATGCCGTACAGTGCAGCGAGGAATGCCCAGACCTCTACATTGGAGAGACCAAACAGCCACTTCACAAGCGCATGGCACAACACAGAAGAGCCACCTCCACAGGACAAGATTCAGCTGTCCATCTGCATCTTAAGGATAAAGGACACTCTTTCGAGGATGCCAATGTTCACATTTTGGACAGAGAGGACAGATGGTTTGAAAGAGGAGTGAAAGAAGCCATCTATGTCCACTGTGAGCGACCATCTTTGAACAGAGGCGGTGGTTTACGACACCAACTCTCTGCCATCTATAATCCAGTTTTGAGATCCCTTCCCAGACGCCTTAACGCCCACTCACACCCTGGGCCATCTGACCTCAGGAATTCGCATGATAAGGTGGGGCCAGGTTTCACAATGAACTCACCCGAAACTCTGGCTGATTGAGACCCACACCCAGTTCCACACCTTGGCTCAGGCGATTAGAGGATCATCAGGGGGTCCTTTTGTCCCTCTGTGGGGGGACACTCCCACTAGGGTTATATCTGGGACTCTCCACCATTTGACCTTAGAACTGAAGAAGCCTCTCGGATGAGAGGTGAAGCGTCTTCAAGTAACTTAAAGAAGTCCAGACGCTTTTCTTTGCAAGCTCCTTTGACTTTTGTTTTGTTTTGAATTTTTTTTAAATACCCTGAAAACAGTCCAAACAGTGTTGACAACTTAGCGATTTTGTCGCTATATTTAGAGAATTTTCAAACCCCCTTAACGTCGTTTTTTTTTCTAAAAAGCGACCAGCGACAAATCTGGCGACTTTTTCTGGTGTTATTGGAGGCTTTTTTATGACGACTTTTGACGTGAAAGCGCTTGTTGCTCTTACTCTCAACAAGCAGCGGGTGCTGCCGTGGGCACCTCGCTCGTGCCAAAGCGCTCACAGGCGGAGGATAGTCCTCCTCCAGCTACTTTTTCAATTTCCACACCATCTATATGAATCTGCACTTGCGCATTTCAAAGGGAATTCCCAAATAAGATTAATTTAGTTTTACTTAGATTTAGGGATAGTTTGTTCCTGTTAAACCATTTTTTAATTTTGCACATTTCTGAAGTAATTGTATCCAGCAGCTCCTTTAGATAGACACAGCTACTCCCCCTCCACTTTTGTGTACGTTCCTCGATTTATCTGACTCCCCTGTTTGAAGTTAAAATGACTTTACTCCTCACTTGAAGCATCCCCAGGACCTCCATGTGGCCACGGACCATACTTTAGTAGTGGTGTGCGGATCGATCCTGAAATATCGATTCCTCCGATACCAGTCATTTATGTTCTAGAATCGATTCTCACATTAAAATATCGATATTTTAGTAATTTAGAGTAAATTTGTAGTTTATCATTAACAGGAACACAGTGGAAAGAAACTATCATTCGGATTGTCTACATTGGAAGTAACTACTTCCTCTTACGTCTTTCATAGTCATGTGTGAAACACTTATAACTGTGTGGCAGCCCCTGGCGTGCGCACTCACAACAATGGCTGAGCGTGAACGGAGTCATGTGTGGACGTATTTCACCTCCACAAACAAGTAGTAGTTTGCGATACATGTGGCAAGAAAGTGAGGTGTTGTGGCAACACCACTAACCTTATCAAACACCTGAGAGTAAATCATATCACAGAATATGACGAGCGTATGTTGAGGCGAACTGAAGAGGAGGAGGGAGTCCTTTAGTGCTGCAGGCAGGCAACGTGTTCAAATAGCACAACTTCAGTTTTTTTATTTCTATATGATAATTCTGCATTATTAAGTGATAAGAACAAGTAATCTGATGTCCTGTGATCATTATGAAGCTATAATTTGAGATTCAATAAAAGATACAGTAAATAAAATAAGTTTTTGTACAAAGTATCGGTATCGGATCAGTATCGTCGATACCACCCTGAATTTTACTTGGTACCGGATCGGAAAGGAAATCAGTGGTATCACACATCACTATACTTTAGCAATCAAGTATCACCGCTCTATTGAGTCACATTTTGCGCGTAATTTATGGTCATGGTTAGAGTCACCACTCTTACTACGACTTTTGCGCCGCTGGAGGGCGACTTGACTTCCTCTTCCTCAGATGCTCCATGGCACGAAGTACCAGCATTCCCCTTTCTATTATGCATGATTTTTACTTTCCGTAAACACTTATCCTGGACTACAGCTGCAGTTTACCTTCTCTTCACCTTTAACCCAGATCATCGCCTAAGCGCTGCAACTGAGGAGGATGGGCTTTAGTAGACACACTTAGCTGGACAACCAGACATGCTGGTGATTAAACGACTCAAAATCAAACGGAGTGTGGCCCTGTCCAATAAGAAGTGACATGAAGCAAGAAACATCCAATCACAGGGCGTATAGCGAATTGTGGGCGGGCTTAAAAAGCGCGTGCATAAGGTAGAGAGTAGGAAGAGGAGGTCAAATGTATTGAGTGAAAACGTGAGGCTGTTTCAGGACAGATACACAGGTGGAAAGCTACAATATAACAGTTCAGTTTACAGTGAAGTTATTAGATATTATATTCAGAGGCAGGAGCGGGGGGGGTTTCGGTGTATTTTAGTTTGTGCTGGTAACTTCCGCTAATTTAGAAGCTAGTGAAGAGACATAAGGTTAGCTAATGCTAACGTTACGTGTCGCGTGTTTGCAGACAACTCCGCAGCTAGTGGCACTACTAGAGTAAGTTATGAATTTTGCTTTCTATAGTTGTGCATCATTATCTGCGTAGGTAGAGAGGGAATGCGCGGTGGTAGCTCGCAGCGCATTAGCTTTGGAAACAAAGTTTGTTAGCTAACCTTGCTGCTGCACTTTGCTACTTCTGGAATTCACGTTGTCTTTGTGTACTTGTGTCACGGACACAGCTGTCATGTTTCACTCGGTGCCCCGCCGTCCGATCTGTGAGATCGGTGTAAATACAGTGAGGCTTCAGAGCAGCTGGTCATTTCGACGCACTGTCGAGGAGGGAAGGGGAAAGCTTGAGAGGCTCCCGTTGCTAGGCAGGAACGTGGGCCTGCTGCTGTCCTGGCTGCAGAGGGCAGGTGTGGGTGCTAGCGAGTCCGCGGCCTCTGGTCCCAAGAGGAAGGGTTTGCTGTCCATATTTGCAGACCATTGCGGCTTTGTGACCGGCCAGAGACTCCGGCGTGCATGCCAGATTGGAGAGCTTTACTCCAACCTGTACTCGGAGCGCACCAAGTGGACCCTGGTTGGCAACATATGGCGCAGATTACAGAGCAAGCACGCCCCTACTGGGAAATTTGTGGCTGCCCTGGCTGGTGTCTTCATGTGGGAGAATGATAAAATCCAAGATGAGGAAATTCAGAGGTGGGACAACATTTTATAAAGGCGCATATTTTTGCAAAAAAAAAAAAGGAATAGATGTAAAAATGCCTCTTACTCTGTTGGCATTCTCAACAAAGCAGCATTGACATTCCTGTCTTGATTCAAAATTTGAGTAAACAGTGCAGTTAAATTTATTCTTACATTTGTATGCACAGTTCAGCATTTCATTATGATCTGAATATAACCTGTAAGTAATCTAAGCTTGATATTTGCATCTTTGTGAAGGTGTGGACTGGAGCTGCAGGCGCTGGAGGCAGCAAAACGACTAAGTGTGTCTTCGGGGACTGCAACTGGGCAACAGGAACCTGGCTGGGAAATTGTGGTGGAAAAGAAGGACTTCAGAGTGTGGAAGCGACCTATTCCCAACAGTCACCTCTATGAATATCGAGGTCAGCTAGTCACACACATGTTTAACAGGGTCTCTCATATTTGTCCAGTTTTGTCATAGAGGGAGAAATATTTGTAGCTCTAAATGATTCTGCAGATTTTTCTTGCATTTTAAGCAGGTAATTGAAGGTACTTTGAGCTGGTCTGATTTGTTATCTTTTACTTGCAGTATTGGGCTCTTATGACGATGTCACACCAAGACAATTCTTCAATGTACAGGTATATTTAAGTTCAGTCTAATTATGTGAAATTTTGACTACCTCAAAAGTTTAAGTTGTTGAGGAAACTGCGTGAAGTTGATCACCTATTCTATTCCAGTGCTGACATACATGAGGAAATGATTAGGATATACGATTAGGCTACACTCCTAATCCATTATTGGGGATTTAGGTGTGCAGCAATCTCTTTACTCTTGAAGTTTGACCTTCTGAACCACTGTTTACTCAGACAACCTTTTAAAATCGACACATCAAGTTGGGTTATAGATTAATATTAATTGGAGTGGGTTTTTAGGGTTATGGGATTTTTTATTTTTTTTTATTTTTTATTTTTTGGAATCGCGTTACACATCACAGGAATGCTTTAACAAGAATAACACTCTGCCTTTCCCTTCCCTCCAGTTGGACATAGAGTACAGGAAGAAGTGGGATTCTCTCGTTATCAAGCTTGAAGTGGTGGACCGACATGCCAATACTGGCTCTGAAGTTGTGCATTGGGCTACACACTTTCCTGTGAGTTTGTAGATTGCTATTTGTTCAGCCTACCCTGCATTCACCCGTGACATTTTTTTTGTTATCAGTCAAAGTATGAATAACCTTCATTTACCTTTTGATCAAGAGCAACTGCCAACCAAGTAAGGTTAGGTTGCATTTCATACACTCAGTTGTTATTTGATCTTGTTTGATGTCCTTCACAGTATCCCATGTATTCGAGGGACTATGTTTATGTGCGCCGCTATGATGTTGATTTGAAAAACAACCTGATGATCTTAGTCTCCAGGTCAGACTTAAAGAGATGTTTGTTAATTTGTTTATTTTGGGGTGTGTTTATATAATCAGACTAAATGCTGTATCTTATCTTGTGCATTGATAATCTGGCTGTGCAGAGCCGTGCAGCATCCCAGAGTACCAGAGACACAGGAATATGTGAGAGTTCATTCATACCAGTCAAAGATGGTCATTCGCCCGCACAAGTCCTTTGATGAGGTTTGTGATGAATGTCATGCTGCACAGATTATTTAATTTTAAACAACTGTGTCCTTTTTTTTGAAGTTGCTCAGCATAGTTTTGCTTATCTCCTCACAGAATGGATTTGATTATCTGCTGACCTACAGTGATGACCCTCAGACCGTCTTCCCCCGCTATTGTGTGAGCTGGATGGTGTCGAGTGGTGAGTACTGAAAAAGTCATACGCTAATCACAAAAGGATTAACTGAAATTTATTCAAAAAATAAATTTAAAAATGACTAATGTTGATCAAAGAGCTGTACAAAACAGAGAAAGAGGATAAAGGAATGGAATAAAGGAAACGGACTCAAATTCCAGTGAATAAATATAAGTTTTCAGTCTAGTTTTAAAAGTCACAGTGGAAGGAGCAGAGTTGACGGGGTGGGGGATGCTCTAACAAGTTTGGGGGCAAACACAGTTTAAAACAATATTGAAAAAGTTGACTACACTGTGGCAGTGCAATTTGTCATGATGTTGTTAATCAACACCATAACTAACGGACATAAGGCAAGATTCTGACCGTATTTTACATCATATTTAACCACATATATTCATATTTAATTGAATAATACATATGAATAATACTACATTTTGTAGAAGGCTGGACAGAAATGTAGCGATCTAAAATGTAATATTAAGTTTTTAGAGAGAGTGGTCCATCATGTTATGCCTTTTCCAGCCTGATTTTGAGAATGTTCTCCCTCTTAAAACCTGTCTAGGAATGCCCGAATTTCTGGATAAACTGCACACTGCTGCCCTGCGGGCCAAAAACTTAGAAGTGGGAATTCAAGACTACACGAGTGTCATTAAATCCAGTGACACAAACAGGCCGTCAAGCCAGGAGCGCCTCACTGGAGAAAATGCCCATACAGGTGGTTCTGGACAGATCTACGCTTGAGATGGAGATTTCATAGAGAGCAGAGGTTTTCTTGGTGTGTTTTCACTTGCACTCAAGTCAGGAAAAATAACCCTCCAACCCCAAACTTAGGGGTAGATTAGAAGAACTGAAAATGAAAGGTGCGATCTACGTTACCGGCACGTGTCCATCCATAGACATGTTTATGCTGTTTATAGAAGAGATGTCACAAGAACGATGGACTACATTAGTGACGGCATTGTTGTCACTGGAGAAAATATTGCAATGCAAGTTGTCGTTCAGACTGCTGGTTTTGGCATTTTTCTTCTTCAGCCAGTCAATGCCACCTGATGTTTTCCTGCAATTGTACAATTGAGCCAAATTTCCTAACCGTAGACATGTTTTTGCCAAACACACAGTTTTACTCATTTTAATATTTAATGGCTTGTCTTATGTTTTTAGACAAAGCTTGACTTTAAACTCTATTCAGACCGCCAGCTTGCTCACTACTGTATTAGCGTCTTTAGTGTGATTTCAACAAGTTGTGGCGGAACTGAGTATGACATAGAACTGCAACTACACCCGGCTTGGACATTTTTACTAAGAAGTTGAGTCAAATTATGCGTTAAGAGAAGAACTGAGGCCCCCTGCTGGGAATTTAAAGCAAGTGGTTTTCGATTTGTTTGAAGCATGACAGATGACAAGTTAAATTATGAGTTTGGCCGAAAAATGATACAATTACTGAATTTAAAAATACAATAATAAAGCTTTTTGTTTGCTATCGACATTAGTTTACTATCCGCCCTGTTGAGGTATCAGACGGTCCGCCTCACTGTGTTCCTGCGAGTGTTTAAAGCACCCAGCCTTCTGAAGATAAACCAGTCCTTCAGCATTAGGGGCATAGTGTCTTATAACAACCATATAAATCCTCCGATACAGTGGTGTAAAGTTTTAGGTATTTGTGCCACATCCCAAGCCATTTGCATTTCATCTGATAGTTTTTTTGTTTTTGTTTTTTTTTTTAAGAGGTGGTCCAATATTTTGTTACTGTTGGGTTCATCAACACAGTTTGCACTCCTGGAGGTCTGGATATTTCTGTGTTGCTGTAGATCTTGTATACTCAAAAAGTCACATCTGGAGGACTGGATTTTTATTTTTATTTTTATTTTTATTTTTTTGTCAATGGGTGCAATGAGATTCACGGCTTTCTCCTAAATTTTGATGCTACCGTTTTGTTCTCGTGTGTCCTACTGAAACTCCTTTGAATTCATCTTTCCAAGTCACCCTTGCGTGCCGGGGGTGCTATGAATGTACAAATAGCAGCACATGCCACAGAATATATAACATCGCCTAACACAGTACACTGTTTACAGACTGGCACAAGAATCGTGAAATAATTTGTTGTAAAAAAAACCCTCACATCTTGTAACACAAGCTTGTGCTACAAGATGTGATTCACTCAAATGGTACATTTGAGTGAATCGGCTAATTCTATGTGGTGGTTTCCACTTGTGTGAGGGAGGTCCTGTGTGTGGATACGCGTATGCTCCCAGTGTATCAAAAGTGTGTGTAATTATATTCTGTTGTGAAGTGTTTTCCTGCTGTTGTGTTTTTAACAATGGCAGTGTAAGATGAGATACTCTTCATGGGTTGACTGTGCAAATTGACTCTCATCATAACCCAATTAAACAGTATGTCATACTTGCTAATGTTTAACGTGTGTGTGTGTGTGTGTGTGTGTAACATTTGAATGATCTGATAACTGAAGACACCTCTGTGCCACCTGCAGTATTTAAAACCAGTTTTCACATCTTATTTTTGTTTTGCAGGTAACTTTTTTTTTCTCTCTCCATTGTTAAACTATTTTAGGAACAGAAAGAGGGGGAAAGTGTTGGTTATGAACAGGTGCACTTGTAATCCACGTGATCTGATGAAATAAACAGTCCTTTATGTGTATCATTGTGGGTTCAACTTTTGATGCAGAAAGCATCTGGCTTTGACTTGTGCTGCTCGGGGCCATGATTGATTAGCATACTGTTTGTACTGAAGGGCCACCATCGTCCAGTCTAATGGGATAATCTGTAAATCCAATAGGCTGTCTGGTCAGACGGTCTGTGACACTCTGCACATATAAGCTTTACTGCACACACACTGTTTAATTTGTCTGCTCTGGATAACACTCACTGCTATATCTATGCTGACTATTGATTCTTTGCAGACAATCAGCACAGTGTACTACTTTAGCATCAAATATTTATACGTGTTAAAATAGATGCATGTCGTTTATAAAAGATATCTGCCAGTTTTGTCTTAAGTGCTTGACTTGAAGTTACCTTCACATCTTTTTAGGTTCATGAAGACCTTTTACCTCTCATCCAAGAAGCTTCTTCATGTTTCCCAGGTGCAATTAATGAGCACTTAAATCTGATAGGTTTATGTATAATAGTATTGAATGAGTTCATGTGGCTGAAGTTTGTGAAGGTGATAATTGGACAATGTGACGTAGCATTTTCCAATTGATATCTTGGGTCCATCCGTTAAAAGTCCCAGTGACCTTAACCTAAAAGTCAGAGGTTTCTTAGATAATTTCTGAAAATTACCAGTGATTTCCAAATTTAAACCATAGCTGCATTTAGGATGCTTTTTTTTTTCCTTATATTTGTGATGTGTTCATGGTGCAGATGTAAATAAAAGGTGCAGTCGCTGTACGGAAGAAGAGAGGAGACAACTTAAACAGAGTAGTCTTTTTTTCAAGTGGCAGGAAATTTGAAATGCAACTTTTCAAAGTTGCTTACTAAATAACAGCAAACATAGTTTCTGCACAGTTTGTCACAAAAAAGTTTTCTGCTAGCTAATGTGCAGTTGCTGTATTTCTTAGAGAGAGAGACCTTAATGGGCACAACAGATCCCAACAACAGTTGCCTCAATGTCCTTTATAGTTTAGATCAGGGGTCCCCAATCCCAGTCCACGAGAGCCGGTGTCCCTGCAAGATTTAGATGTGTCCTTGATCATCCACAGTTGATTTAAATGGATAAATGACCTCCTCAACATGTCTTGAAGTTCTCCAGAGGCCTGGTAATGAACTAATCATGTGATTTAGGTGTGTTGACCCAGGGTGAGATCTAAAAACTGCAGGGACACCGGCCCTCGTGGATTGGGGACCCCTGGTTTAGATTAAAGACCCTACAATAATAGGAAGAACACTCCAACAATCAGAGGACCCCCTATGAATAAAGACTGCAACAGTGGGAAGGAAAAATAACCTCCCTTTTTCAACAGGAAGTAATCTCCAGTAGCGCCAGAATTGTGGAGGGGCAGCCATCTGCCGTGACCATTTATGAATGCAATGAGGGGAGGGAAAAGAGACACACACACACACACACACACAAAGAAGGGTCACAGAGGTTGAAACACTTGGGAAGGGATCTCTGGATTGCATTATAGGTGGCTGATAGCTGGTGTTGCAGGACACCAGTTCTCTTCAGTGATGATCTTTCACTTTGGCTGTTGATGTCCTCCTTTACTCCTTTCTCAAACCATCTATCTTTGTCCAAAATGGGAACATTCGGATTCTCACAAGAGCGTCCCCTCTCCTTTAAGTGCTGACGTACCACTGGCTCTTATTCTGATGAGGTGTTTCTTCTTTGCATCTCTGGAGTGGATGTTTGGTCTTTCATACGTACAACAACCCTTAGGACTACCTCCAAGATGACATCTTCCCAGGGTTAAATACCAGGTACACGCGATTAGCTGAACCCGCCACTTGGAACAAACGTGAAACATCCTCGCAGACCAGAAAGAAGCCTAGCTGCCTTCAACACAAGCATTGAAGACTGAGGACCTGCAAACACAAATCTGCCAGTTTAAATTCATAGATAGAGATCTGAAGATTGAACAGCTCAAGCTAAGAGTAGTTTCACATGGGAATGGGAATAGTTGTTCTCATTTAACAATATTCTTATCAAGTCTAGTTTGAAAAATAAAAACTCCACTGTGATGTGTGTATCTAGTGAATTAACCTTACTGAACCTGCTTAACCAGTCCTAACTAGTTTTAGTTTGAGAGGTTTATCGAATATTTTACCTTAAAGTGTTTTTTATGCTTCACAGCAGAATTTAGGGCTACGTAATCATTGCTTTGAACGGCAGATGGTGAGGTCTTATTATTTTTTACTTTACAGTCGGCAGTCAGCATGGCAGTGCAGTGTTTAGGAGGTCGCCTGACAGACGTCCAAAGCTGCTTGTTGACTGTGGCTGTCTTTGTGTCGATATTTCATGCTCTTCTGCTGCCTCCATCAGTTTTCTCAGAGCATGTTCATTATTTATTCTGAAGTTGTCGTGACTGTGAGTGCGTATGTTTCTGTGTCCCTGTGCATTTGTTAACTCTATTATAGACTGGCCACGTACCCAGAATTTACCCGACCTCTCTCTTAATGGCTTGAGCCCCCTCGCATTGGGTGAGTGGTTAACAAAGTGGATGGATGGATGATTCTGTCACTGCAAACTGTGTCAGTGAGACATTTGAGTAGAATGTATTAGTAACACTTACACAATTACTGTATTTAAAATAGCAGCTACAGCTGAGGAATAACAAATGACATGGCACCACATCCGTAATGAGTTGATTGATTAAAATAAAAGTCGTAAAGAAAGGAGGAGTCTGGTTTTCATATTTCAGATTTATTGGTTTGATGCATTAGTTGGGATTGGACGACACAGACTGAATTTTAAAAGAAATAGCCGACCTCTGCGGAGAAAAGGGAGTAATATAATTTGATGATCATTTTAGGAACATAAACTCGGGCTGAGACATATTGGCTTGTAAGTTTCAGGCGTTTCTAAGAGTCTCGTCATTTGATTTACAGATCTGTGATGAGTCTGCAGTCCTTACAAACGACACATTGTTTTAATATATGACCTCTACCAGGCTGAAATCACTGGACATGCTCAAAATCACTGAGCACTTATTGTAATTGATCATTTCCACAAACGTCCCATATTTTTTGCTATCCAACTTATAGATAAAAAAAACACTTTATTTATATGAATGCTATGAACCCGATTGCTTGCTTTCACTGTTAAGTTTTCCACTTTATTCAACATAACCAGTAAAAATACACAGAATATTTAGATGTTATTAATGAGCCATAGCCCCACATCTTACTGCATCATGAGATTTTATTAAAATATAAACTAAACACTTGTAATATTATTAAAATTGACCCTGTGGTTATTGATCTTCTTTGTGTTTTTCTACCACACACCACCGCTGTCGTCCAGTCTTATTTACTGCCCTATTTTTCGTGATCATTTCATTTATACATGCATATTTGGAAAAAAATGCAGAGACATTGAAATAGATATCCAGATAGCTGAGGCAGACAGTGCACACAAGACTCCAAGGTGCTTGGCACAACCATGGACAGAAGATGCACTGCATGGTTAGATCAAGCACAATGGAGTCATGAGCAACGACAAAAAAAGTCCAACAGATATCGCACAGATGCAACAGATGCAGATCGACCAAGCAACGTGCCGTATCGACCAGGTTTTTGTGCAAATGTTAAGTAGCAGGTTTTATTTTTTTCCTGAAAAAAAGACACAGCATTGTTAGAATATTTTATGGGTTTTGTTGAAGGACGGTCCTGCAGTCGGAGCTGTCAGCAATACAAAATTTCAGAAAAATCCAAAAAGTGTGAGAGAAGTGATCTGATCTCATGGGGATGTTTAAAAAAAGAAAGAAAGAAAAGAAATGCTACTGGTTGTCTACGATCAAAAAAAGATGAAGAGACTTGCAGCTAGGAAGATCTGCAGAATTAAAAAAGGGAAAGATTACTCACAGGTCATGCTCACTGCGGGAAAAAAGGGCTACACCCTTCCTGCGCACGAACTGCGTCAAACCCCACCCTCTCGCCCTTCACGCCCAACTCTAACAGAGGAAAAAAGTCACAATTTGATCACTTTTCACTCTTTTAAAACTCAAATCTCAAACATTTTAAGAAAGGACCTGCAGCAGGCCTGAAAAATGTTGGCTTGATTAAATTTGTTTCCTCATTGGGCATTCCCAAAGTGATCAATGGAAACAGAGTTTGGGTAATTCATCTGTGATCTTGTTAGAGTCGCAAGATCTTATAGAGTCCAAGTCCCTGAAATTTTAGTAGTTATTGACTAAAAACAAACCATGCTCCCTGGACACTATTGAATTAAGAATTAGAGGTATAGCTACTTCTCTGTAGTCCATCTGGGGTGCATCTGCCATCTACTAAGAGCAAAGAAAAACCACTCCTAACATTTTAGTCTTAACTATGTTAAGTGTTCCTGTGTTGTGATACCATCAGGCTAAGATAGCTTCTTTTCCAAAAGGTTTGACAATCTTGTTACCTTCCCTTGTGTCTCTTTCTAGCTCCCTGAGGACATTTTACTACAATGAAAAGGCACGGCACATAATCAACTTACAGGGCTCAGCAAGTGAAACCACTTTGTGTGATGAAATTACACCATAATGCATATTAATGCACCAAACAGGAAAAAAGCTGCATTTGGAAGTGACCAAATGGCACGAAAATTGGAGTACTTTGGGTGAAGATGGTGGGCGGCGGTGATGAAACAGACTTTTGTTTTTCAGAACAATGAGGATGTTTGAAAGGGATGCAGCGCAGCTGATGGGATGGTTTAATGGGTTTTATGCACAGATGATGATTGTGATACATGATTACGCTTACTTACCTTCTATTTTCCTGTCTTCTTCTGGAAATCAACATGGCTTAAAATACTAAGAGAAGTATTTGAAAAAAAGTGCTTTCTGAGCTAAAGCAACAAAACCTAAAGCAACTGTTCTTCAAACCTGACCAGCACAGTATCACTGAAAACAGTTGGTCTCAACCTACTCTGTGTTTAACGGACAACTACACATTGTCTTTCCAAGAAACTCACCTTTCCATTCGCTAGCCTCAAAGCAAGCGTAAGGCGCAGGTGGTTGAGGGGTGGTGAAGACTGCTGGGTGCTCTGAGCTGTGTCTTGGGGTCTTCCAGCTTGCTCTACTGGAGACAGACTGTCCTGACTGCGTCCTCAGCACCCTTCAAGTCCCCAACTCCTGCCCCTCCTTCAAGCTAGGAGGGGTTGGTGATGTTCTCTTGGGATAGGTGCACTGGCAAGGAGGACTTGGTCAGGCTGGGATTGGATGTAGGTTGGGGAGTCTGAATGGGGGGGCGCCGGTTCCGCATTTCATAAATATTAATACAGAGTCCTCTCTCTCCAAATGGGTAGATTCTTTAATTTTGTTAGAGGGGGAAGTGCTTTATTCACTTAATGGCTTTTATTAGTGCCCAGTGTTCAACTCTTTCATTAGCTAAAGTGCTGCTATAATTTACAGGGTAAAAGGGGGTGGGGAAGAGGCGGTGTCTGGGAAGGGTTGATCCTGCTGCTGCTGCTTCTGCTGGACAGGCAGGCATCACCTTCAACCACTGCAGCTTTTACTAAAAAGCGGCTTTTGGGCTAAAAGAACTGGAGTCAAAAGATATCAAATACACTCCATGAACCGTTATACTGTCGGTCATGCTGTCTCACTTTCACATCTGTTTTTTTTCTAAACACATCTGTGCAAATCTAAAGTGTTAAGGATAATCCCGAATTAGACACTGTAACCAATTTTCTTTTTAGAAAAAAGCACAATATTGATGACACTTCTAACAAATAAGTGGCTTTTTACTTATGAGCAGAGAAAGATTTTGTGGAAACATGCAGTGGATTTCTCTCGCTGGCAAACTGGAATCATTTTTCTTTGCGGTTCCGTATCATATTAATTTAGTAAATGAAGGCTGTAATCTCTTATTTAGCTTGGCAACACATCTTTGCATGGGTTTTGTGCACACACTTGATAATTAAAAAGCAAAACATGAGTATCTTTCATGTTTGGACTGCTTGATTTCACTCTTCAAATTTGTAATCTAGCCATATTATACTACAGTTTACATGCTTGGTGTCATCCATCGCATTCATTCATTAGCTTCTGGTACCCGCACTCAGAGTGGTCTTGTTGTAACATACGGACATTAAATAACACCAACTTCCAAGAGTGCAGCCAGTGCCAATAAACGCAGCTTTATTTTGCTCTGTGGAGTTTGGTTACTTGTGAACATCCCAACAACCCTCAGACTGCATCTGAGTGAATGAACTTATTAACCTGAGTGGCCATCCCTACCAGAGAGCGGGGGAGTGGGTGGGCCACCAGTTTGAATAACTATCCCCATCATCAATGTCATATAAATCTCTTTCCCCCCCTCCCCCCTCTGAGCCACAGTTAAATGTTAGCCATAATGCTGGCTGCAGGTACGCATCTGCAACATTTCTGTGGGATTTTTCCTAAAAAACCAAATTTAGCACAACACAGAACGCTCCTGGTTACACTTTTTGATAAAGTAATAAATCTATTATCTGAATAAAAGTACAGAATAATAAAAAGCATAAAATAACAGACACATTGAGATTCCACTGTGATTTTATTGTACAGTTCTTTTAGGAGTCAATGGAAGCCTTAACCAATATTCAATATGAACTATTCATGGTGTTAAATACTGTGTGTTACTTTAAATATGACACTTTAACCTGCCATTGTTTTAAATCAATGAAAGCAAAAACAACAGATGCTGTAATGACAGACATGTCCGGTAGTTTATTGAGCAGCTGTACAGAACACTTTGTGATAACATGGGTCATGCAGTGAGCATTAAGAATCCTTTTTTCTTTTTTACTTTTTCACCAGCTGGATAACATCTTCATCCTCCATCACATGGTCCTTGCCCACCTTTTGAGGGTTGTGCTTTACAGAGGAGCCCCAAACAAGTGCACTGAAAGAAAGAGTTAAGAAAAAAAGAGTTTGATCCTGGTTGACTTATGTTTCGTTCAAGAGTGTGAAAAGAAAAGATATCAGGCCATTATAAAGTAGCCCTACAAATCATTCTTCGCTACAGCTCTATTATAAAGGAACCTACTGGGTATGTGACATCCTTAAGGAGCAAAAGCTTCCATGTGTCACAGTTTTACCCGTCCGTTCCCTTGAGGATGGCTAATGCTCAGCAGCACTAACATAATGAATGATTGACGATGTTATCTTGGCAGGGCCATTTGGAGATGGTGGTGCAACACGCGGTCACATGTCTAAAAATCAAATGTTCCAGTGATGGCAATATTTAGTCTGGTAAATGTTGCCATTAAGGGAGGTGATAGAGTCATGAGAAAAAGAATGTAAACCCAGTTTTAGTTTTAAGGTTTTGACACATAAAAACACATTAAGAATAATCTGATCAACACCACGCTCTAAAATCATTTATATACAACCTCAGATGAACTAACCCCCCCCCCCCCCCCCCCAAAAAAAAATAAAAAAAATAAAAAGGAGCTATTACATATGTGTCATTATTTATATAACAAAAATTAAGTAAAAAATGAAGAAACGATGAGTGAAAAACTAAAGTACACTGTTCCTGCTTCCATAATAATGATGAGGGTAAGTGGCGCCCAGATATAGCTACTCAGAATGCATTTCAAAAAAGAAATTGTGGCAGTTTGTTGGTCAGGAGGATTCAGGTGTGTTAATGACGGGGACCAATTGTTATTGAATGTCATTTACAAATAATCTGAAATCCATCATTCTACAGAGAAAAAGATTAGAGACAGTTACCAATCTTCTCAGGAGTGGACGTACCATCAAATTCAGCACAAGGTCATATCTACAGGCCTCAGTTAGCATGATAAATGTTTAAGTTCCTGACAATACAATTAGAAAAACACTGAACCAGAGAAAAAAAGGTGTTGCAATGTTTGGGACATTGCAACACCTTTAAACTCAAGTGAAATGCAGTGGTGGGACATTTAGAGATCTGTGCATAAACAAATTTCCAAAAACCTTGATAAACTAAAGCAGGGGTGTTCAACTCCAGGCCTCGAGGGCTGGTGTCCTGCAGGTTTTAGATGTGTCCTTGATTCAACACAGCTGATTTAAATGGCTAAATTACCTCCTCAACATTTCATGAAGTTCTCCAGAGACCTGGTAATGAACTAATCATTTGATTCGGGTGTGCTGACTCAGGGTGATATCTAAACCCTACAGGACACCAACCCTTGAAGCCTGAACTAAAGCAACGTTATAAAGAAGAGTTGGGCAAAATTCCTCAACAACAATGTCACCGAATGATGAAGTCATTCAGAAAATGATTAGTTTATAATATTGCCTTTAAAGGTGGTTTTCTACAAGCTGTTGAATCAGGGGTTATATATTTTAC